>NC_092151.1:14520685-14869730 GCF_045791955.1 Oncorhynchus clarkii lewisi
GTTTTAACATTTGTCTGACAACTTATAATGTCCTCTCCTGAATCCAACGTTTACTCCTGCAGTAAATGGCAATTGCACACAACCATTCTGTGATCTTGTGAATTTTACATTTGAACATCCAGTAGGCTAATGACATTGTTTGATTTTGTTGTGGAAATTTCCTCTATTTACCAAATCATGAGAGCAAACCACACACAAGTCAGAGTTAGTTATCACAAAGTCCATCTTTAATTATATGAGCTCTATCACAACCCTGTGATTCTCAGATCAATTCAGTGTCTATCAATGAATTCTCTGACAGTACCTCACACATTGTTACTGAGATCCTTTATAGCAAAGACACACACAGCCAGACAGCATAGGCATAATTTATCGTTCAGCTTTGTCTCCTAAACTATGCTCTCTTCTCAAACTCAGAACCATAAACAAATCCTCCATATCAACAGGCATATATCAAATCCATCCTATCTTGACAAGATCACAGAGACACACTGACTGGCACACAGACATTGTGGAGCCAAGAGATACACGCTTGACCTCTCCCCTCTCTCCGGCCCAAGCAACTTAGTCTTGACATAGAACAGATACTGCAACCCCGCCACAGTATTATACAAAAATAACATTCTGATGAGAAGTAACTTACAAACATATGATGAATATAAAACATATTACCTATGTTACCAACCAATTCTGATTATTCCCCAACAACTTTGTTACACAATAGCTTTGGAAAACCTCTTCTGCTGCAACTCCTGCACTTGATATTTGTGGATTGCGACAGGTCAGTGAGGCTTGCTTCATTACTCTCCAGAGCCCTAGAAAAGAAGGTGGACCTCAGTCATAGCCCTTTAGACTCGAGGGCCTGTTCAACACTTGCCTTGGTTCTAGAACACTCGGAAGGGCTTTCCGAGCTGGACCTCAGTGACTGCCACCTCACTGACACACAACTGGACGTGCTGCTCCCACATCTGCACAAAGTTCAAGTCCTGAAGTAAGGACAATATCAAGTGGAATGTCCATTGAACAGCAATAACTATTGCAGATTGCACTTTTAAGGCCGTAAAACTACATAATGTTCTCTCTTTCAGTCTTTGCAATAATGAAATCACAGACAAAGGTGCTGTGAAACTTAACCTATACATGATCGGCAATAGCTTCACAGAAACTGTATGGTGAGTAAAACATTCTTGTTTGTTGTTCTAACATAGCAGCATTAGCTAGATAGTTAGCAACTATTAAAAAGTTGGATAGCTAGCCTGCTAACGTAACTGTTAGCTAGCTAGCTAACTTAGCATTATAGCTAGGTAGCATAGAAACCACAACAACCAAACTCTCCGAATGGCTCGGGAGGAAGGCAGAGTCATAGACAACGGTTCAGTACCCAAGTGCATCTTAATTATTTTTTGGGATGTTGATGTTTCTGTCAGAACATTCCCAGAGTGGCCCGACACTCCTCCATAGCTGATGCTAAGTGATAATTTACACTTTCAGGTTGGGCTGTTTGTTTTGGATAGCTTTTGAAAATGTCCAGAGAAAGGAAATATGCAATTTGTTGACACTACAACATAGTATACTTATTTATTAACCTTTATGTAAATAGGGAGTCACATTGAGAACTATTTTACAAGAGTCCTGTATACGTTTATAAATAAAACACAACAGCCCTACATACTCATTACAAATGAAACACACTATAATAAAACACATAATACACAAGATTAAACATATTTAAGAAAAGCAATCATATTCTGTAACATAAGTCTCCAATCAAAGGGGCAAAAAAACTAAAAGCAGATTTTCCCAATTCTGTGGAGACCAAAGGATTTCCAGAGTTATCCATCCCTGAGACCGGGTTTGCTAATTTATATGTCTCAATTAAGTAATGTACAGAGAAAGTTTCTGCAAGACTGCTATGTAAGTAAATAAGAGTGCAGCTCTCTTCTTACAAACAGAGGTCCATCCCACATGTTTGTAAAGAATACAATGACTAGTCCTAAAACCATCCCCAGTGATAAAACGTATTGCTGAATGGAATACTGAGTCCAATGGTTTCAAAACAGGCTGGCGCGTGCATATAAATGTCATCATAGTCTATTACAGGGAGAAGCGTTGTTTGAACAATCTTCCTTCTATTTTCAGAATTGAAGCAGGATTTATTTCTATATAAAAAAACAATCGTCGATCTCCGCTCCTTTGTCAAGTTTTCAATGTGTGTTTCAATAGACAACTTGTCATCAATCCAGATACCCAAGTACTTATAGTGAGAACCTTGCTCCATTTGGAGTGCAAATATGCAAGTCCTTAAGGTCAACATTAGGAGACCTAGAGAACAGCATAAACTTGGTTTCATTTGCATTTAACACAAATGTAAGATCAGTAAGTGATTTTTGGAATGAGTCAATCATGCTGAATGTCACGAATGGCCTGCTGCACTAAAGAGGCACAGGGATAAATAACTGTCATCTGCGTAGAGGTGAATGTTACAGGTGTTAACAGTATTTCCAATGTCATTTATACACAATGTGAACAACAATGACCCCAAAGTCGAACACTGGGGTACCCCTTTAAGCACTTCAAGAAATGTGGATTTAACCCAGTCTATCATAATAGCGAGGGAGGCTGTCACTAAGATAATTGTGACATCACAAACGGGCATCAGTGCCAAGGTGTAACACAGACAACTTACTCAATAAGATAGAATGATCAACTGTATCAGACTTTTGACAAATCTGTAAGTAGGACAGCACAATTCATTTTAGCATCCAAAGCATTGACAGTATCATTTACAACTGATGTGGTTACAGTAATAGTACTGTGCCCTGGTCTAAATCCTGATTGATGTACATTCAAAAAAAGAACGAAGTTGCAACCTTGATATGAAAACCTTGATATGGGACGATAGTTGTCAAGATCACAACAAGCCCTTATGCAGTGGCAGCACATAAGTTGATTTCCACACTTGAGGAATATTTCCTGATAAATGTTAAATTAAAGATGTGGGTTATTGACCCCACAATGAGGGACGCTGTACACTTGAGCAGACCCTTTAGCCAAATGTTCGGCCCCTGTAGATTTATTTCATGTCGAATGCCAACAACACATCAAGGACTTCATTGTCTGAACTGCTGAAAGGAAAAACCCTGACCGACATTTTCAAAATGATTCAGTAAAATTACCTCATCAACATCCAGTACATTGTCATACTGAGTAGGTTTTTGAATTCTGTCAGAGCCTGCAGAAATAAAATGTTGATTTAAATTCATTAATGCTATCAGTTATCAGTAATAGGGCCAGACTCTACATTCATTTGTAAGGGAAGAGTAGAAGTACCACGCTTTAATGATTTCAGTTTTCTAGAATTTATATGGATTTCCAGTACATGTACAGTCAGCTAGAGTGTTAATATAATAATAGCATCTCTATTGCGTATGAATTCAGATAATTCAGGTGTGAACCAAAGGCTCGATCTATTTTGAACTCTCCGTTTTTTAAAACGGGCATGCTTATCTGAAATGTTGTTAAAATCAGTAATAAATTGATTTAGAGCCAATTCAGAATGGATCCACATTCACAAATGTGAGTGAATAAAAAAGTTATTTTCAACTCTGTTTTTCTGTTTGCAGCGGGTCATTTCATGGGGAATGGTCTGAGACGCTCTCATATTGTAACATCATCAAACATTTGACAATAAAGGCGCTAACATTGCATCCATTCTAAAAGTTGGTTGAATTCTCTAAATCTATGGCTCTGCCTGCCTCCACAACTGTCACAATGTAGAATCATTCCTCTCCACAGGCTCTCCAGCAACATGATTACTGAGTTTGACATCTTATTGGCGGACAACCGCTACAAACTGTGGCCAGCTCATGTGGAGCCTGGGTGGCACGATCAGCGCGTTACTTCCCTGGGATCTACCGCTGTGACAAATGAGACCTCTAAAGTATTTTCAACAGTAGAGTTATTGATTTAAATTGAACAGCACAAGCTGTGTTTTCACAAGATGATTTTGGTGTAAAATAGTCCATATGACATGTTTCTCAATTATTGCCCATGATGTGATTGCCATATAAATAACTTTTTTCAATGGATTTTTCACTTAGACATAATGTGTTTTGCATATGCTAACCTCACTGTTGTCTTCCACTTGTGTAGAAAAAACCCCTCATTGAAGAATTTGATCCTGACAAAACAATAACAGACAAGATTACCTACAGGTAACTACTTTGGGTTTAATGATCCATTACAGATATGTTTTTAGGCTTTGCGTATTCATGTTTTATTTCCAATCACAGCCAAAACATTGCTGAAGCAAGCCTATGTTCGGGATCAAATTTATTGGAGGTAGTGAGTTAGTGCATTTTAAATTGGCTGTCTGGTTGTATGCTGGAGGACTTCTTAGTCAGGTTTGCAGTCAAAACTGAATTAATCATGCCACGAGACTGGCAGTTTCTAAATCAAGTGTTAACTCCCATGCATCCAGGACTTGCTGCAGTGCAAATCAAACACACTTCTGAAAGCATTATCTGGAAACCCACTCTTTGCAATTGCTTGAATACCAGCCTATGTTTTACCCCTGTTTACTAATCAATGGCCGTGGTCTGGGAGCTAGAATTGGATTTATGTATACTCTGCCAATGCAGATACAAAAAAAGAGTAATGAGAGCAAGCTTCAATACAGAAAACTTAGCAAACGAGGCATTTGTGGTAATTAAGTGCATGGAGGCCGCCATCTTAAGGCACGTCCCTCATTGGTTACTCTTAGACTTGCCCCACATCTATTTTATTCTCGCTCCATTTCATGGGGGTGGCAGGTAGCCTAGCGGTTGGGCCAGTAAAGGTTGCTAGATCGAATCCCCGAGCTGACAATGTAAAACAATCTGTCATTCTGTCCCTGAACAAGGTAGTTGATCCACTGTTCCTAGGCTGTCATTGTAAATAAGAATTTGTTCTTAACTGACTTGTCTAGTTAGATAAGAATAAATACATCATGGTGCTCCCCAGGTTCCAGTGTGGGTCTCGTGGCAGGTTTCAGTGCAGAGCTACAGGGCTGGTTTTTGGGATGAGGGGGGCAGGAATTGTGGAGTACAGTGTGGTCCACTGGGACAGAGATATCCTTGCTAACACCAGCTATGAGCCTGCAGGCCCCCTGTTTCAACTCAGGAGTCCAGAGGGACATATGTACCAACTACATCTACCTCACTGCGAGGTTACGGGTGAGTGAATTGTTGTTGTCTTCACCAATCTGCACTGAAATACCACACATTATGAAAAATTGGTTTCATGCATTTCATCTCTCCCAGTATCTGCAGCTGAGAACCTTCTTGTGGCCCACATATGCAGAAAGAACAGGGAGTTCTTAATACCCAAGGTGACACACTCACACGTGATTGTAAGCATTAGTGGGCTTTCAAATTATGGAAAAGCTCGTAAAAAACAATCCAACAGCAACCGTATCCAAGGACAGGTGCTACTGTTCCTTGAGCCTGAAGCAACTCCAGAAGAGCAACGGCTCTGGGTGTTCCTGCTGCCCCGAGACATGCCGCCAGACCAGGTACGTCCAAGTCCCTGAAAATGAACTTCTCCCTTTTCAAATATTTTGTCAACTTATGAATAACTGATTAGTTACCTGGGCCTGGTTTCCCAAAATGATCTAAATAAAGGGAAATAAATTAAAATATATATATACTTCATATTCATCATCTCCAGCACCATCCCAACATCAACAAACTGTATGTGAAAATGGAGTGTTTTGTATTAAAAAAAGAGAAAGATTGTGCTTCCAATGACGACATCAATCAATTAGTAGGAAATGCCTACTCACTTAGAGAGGGAGGGAGGTTTAGAGAGGGAGGGAGGTTTAGAGATGGAGGCCATCCGTATTCTCTGATACAGAGTATAATTAATGGTTCCTTCTATCAAGGCAAGTTGTCCAGGTTCTGAGGCAGCAAAACATCCCCAAACCATCACACTACCAGCACCACCATGCTTGACCTTTGACATAAGGTTCTGACTGTGGAATGCAGTTTTTGGTGTTCTCCAGGCATAATGGGACCCATGTCGTCCAGAAAAGTGGGCTCCAGGCCATCCGTCTGAGCTGAAGCTGGGACTTGCATTAAGAAAATGATCCAAAACACACAATCAAGTCGACATGAAAATGGCTAAAAAGCAACATAATTGAGGGCTTGGAATGGCCTAGTCAAAGTCCAGACCTAATCCCAATGGAGATGTTGAGGCAGGACTTGAAACAAGCGGTTCATGCTTGAAAACCCACAAATGTGGAAGAGTTATAGAAGTTGTGCATGGAAGAGTGGGCCAGAATTCCTCCTCAGAGATGTGAGAGACTGATCAACAACTACGTGAAGTGTTTAGTTGAAGTCAATGCAGCTAACGGTTATAATTTTAATCCATCTGGGTACAAACTGTCAACATCACACGATGCACACTGACGATTATTATACATATTTTTTGCAAATATTTATTTAATAAGCTTTTCATGGTAAGGTTGTACACCTGTTGTATTTGGCACGTGACAAAACATTTTTTGGTCATTGGAAACACTTATCTTCCACAAGCTTTTTTACTACAAAACAAAAACGTGCATTTTTCACATACAGTGGCAAGAAAGAGTATGTGAACCCTTTGAAAATACCTGGATTTCTGCATAAATTGGTCATAAAATGTCATTTATTTATTGAACGCACTGTGTAAACATTCACAGTGCAGGGTGGGGAAAGTATGTGAACCCTTGGATTTAATAACTGGTTGACCCTCCTTTTGCAGCAATAACCTCAACCAAATGTTTTCTGTAGTTGTGGATCAGACCTGCACAACGGTCAGGAGGAATTTTGGACCATTCCTCTTTACAAAACTGTTTCAGTTCAGCAATATTCTTGGGATGTCTGGTGTGAACTGTTCTCTTGAGGTCAAGCCACAGCATCTCAATCGGGTTGAGGTCAGGACTCTGACTGGGCCACTCCAGAAGGCATATTTTCTTCTGTTCTTCTGTTCTGTTTTGGGTCGTTGTTCTGTTGCATCACCCAACTTCTGTTGAGCTTCAATTGGAAGACAGATAGCCTAACATTCTCCTGCAAAATGTCTTGATAAACTTGGGAATTCATTTTTCCGTCTATGATAGCAAGCTGTCCAGGCCCTGAGGCAGCAAAGCAGCCTCAAACCATGACGCTCCTGCCACCATAGTTTACAGTTGGGATGAGGTTTTGATGATGGTGTGCTGTGCCTTTTTTTTTCTCCACACATAGTGTTTGTTGTGTGTTCCTTCCAAACAATTTGACTGTAGTTTCTTCTGTCCACAGAATATTTTGCCAGTAGCGTGGTGGAACATCCAGGTGCACTTTTGCAAACTTCAGACGTGCAGCAATGGGTTTTTTGGACAGCAGTGGCTTCTTCTGTGGTGTCCTCCCATGAACACTATCCTTGTTAGTCTTTTACGTATCATAGACTCGTCAACAGTGATGTTAGCATCCTCCAGAGATTTCTGTAAGTCTTTAGCTGACACTAGGATTCTTCTTAACCTCATTGAGCATTCTGCGCTGTGCTCTTGCAGTCATCTTTGCAGGACGGTCACTCCTAGGGAGAGTAGCAATAGTACTGAACTTTCTCATTTATAGACAATTTGTCTTAACATCAAGGCTTTTAGAGATACTTTTGTAACCCTTTCCAGCTTTATGAAAGTCAACAATTCTTAATCTTTGTTCGAGGCATGGTTCACATCAGGCGATGCTTCTTGTGAATAGCAAACTCACATTGTGTGAGTGTTTTTATAGGGCAAGGCAGCTCTAACCAACATCTCCAATCTTGCCTCATTGATTGGACTCTAGGTTAGCTGACTCCTGACTCCAATTAGCTTTTGGAGAAGTCATTAGCCTAGGGGTTCATATACTTTTTCAAACCTACACTGCAAATGTTTAAATGAAGTATTCAATTTAGATAAGGAAAAATACAATAATTTGCGTTATTAGTTTAAGCACACTATGTTTGTCTATTGTTGTGACTTAGATGAAGATTTGATGACCAATTTATGCAGAAATCCAGGTAATTCCAAAGAGTTCACATACTTTTTCTTGCCACTGTATGTTGGGGTGGTGCTGGAGATGAAGTTTCCCTTTACGGCTAAAGGGAACCTTTGTAGGAGCATCGTTATATCTCTGAGCTGTTTCCCGAAACCATCGTTACTAAAGTTGCACTTGAAAACACTTGTTATTTACAGACCGCCTCAGACCACTGTTAGAACAGCTAAGTGCATCGTTAGATGCTACCCTACCTACCCCATGTTGCGCAACATTTCTATGGGCTATGCAATTGCATGAGAAAACAGAGTTTTGATTGCCTCTTAAAAAGAGGAGTATCCATCAGCTTTCTATAGGCTAGGCCTACAATATTTATTTATTTATTTATTTATTCATCAACTTTCCTAATATTAAGCACAATGCTTCACTTTACAACAGGAGTATAGCCTACCTGGCTGGCATGAAAATTAACCACGGGAAAAGCATCCTCCATTTGCTATTTAGGTGCATAGATGACGTGTATTTTTTTTTCTGTTTTTCCCCTGTTCCAAGACAGGTGCGTGATAATGGTCCATTCTAAATCAAAACTAATTTCACACAATAAATGATTTAGCATATGTAAAGACAACATTAAATTAAGAATAGTCTGACGGGTGACAATATTAGCCTATCACTTGTGAATAATTTATTATAAGAAACTGCATACCTTTTTTTTGCGACCTTTTTCCAACCGTGGTTGCACACCTCATGTATCCTAGCCCATAGACCTATATGCTTTAATAAGGTTTGTATCACAGCTAAATAAGTGGTCTAATAACTTCTTAAAATTAAGCACATTAATCCGCTTTATAAGCGGTGTAGAGCTTAACTGTCATACATACATAGGCTGTGCATAAGTTTCAAGTTTGGGGAAGATAATTTTCATCTTTTGAGAACCGCTAATTGATTGCATTTTGGAATATTCACACTTACTGTTGTGTGCGCATTGCTGCGCTTATAATGTGAAAAAATAGACTAATAGTTTAACATTTGAAGCTAAACTATACTGCTTTAAAAAAAATGTATGCAAGTGGTTGTATTAATTTGGGATATATTGCCTCCTACAACTGTCCCAGAGTATGTTTGGAATATTTATTTATTGTGCAGAAGGACAAGTTGACCAATCGAATAGGTAAACATTTTCCCTATTGGGGCGGCAGGGTAGCCTAGTGGTTAGAGCGTTGGACTAGTAACCGGAAGGTTGCAAGTTCATATCCCCGAGCTGACAAGGTACAAATCTGTCGTTCTGCCCCTGAACAGGCAGTTAACCCACTGTTCCTAGGCCATCATTGAAAATAAGAATTTGTTCTTAACTGACTTGCCTAGTTAAATAAAGGTCAAAAATTAAATACAAATTGGGGATAGTAGGCTAGTGTTTTGGCTGTTCGTTAGGCCTACTCATCTTGTTGGCTGATGAAAAGTAGGCTAAATGTGGACAGTTCTAACATCTTCAATATGCCCCTCGGAATTCCATAAGAGTTGCATCCCCGATGTGTCTGTCTTCATTCACTTGTAGCTTACTTCTTAGCTAAAATGCCTGTCAGAACGACCTGATCATGTGACTGGCATTGGCTACATCTGAGAGAGCCATGTGAGTGCACAGCTTTCCCTGGAATTATAATTAGCTTTTAACTTTTTAGATTCAACCTGAGTGCCAAACGGCCACATTGGCCGCAAAAGGCATGGATTTTTAGTGAGCATTATGGCCACACAAGGCAGATGAAGGCGGGGGACTGATACTTGTCAAGTGCTTGTCAAATTGTGAACGAGAGACTGATTAAGTGTGTGCAGCTTGCAACTTTTTTCAAATCATCATTAGATTCTATCTAGGAGCTGAGCCGTCATCAGTATTGTGGAATAATTATACATTGAAGGTAAGATTTGAATGGATTAAGCTGATCCGAGAGTAGCGCTCCCTTTCTTTTGATCCTATCAGTATCGACAAATGCTCAAACGATGCACTTAGTGACCGTTCTCTCTACGTGGTGTTTTGGGAAACACGTGACATCTCCAGACGTTATAGGAACATTAAAATACTTGTGAGCTTAAAAGGTCCTTCACTACAGGGAAACCGGGCCCAGAACCTTACAATTTATATTAATGTGTAACTCGACTTAAAGTTACGAGTCAGTGATGCACAAAGTAAACTGCAATATCGGGCCGATTTCCGCAACAACTAAGAATGTGAATCGCGAGGCTACACTTCTCTGCTGTTCTGGTCCTGCAGATATCGGGCGTCTTCCTCTGCCCATGCGTTGCTGATGCATGCCAGATCTTATGCCTGGATAGGTATTTTATGTATCAGCTAACCACATCGTGTTATAGCAATCTGGTGCCCAATGGCACGGTCGGCGACATGGAACACAACCATTTGGTTGATGCATGTAACATCTGAGCAGGGAAACACGACCATCATGTTGCAGCAGTGCACATGGGATATTTTTTGCTACTTCAACGTCTTGGATCAACCTCATCTGCAGAATCTGCAGGTCATCCTTATGCTCGTTGCAACGTCATATCGCTGAGTCTGTTTAAATTGTAACATGAGGGAGAAAAAATAAAATAACTAAGCCTTGTGAATTCCAAACCAGCCCCTTGCCCCTACCAACTCACTCGGAGTTCCCCCCATTTTCACGTGTAGCTGACAAAACTAAGAGGGTGACTTCCAGAGTGGCAAGAGGATCCAATTACGGTTCTAATTAGCCCCTCCCACCCTCTCTAATGTTCACTCCTTCAGCATTTGGACACTTGTGCATATGATGGAGGCGCATGTGAACGTGCAAATCGAGGGGCGAGGGGGAAGATGAAAGGCCTGGTTTGGGATTCAGCATTCCTAAACCCTATTCAATCTGTATGAGTCAAAATATTTTTCTCACAGGTGGAAAATCAGCACAAAGAGTTCACATTCATTAAGACCAGCTCATCCTGTATGCTGACACCCACAGCCAAATATAGTGTGACTTCTGACCTCAAACAAGGCTTTCTTGTTCAACCCAAAGTAAGTGGAACAGAAAACCAGAGACATCTTGCTAATAATGTTATTCTGCCTTCCATTAGGACTATCCATACCATTTGTCCATCTCTCGATCTCTCCTTTTTTTCCTCACATGCTCCATCACTTACTCTTTCAGAAATACACTTTGCACATTGCACATTGCACATACCAACACGCCACCTTTGAGGTCTTCTTGAACCGTAGTATCACAGAACTCAAAATGAAAATTCTGGAGACGAAGCTAAAGACGAGGAAACGCTGGTGTCGCCGAGTGATTCTCAACACACCACGGGGTAATCGTTTCCTTCTTACAAACCAGTCAGACAGGATATTTGCTTTATCATACACACAGATTTAATTTTAAACCTGTACTGTTATCCTACATTACATTCAATCTGATAACATACAGTAGCCTACATTCTGAGAAGATGGTTATCTCATCTGTCTGCTGCATTAAATAAGTTCCTGGCCACACAGGTCTCACCATGTCTCCTCCCCTACTTTCATCAGATAATGCTGCTAAGATGAAAAGATTCAATGAGCAGCAGTGGATAAAGAACCTGGGTGACATGCTGAGAGAACTGTCAAAGGACGAAATTAAGAAGCTTAAGTCAATGATGAGGAATAAGGAACAAAAGCCAATCCCCAAGAGTGCTCTGGAGGGACGAAAAAGCCCTGAGGAGCTTGCAGAGCTGATGGTGGAGACCTGGGGGATGCATGACTCCATCAAGGCCACCAAAGAGTTCATGGAGAGACTGCCACGCAATGACGATCGAGTGACCTCCTTGCTGCAGCCATTCTTGTAGCATTTTGGCAAAGGGTGGGAGATGATGGAAGTGTGGTGGCTACCTGCAAAAAACTATGGGAGTATGCTTTTACAAGGTCCAAAACTCAGGGAAAATCAAATCCATTGAAATTGATATAATGAACAGAGCATTTAGAGAACAAATATATTGTATTGCAGTTGTCTTTAATTTTGTAAACTTTTTGGGAAAACATTTCAGTTGAACAATATTTTGAGATTTTATGTATATTTCTATATTTTAAAACTTTTTTTAAATCACTGAAATATGTACAGTATGACCAATTACTTTTTCTACCTGTTTGAATCTTGGTGTTGTCTCATCCACACATTCGGATAAAACCATGAATCTAATCCGTGGCCAATTATTGTTCTACCCTTTCACTGTCATAACGGTACAAATCTTTGCCGCAAATCCTAAAACTAGTATGTATGATTATTGCTATCCTCATTTCATCAGGAAAGACAAAAATGCCAAAACCCTCATCATTAGTGTACTTGCTGTTATTCCCTCTTAATAGTCACAGTTTGCATCACATAGTAACCAATTCTTGATATTAACCAATTGCCTACACTGTTGTGCTTGTTTTTTAATTTTTTTATTAAATGTGCTTTTCTATGCAATAAAGATTAGGGTACACACTGAGCAATAACCTACAATATTGGTAGGCCTAAACCTAATATTTTGTTGATTAAATACATTATTTAGATTGTAAATTGCATTATTGAACTCTTCTTATACAATAAACAGCAGTCAACAGACTGCACTAGCCCAATAGCAGCTAGCTAGCTGCAATCCTGATGAGCTTCTCTTGGCTAACGTCCCTGTCCCGAAGCAAGCACCAACTAGCCTGGATCTCCCGGCAAGCTGAAGAGGTCCATCAGCCACTCCTTGGGCTACAATACATATTTTGCCTGGACCCCTTTTCTTGCGGATATGGAACCCCACCGATCCATCACAACTGGACTACCAACGTAAACCGCCCAAGGGGTTTTCAACAGGCCCCTCCGTCGCGGCGTCCCCTGAATACCCATCTGCTAGCCGTCTAGAGCATACCGGACTGTTAGCTGAGGTGGTCCATCAGTCGCTTTCTTGGGCTACTATATCTATTTTGCCAATTGGCCTGGACACTTTTACTACACAGACCCCTGCTGATCCATCACGACTGGTTTGCCGACGTAATCCGCACAAGGGGGCTACAACAGACTTCGTCCATCGTGACGTCCCTCTAAAGCCCTTCTGCTAGCCTGCTAGCCCCGGCCTGGTAGCTGTCTGAATCGCCATGGCTCCAGCTCGTCCAGCTACTCATTGGACCCTATGATCACTCGGCTACGCATGCCTCTCCCTAATGTCAATATGCCTTGTCCATTTCTGTTTTGGTTAGTGATTATTGTCTTATTTCACTGTAGAGCCTCCAGCCCTGCTTAATATGCCTCAGCTAACCCTCTTGTCCCACCTCCCACACATGCGGTGACCTCACCTGGTTTAATTGATGTCTCTAGAGACTATACCTCTCTCATCATCACTCAATGCCTAGGTTTACCTCCACTGTATTCACATCCCACCATACCTTTGTCTGTACATTATGCATTGAATCTATTCTACCGCGCCCAGAAACATGCTCCTTTTACTCTCTGTTCCGAACATACTAGACGACCCGTTCTTATAGCCCTTAGCCGTACCCTTATCCTACTCTTCTGCACCTCTGGTGATGTAGAGGTTAATCCAGGCCTTGCAGTGCCTAGCTCCACTACCATTCCCCAGGCACTATAATTTGTTGACTTCTGTAACCAAAAAAGCCTTGGTTTCATGCATGTTAACATTAGAAGCCTCCTCCCTAAGTTTGTTTTATTCACTGCTTTAGCACATTCTGCCAACCCGGATTTCCTAGCCGTGTCTGAATCCTGGCTTAGGAAGGCCACAAAAAACCCTGAAATTTCCATCCCTAACTATAACATTTTCCGACAAGATAGAACTGCCAAAGGGGGCGGAGTTGCAATCTACTGCAGAGATAGCCTGCAGAGTTCTGTCTTACTATCCAGGTCTGTGCCAAAACAATTTGAGCTTCGACTTTTAAAAATCCTCCTTTCCAGAAACAAGTCTCTCACCATTGCAGCTTGCTAAAGACCACCTTTTGCCTCCAGCTGTGCCCTAAACACCATATGTGAATTGATTGCCCTCATCTACCTTCAGAGCTCGCGCTGTTAGGTGACCTAAACTGGGACATACTTAACACCCCGGCCATCCTACAATCTAAGCTTGATGCCCTCAATCTCACACAAATTATCAATGAACCTACCAGGTACAACCCCAAATCTGTAAACACAGGCACCCTCATAGATACCAACCTGCCCTCCAAATACACCTCTGCTGTCTTCAACTAGGATCTCAGCGATCACTGCCTCATTGCTTGCGTCCGTAATGGGTCTGCGGTCAAACGACCACCCCTCATCACTGTCAAACGCTGCCTAAAACACTTCAGCGAGCAGGCCTTTCTAATCGACCTGGCCAGGGTATCCTGGAAGGATATTGACCTCATTCCGTCAGTAGAAGATGCCTGGTTATTATTTTAAAAGTGCTTTCCTCACAATCTTAAATAAGCATGCCCCATTCAATTTTTTTTTAACCAGGAACAGATATAGCCCTTGGTTCACTCCAGACCTGACTGCCCTTGACCAGCACAAAAACATCCTGTGGCGTACGGCATTAGCATCGAATAGCCCCCGCGATATGCAACTTTTCAGGGAAGTTAGGAACCAATATACACAGGGAGTTAGGCTAGCTTCTTCAAACAGAAATTTGCATCCTGCAGCACAAACTCCAAAAAGTTCTGGGACACTGTAAAGTCCATGGAGAATAAGAGCACCTCCTCCCAGCTGCCCACTGCACTGAGGTTAGGAAACACTGTCGCCACTGATAAATTCACAATATTTGAGTATTTCAATAAGCATTTTACTACGGCTGGCCATGCTCTCCACCTGGCCACCCCTAACCTGGTCAACAGCCCTGCACCCCCCACAGCATCTTGCCCAAGCCTCCCCCATTTCTCCTTCACCCAAATCCAGATTGCTGATGTTCTGAAAGAGCTGCAAAATCTGGACCCCTACAAATCAGCAGGGCTAGATAATCTGGACCCTCTCTTTCTAAAATTAGCTGCTGAAATTGTTGCAACCCCTATTACTAGCCCGTTCAACCTCTCTTTCGTATCGTCTGAGATCCCCAAAGATTGGAAAGCTGCCGCGGTCATCCCCCTCTTCAAAGGGGGAGACACTCTAGACCCAAACTGCTACAGACCTATATCTATCCTACTCTGCCTTTCTAAGGTCTTCGAAAGCCAAGCTAACAAACAGATCACAGACCATTTCGAATCCTACCGTACTTTCTCCGCTATGCAATCTGGTTTCCGAGCTGGTCATGGGTGCACCTCAGCCACGCTTAAGGTCCTAAACGATATCATAACCACATAAGAGACAATACAGTGTAGATGTATTCATCACCATGGCCAAGACTTTCAACTCTGTCAATCACCACATACTTATCGGCAGACTCAACAGCCTTGGTTTCTCAAATGACTGCCTCGCCTGGTTCACCAACTACTTCTCAGACAGAGTTCAGTGTGTCAAATCGAAGGGCCTGTTGTCCGGACCTCGTGTAGTCTCTATGGGGGTGCCACACGGTTCAATTCTCAGGCAGACTCTTTTCTCTGTATACATCAATGATGTTGCTCTTGCTGCTGGTGATTCTCTGATCCACCTCTACGCAGACGACACCATTCTGTAGACTTCTGGCCCTTCTTTGGACACTGTGTTAACTAACCTCCAGACGAGCTTCAATGCCATACAACTCTCCTTCTGTGGCCTCCAACTGCTCTTAAATGCAAGTACCAACTAAATGCATGCTCTTCAACCGATCGCTGCCCGCACCTGCCCGCCTGTCCAGCATCACTACTCTGGACGGTTCTGACTTAGAATATGTGGACAACTACAAATACCTAGGTGTTTGGGTAGACTGTAAACTCTCCTTCCAGACTCACATTAAGCATCTCCAATCCAAAATTAAATCTAATAGAATCGGCTTCCCATTTCGCAACAAGGCATCCTTCACTCATGCTGCCAAACATACCCTTGTAAAACTGACTATCCTGCCGATCCTTGACTTCGGCGATGTCATTTACAAAATAGCCTCCAACACTCTACTCAGCAAATTGGATGCAGTTGTCGTGTCTTTACTATCATTAACTGAAGGCTTAGTTTTTATCAAAGATTCTCTGTAATTATTATTACGCGATTTAACTGATTAATCATGTAACTGTAATTAACTAGGAAGTCGGGGCACCAAGGAAAATATTCAGATTACAAAGTTATAATTTTCCTAATATAATTTTCAGCTATTTTCATTTCTGATCAATGAATTCTTCTTTACCTCACATTAGTCTCATTCCAAACGTTGTGAATTGTTGGTTATCTGCACGAACCCAGTCTTCACTATGAGTCATCCATACATCAATTGTCTTAAATCATTTATTTATTAACTAACTAAACAATCACAGAAGTGCACAAACAAACAAAGTAAATATGGTTACAAGAAATGATAGGGGAATGTGTCCTAGTGGGCTAAACCGGCATGGTGGCTTATTAGACAAAAGGGGAGTGGGGGTCGACTGAGATGACAACACACAGTTGATAATTATAACAATTTAAATGCTAATCCTTTGCACATGAACGCTCACTCATTCGGGAACAATTGCAATCAATATATATATTTACGCTCAGTGTGTCGTCGGGGTCTCTGTTGAAAAGTTTGTTTCTGTTGGAGAGTTTGTCCGCCCTCTCTGTCGTGGTTAGAATGGATAGTTCAGAGTGACATTCATTCATGTCGTTATGGATAGATGTTTCGGCGGTTGTCGGTCTTCGCGTTCAATGATACCGAATTCCTAGCTGCAGACTAGTAATTAATATCAGACTTGTTTTTATTCTGTCGGTATCGATAGTCTAAGAGTTTAACCACGTGGGATGGTTAAAAGATTCAGCAGTCTGGTCTCAAACCTTGGCCCTCTCGTTATACAAAAATTAGATGTAAGCCTCATATCTGAGGCTATTATATAAACAGCGTTATGGTAATGTGGCCGTATTGTCTCCCATGAGTTTCACAATATTGTACCAAATGGACCAGTTCGTAGCTGGATTCTTCACCGATCTTTTATACCTTCACCAGAACATAAATGTTGCTCGGACAACAAGTTCTGTGAGGTGGAAGAAATTCCTTTGTTCTCTATGAAAATTCACTCTGTCTCTATACTGTGGCCATGAGGAGATCATCTCCAGGAATTTACGACCTCTCTTTGACCACAGCAGCCTGGGTGTAGGAGATAGGGGGATGGGGCTTGCTGTAGCCAAAGAGGGCAATGTCATGACAGTCTATCACAGTGCCATCCATTTTGTCACCAAAGCCCCATATACTACCCATCACTGCGACCTGTATGCTCTCGTTGGATGGCCCTCGCTTTATATTTGTTGCCAAACCCACTGACTCCAGGTCATCTATAAGTCTTTGCTAGGTAAAGCCCCGCCTTATCTCAGCTCACTGGTCCATCAGGTATATTTCACTGGTCACCCCCAGAGCCAATTTCTACTTTGGCCGCCTTTCCTTCCAGTTCTCTGCTGCCAATGACTGGAACGAATTGTAAAAATCACTGAAGCTGGAGACTCATATCTCCCTCACTAACTTTAAGCACCAGCTGTCAGAGCAGCTCACAGATCACCGCACCTGTACATGGCCCATCCAACTACCTCATCCCCATACGGTTATTTATTTTTGCTCCTTTGCACCCCGTATCTCTACTTGCACATTCATCTTCTGCACATCTATCACTCCAGTGCTTAATTGCTAAATTGTAATTATTTAGTACTATGTCCTATTTATTGCCTTTACCTCCCTTATCTTACCTCATTTGCACACACAGTATATATACTTTTTTTCTATTGTTTTATTGACTATATGTTTGTTATTCCATGTGTAACTGTGTTTTTGTTGTTTGTGTGGCACTGCTTTGCTTTTACTTGACCAGGTCACAGTTGTAAATGAGAACTTGTTCTCAACTAGCCTACCTGGTTAAATAAAGATGAAAAAAAAATAATAATAGGTTTGATATTGTCATTGACAAACTGAAGAACAGTAAGCCTAGCAATGTATGTAGCTAGCAGGTTTAATAATAAAATGATACAATTTGAAGATAATTGACTTCAATTGTATTTATTTATGGCAAGGTGATCTGGTCTGCTTGGCTAGCGAGGAGAACCTTTGTGGTCAGTGTTGCTAACTAATTTTCAGGGGAGGTTGCTAGAGGCAGTTCGATTTGTTGCTAAATGACGTGATATCATTGCGTAATAACGTAAAACTGCGTCATTACTTAGCGTCATTATGTAGAATACACAATAATGTTACTCAAATTGACTGGCCATCTCGGTGAAAAATATGATTTGACATTTGTTAGTTTAGATATGTTTGTTCATCACATTTTTATTTGTAAAAGTAATAAATGCAACACATTTTATATGATTAGATATTTTTATTTTTAAACACGACACTTAATTATTGAACAATTACATTTTACTTATTTTCTTTTTATCTAGTAAACCTACACATTCTGAACAATTATAGTTTTAAGCAGTGTATTGGTAGTTAGTTATCATGCCTGGCTGCAAAAGTGCATTGTGAGTGACGTCAGCAGCAGACGCTCAGCTCGTGCACAGGCAGCTGCAGTCAGCCAACAACGATTTGCAATTTGCAGAAATTGCTGCTGGCTGTGCACGAGCTGAGGTCAAAACGCACTTTTGCAGCCGGGCACGTGTATTGTGACCGAGTGTGTGACAGAGAAAATATTTTTTGTGCATTTTAGCGTTTAAGTCACTTTTCAAAAGTTACAAATACATTTTTAAAAGTAGCTACATTTGTTGCTAGGTGCCGTTATAAAAACAAGTTGCCAGGGTAGTCTGAAAAGTTGCTAAATCTAGCAACAAAATTGCTAAATTGGTATCACTGTTTGTGGTAGTCTAAACAGAATCCTTGCGACGTCCAACTTTGACGTGACCGCATTGAATTTAAACGGGTTGAGTAGGGTTTAGGCGATGGTATGCACCGAACATGTACCTATTTTGGATTTAGGCGACGGTATGGACAGAACATTTACCTATTTTCTTCATCATCCGGGTCACGCTCGCAGTTTGCGGATGTGATTCAAACGCGGAAACAACACGTTAGAAATGGTAAAAGATAATTGCCAGGGCTACTAGCCATTTTGTAATATAACCTGTATAGTGTTACTATTTATTTTATAGCCACAAGCCTATTTAAATTTCTACGGAATAGCTGATACAATTGCGTTAGGGAAACTCCAGAGACTAAGTGAAAGCCAGAAGAGTTGCACGAACTCGCTAGCTAGCTAGATACTAACATTACTTAACTAGCTGTAATCCCTCATGTCTGTATGGTAGTTACAGACAGCTAGCCAGCTATCACACTATCGTCGTTTTCATGTGTCGTGCATGGTTCATTTTATCACCCAGACGGATTATGAAAGGAAACGTAACTACCTTGCCTGACTTTCCAACCAGGCTGACCTATAATGCTGTTCTAATAATAGCTAGCCTATAGAACCCCACAGTCGAGGTGTCATAATACCCATAAAACCTAGCGGTCAAACAGGGAAATGGTTCAAATTTTCCACCATTCATTGTTTCCCATAGGGTATTTTAGAAACACTTAAAATAAGGTCTGTGTTTAATCTAGGCATCCCCTGGCGTGACGTTTAGATAACCATGTAAATCTCTCAGGCAAGGTGACTTGTCAATATATTCAGCTCTACTTTGATTCAAAAATGCTAATTAGCATCAAAATAGACATCATGCAATGTTACAAAAAGCTCCTGCATGTCATCTTTAGCTGGCACCTTTGGTAACAGGTACATTTTAAAGAAATTTCATTACTACATTTAGCCAACATTAGATAGTTAATCCAGAGATTCTTACCTTTGCCTCGATTCGGCAGTCTCCAGATCATCATGGCATTTGTGGTTGATTATGATAGCCACATTAGCAGCTATTTAGCGTTTCTTTTGTTAGGGGTAAATACTGGCGAATATATTTATAAAAGTCACTTTGTCCAAGAGAGATTTACACGGTTATCAAAACATCACGCCAGGGTAAGCCTACACAAAACGCAGCCCCTATATTAAGTGTTTAGAAAATCCCCTATAGGACAAGTGAACGGCTGAAAAATGATTGGAACCATTTCCCTGTTTGACTGCACACTTTTATGGGTATTATGACTCATGTGGTGGTACTTTATTATTATCTCAACAATAGCGTAATACAGTATTTTCTCAGTTTAACCTCACACATACATTTTGTCTTAATTTCTTGCAGGCAACAGGGACAGATCGAGCAGTTGGCATGGTCCTGGTTGGCTTCAGCCTCCTATTATTTACATACTACACAATCTGGGTCATCATACTGGTAGGTCACAGGAGGTTGGTAGTACCTTAATTAGGGAGCATGGGCTCGTGGTAACGGCTGGAGTGGAATGGTATCGAACACGTGTAACTGGTTTTTTTTGTCGCACTGCTTTGCTTTATCTTGGCCAGGACGCAGTTGTAAATTAGAACTTGTTCTCAACTGGCCAGCTGGTTAAATATAGGTGAACATTTTTTTTTTACATGGAGGCTTGATGCCATTCCATTTGTGCCGTTCCAGACATGAGCTGTGCTCCCCTCAGCAGCCCCCTGTGTGGTAGTTATAGCCTAGCTACAGATTGTTACACCAGATAATGTGATTAAACTAAAGATTTTTTATATCCATTACTGGGAGTTACAGGATAGGTACTGTTTGGTGTAGAACAGAGAATTTTCGACCAACCTTGGTGATACTGGCGTCGTTCTCCTGTTTCCACGAATCAACGATTAAGACAGTATTGCTAAGGTTGGTCGAAAATTCTTTGTGCTACACCAAACAGTATCTATCCTGTAACTCCAAGTAATGGATACCAAAAATATTTGGTTAAATCACATTATCTGGTATAACAATCTGTAGCTAGGTATAGCCTAGAACTGCTATTCTGGTCCAAAATTGGTTTGTGCTGTCTTGCCAACCAATGGGTCCATCCATTTGAATTCAATCATCTTTTGACAGCACGCCTTTTGATTAGAAAAATATTTGCCCATTGTAGAAGTGCTCAGAAAGCTGCTTTTTGGGCCTGAATGCCGAAACATTAAAGAAATAAAGATGCTGAAAGTTGACCCATTTTGTATACACCACCATACCATGAGACATGTCTTCATCACTGGAAAAGATAAACGGTTGAGATTGATATCATTTAAAAGCTTACAAACAGAGTTAGCAAACTATTTTATAATTTGAGATTTTTTTAATTTTAATTTAAAAGAACATGTTTTAACGTAAATGATCTAAAAACACCAACTAATTTGTTGTAGTTTAGGCCCTATTTTACGTCATCTAACGTTATTGTGTTGTGCCGGCCATCGGTTGAGACACAACATGCTCTTGAAAACAGGGTGGGTGTCATGTTTTAGCTGATAAATGTACTAAAATGGGAATGAAATTTCAACTTTCAAATGGTACTAGAAAGATCGTTGGAGGTCCACACATTCGAGAATGTTGACTTTGCATTGTAATTTGCAAATTAAACTCGTTGCCAGAAATCCAATAGAAGATTATGTATTGTTTGTTTCTTCTAACTTGTGGGATATTGTACCTTTTCCAGCCCTTCGTGGACAGCGATCATGTGGTCCACCAGTATTTCCTTCCACGGGAGTACTCTGTCATTCTACCTGGGATTGCAGCATTGATACTGCTGCTCTGTGTAGGTGAGCTCTTGAATGCTACATTAGATGGGTTCTAATCTAGTGTTTTGCTCCCTTGCCTGTTCCCTACTCTCAGCATGTCCATCTAAAAGGACTGGATATACATAGGATGTAAGGCATTCTGCTTGTTCACAAGGACCTCCCTGAGCTAGGTGCAGCTGAGATGACCATCTGATGGTCTACAAATCACATAACAGCCTAACTGGGCATGAACAGATCCATATGCAATACACCCAAATTGGTGAATATGTGGCACCTACAATGGTGGCCAAATATATTGGTAGCCTTGCACTTTTCTTAAATAATTCCCCATTTCTTCTAAAATAAGTTGAACTTGGAAGATAAAAAACATTTATGTTTTTTATCCACACGTTGTTATTGGATTGTCACATGGCAGAACCATTTTTTGGGGGGGAACTTAAGTTTACAATGTTTAATTAAGAAAATTTAAACAAATGGCATGGACACAATTTTTGGCACCCAGGAGCTAATATTTGGTTAAACATCCTTTTGCGAAGATAACAACAAAACAAAGTATTTTAGCCATCTATGAGCTTGCTAAACCTTTCTACTGGGAATTTGGCCACCTTTTTTAGCTGCAAATGACTCCAATTCTTCAATGTTTTGAATGTTGCCTTCCACCAACTGCTGTTTTCAGATTTCCCCAAAGGTTTTTGATGGGATCCAGATCTGGATTCCTCGCTGGCCACTCCAGAACATTTTTGAATTCTTTATTTGGTTATTGGTTAACATAGTGCTGATGTATTGCCAAATTTTGTTTCATTGGTCTACAGAACATTTCCCCAGGATTTAGGCATGTTTAGATGGGATTTTACAAAGTTCAAATGGTCTTTCTTGTCTCTTTCAGCATTGGAGTCTTCCTATGTTTACCAATGACCAAATTAAGCATTCAAAGAAAAGACCAACCTCCCTACAATCAAACATGGGGGAGGTTCACTAATGCTTTGAATGCTTTGCTTTGATGCCTCTGGTACTAGGGGCCTTGAACGTGTGCAAGACATAATGAAAACAGCAGATTATCAAGGTGTTTTGGAGTGCATTGTTCAACCCAGTGTCTAAAAACTGGGTTTCTGTTGAAGGTCGTGGGTCTTCCAGCAGGACAACAACCCAAACACACATGCATTTTTTTTAAAGCCCCTTGGAATGGTTCAATAATAAACACTGGACTGTTCTGGAGTGGGCAGCGACTGCTCCAGATCTGAATCCCATCCAAAACCATTTTTTTTTTATATAAGGGAAAGGGAGATACCTAGTCAGTTGTATAACTGAATGCCTTCAAATGAAATGTGACTTCCACATTTAACCCAACCTCTCTGAATCAGAGAGATGCAGGGGGCTGCCTTAATCAACATCCATGTCTTCGGCACCCAGTGAACAGTGGGTTAATTGCCTTGCTCAGGGGCAGAATGACTGATTTTTACCTTGTCAACTCTGGGTATATGCCATTTGTTTACATTTTCTTAATTAACATTCCCCTCCCAAATAAATGTTGTTTCTGCAATGTTGACAATAGAACAAAGGTGTGGAGACCAGACTTTATTTAAATTCAACTTATTTTAGAAGAAATGGGGAATTAATTAAGAAAAGTGCAAGAGTGCCAATATATTTGGCCACCACTGTAGTTCAGTCTGGTCTTGATGAGAACAGTGACCTTATTCTTCTCGTTTTAAGAGTAACCACAGATATTCTCCTCTCCTCAGGTACCTTCATTGGAGTGGTCACCAGGAAGAACCGCAAGCCTAAGGTGGACTAAGGGATGGTGTCACAGAGACGCTGTCAGACGAGTCAGGATGTATCGCTAGTAGTTATGCTAACAGTAGCTTCACTAGAACCTCCCTGGTCCAGCGCCTTGTCTTGCCTTACATTCCGTTGGGAGAAATCAAAAATAAAGTCTGGCTTTTCTCTGACAGCTGATGAAAACATCTAATGACTGAAAGACATAAGACAAGACTTGAAGAGCTGCTGTACACCAACACCTATCCCTCTCCTTATTCAGACCCACAACCTTGTGGTTGGCAATGCATGTCAGAGATTGACATTAAAGCCTGAAAGGCACTTGCCCATCGGGCAAGTCAGAAGTCTTTTTTTTTGGTTGCTAAAAGATTATGATCACTTCCCTGAAAATGTAAATTAGTTATTTACACACAAACTGCCATTTATGGCCTGCCTGTCACCTACACATAGGGAAGGAATCAGACCAGTACTGGAATTCTTTGTATTTTGGTTGTTATCAGTAAAAACATTAATAGCAGGCTCAACTTGCCCGACTGCCATAAATGCCATAAATTGTTTGTCTTTTGTGTAAACAATGGGAATGAACCAGAAAGATCAGCTTTAGGCTACTGGAATTCTTTTCAGTTTGATTTCTATATGTATTCATTTTTCATTACATGCCCATTGGGGCAAACTCAGAGCAGGCCAAACTTGTGCAACTGCTCACTTCACTTGACCCAGGCAATAGGGCAACCCTTAATGTCAATCCCTGCATGGCTGCAGATGCTATATTTATCCTTAAAGAGCATTGTCACTTTGCCAGGGATACAAAATTCAAAAGGCACTCGCACATCTGAGCAATCCTATTTGCAGGTGCATGGCAACAATTGAACAAGATGAAGGAAAAAGGAAACCGCACACTGCTCTTGATAGTATCACTGATCTTTAATAAGCTTACGCGTGAGGCCTTCATCAGAACTTTTGTTAATTTTTTAATTTTTTTTGAAATTTGCACTCTTATGTAGACCTAGCCCCACCCACATCTGTTCCACACATCGAAAGGGGTTGGAGGCAAAGGAAAAAAAGGGATGAAATCGATGTGTCAGTATACACTTTCACTGTATGTGGTCAGCCCTAGATAAAAACCTGGCTTCATAATGTGGAGAGGAATTAGATTAGCTGATTTTGTGGAGTACTATATCAGATTTGATCAAAGTTTCACTGGCGTCCCATTTCACCACATTTTGGATGTCTTTTCAGGCACTGTTTTAAGACTTAAAGATTTATTTTGAGTTCTTAGTTGCTAAGAATGACCAATGTCAATTGTTTAGTTAGTAACTGTAGTCTTCACGGACTGAAAGGGCCCAATTGAAATCCAAACATATTTATTATGTCCACACAAGCACTTGGTATTTTAAATAATCATTGTGGCAAATTAGGAAATCTGTCATGCTTTTAAATACCATTAAGTGCTTGGCTAGTTCAAGTACCAGATAACATAGCATCTGATATGATGGACGATTTTCTAAAGTCTGTTGAGCAAAACAAGGTCTAAAAATGTGGATGGTGTATAGGGTTAAAGGTCCTCTGTATTCACAAAATAAAATTGTTATATTAATAATTCTCGCACAATTCATTCAGGATTTCAATGTTTAGAATGTGGTCTATTAATGAGAATTGATTCAAATTATCATGTTTTATTGTGTAGACTATGCATCTACGATTTAGGTCATATAATTGATCACATCAAACTATTCCTCGTAAAATGTGTCATATATGGCGTTTTTTATCATCTGTGTGCCCGCATTATTTTCAGGTCACAGACATGAGCTAATAATGCTTTGTGAAAGGAGATTTCTGGTGCAGCTTGTTGGGGGTTCCGCGCAGTGTCATTATCGCCACATCCCCGCTTGCGCGCATTCATTGAAAGAACGGATTGCTATGTCAATCGTGGATAGGAGGAATGCGCTGATCTCGGGAACTATAGAGCAGACACGGGAGGACCTGAATTAGTGGCATCGATGAGCCAAACTGAGGCAAGAATCTTCATATTTTGGAATATCTATTACTAATGTTAACGCAAATATTATTTTAATATTGCATGTTTTGTTAGGATATGCTTTTGACTATATGGACGTAGCCTACTGTAGTTTTTTTAGTCGTGCTAAATTTACCCGTCGGTATCCCATGCGCGCAATGACAGGAGGTGGATAGACGACAGAAGGATGTATCCGAATTGTGTGTGAAAAGTTTAATTTGGCAGGAAAGAATAACACCATATTCAAACCATCCGGCCAACATTATCAGAAATGGTTGGCTGTATCACCGTTATGCGCATGCAATAACCCTTTTTAGCCTATTGTTTTATTGTATAGCTAGTCCTATAATATACCATATATTATTGTATACTCTACACATGTATAGAGTATTACTATATGGCAAAAGGTGTAGGCCTACTTTATTATGATGGTATACTGCTGTGGGTGTGGTGTCAACTCTGTTCCACTGGTCAGTGGGTCAATATAGAGCAGTGCAGATACTCAAATTGGACGGAGTCCTCTTTCAAAGATTCTGCATGTTGATAAAAAAACAACCTATTTTCTACCCTATGTTTTATCAATGGTTTATCCTTGATTCATCATGATTTAACATAATAAAACTACTAATTAAACGGTTATTTTGCTAATAGATGCTTGAAGCTGGGTACTCTCCAAAACAAGGACCTCATTAGTTACAGCCACTGTGCTTGAACAGATAAAGTGCCCCTAGGGCTTGCAGGGGCGCATTGAGAGCAACAGCTTCATCTAGGCCCTAGGGACTTGAACAGACTTGTTCCTCTCCTGCGTGTTGTCAAGGAGACAGCTGGTTGATCCATGATCACTGATGGTTCATATTTACATACCCCATGTGGGGGAAGGAGGGATACACTAGCAGGGCTGGACTGGCCATCTGTCATTTTGGGAAATGCCAGATGGGCTGGTTCATTTTTAGCCCAGTGGGCCTGTCTAACTCAGGTTTTTTGTGCAAAATTATACATTTTTGGCTAATAATGTGGGCCTTAGAGAAAATATGGCCTGGTGTAGGGGCCTTGAGGAAAAAGTGGGCCAGTGTGGGAACCTCAAGGAAAAGAAGGGGCAGGTGTGTTAGAAATGTCAGGGCTGATTTCTGGTCCCAGTCTGCCCCTGTACACTATCCTATATTGACAGTCCTTAGTGATTTCTGGTCTCAGTCTGCCCCTGTACACTAGCCTACAGTATTTTCACAGTCCTTAGTGATTTCTGGTTCCAGTCCGCCCCTTTACACTAGCCTATATTCACACTCCTTAATTATTTGGCTAATAATGGGGGCCTCAAGGAAAAAATGTCCTGGTGTAGGGGCCTTGAGGGAAAAAATGGGCCAGTGTGGGAGCCTCAAGGAAAAGAAGGGGCAGGTGTGCTAGAAATGTCAGGGCTGATTTCTGGTCCCAGTCTGTCCCTGTACACTAGCCTATATTCACAGTCCTTAGTGATTGCTGGTCCCAGTCCGCCCATCTACACTAGCCTATATTCACAGTCCTTAGTTACCCTCTACTCGCCTGTTCCTAACAGGAAAGGCTTCTGTGGTCAAATTTATGTGGCCTGTTCGATTTCACTGTCAGTTAATATCAGGCCAATAAAAGCTCTTCATTCTCTGAGGCCTATAGAGCCATTGCACTTTTGTTGCGGTGGTCACTTTTTGCATGCCACAGGCAGCCCAGGTCTCTCTACGACACGACTGTTATTTTCAACCTCTGGTTTGCCCAGCAATGAGTTACCTCACGCCAATCGATAGGAAGACCAACTTGTGGGTCCAACTGGTCTTACCTGCGCAGTTGTCTTTTTTTGTAAATGGCATTACATTTTAATGGAGACAAACAGCCCTTTTAGTGATGTGGCATTTTGTAGAGATGGTTGCAAGTGCTGGTGCTTGAGCACTCATTCTGGTGTGTGTGTGGCATCCCCACCCCAGATGGAGATGTCTGGGGTTCCGGCGGGGGTGACACGGAGGACTGGGACAGTGAAGAGGACGATGTGGGGGGGCCTGAGGCAGCAGTGGAAGCTACTGGGCCTGTTTGAGATTGACCAGCAGCACGAGTTCTACAGCCTCACCTCTATGATGAAGGAAGGTCTCTCTGCAGCCGTGCAGACCACCATCGACAACCCACCACCGGTGAGCACCAACCACGGGTCACATTAGGTGTGGTGCAAGTATTCTAAGTACATTTTACTAAGCATGTTTGCACCAAGTTAAAAATCTGACCTGTTTATTTCAGTGGAGGATAGAACACTTAAAACAAAGGTAGAACACGAGACTGTCTTCACTTACACCTTGTTTTTAACCCTTTGTGTTTAATGCCCTGTGTACAGGTATTTTACAAACGTCACACCCAGTGCAAACACGTGGTAGATTAAGATGTTTTACAAGGCTCACAAGGGATAGACAGTTTGATCTGGGCATCGTGTTGTCAGCGTGCATAACCATGTACAGTGGTCTGAAACTAGTCAAAAACAAGTTTTAAATGGTCCAAACAAACAACAATATACCTGTCATATGCCATTGTCAACATTTTCATGTTTGGTTATAAACTGGATACATTTTGATTTCCTGGTAGCGGGTAACTGTTGACTCACTCCACCTCCATCAAGTTCGCCCAGAGGACCATGAGAAGGTCAACAGGGGTGGGGATGTAACATGAACAAAAGGAGCTCATCAGATAGAGCCATGCTCCATCCACCTGTATTACTCATGGCTTATGGCCCCATACAGAAGAACCCTGGGTCATGTTCATTAGGCAGCAAACGGAAGAAAATGGACTGGAACAGGGAGTGATTACCTGGACTTTTCCAATAAGAAAGGCTCAAATTGTTATGGTTCTCATCCGGTGCCCTCAGATCGACCAAAAGTCATCAGCACCAAGGTCATATGGAAAGTTGCTAAGTATCCGGTTTGGAACAGAGTATTTGGCTGAGCTAGGGGAGGTGGCCATTAGTAGCTTGTGCATTTGCTTTGTTTAACTGACAAACATTGTTGTTATATTAGCAACCTGATCTCAGAGCATTTTGTATTATTCTGTAAGTAAAACCGAGACACCCCATTTAGTATGATATGTTACTTTTTCGTATGGCATGTATTAATTTGTGGATGTCTATCACCCATTTGGTATGATATGTTACGAATTCAATTCGTATTATATGTTACGAATATGCAAAACATACAATATGTCATGAATTCTAGATAGGTGGCTAACGTTAACTAGGCTAGGAATTAGGGTTAAATAAAAATGTAGGAGTTAGGTTAAAGTGTTAAGGTTAGGGGAAGGGTTAGCTAAAAGGGTTAAGGTCAGGGGAAGGGTTAGCTAACATGCAAAGTAGCTAAAAAGTAGTAAGTAGTTGAAAAGTTGCTAATTAGTTAAAATACTAAAGTTGTCTGTGATGAGATTAGAATTCTCAACCTTTGGCTTAAGTAATCATCTGTTTAATGTAACCATACCAAACATAACGTAATATATCATAACATATAATATTATGGCCACCCGAGTGGCGCAGGTGTCTAAGGCACTGCATCGCAGTGCTAGAGGCGCCACTACAGACACGGGTTCGATCCCGGGCTGTATCACAACCGGCCGTGATTTGGGAGTCCCATATGGCGATGCACAATTGGCCCAGCGTTGTCCGGGCTAGAGGACGGTTTGGCCGGAGTAGCTTTACAAGTAGGCCGTCATTGTAAATAAGAATTTGTTCTTAACTGACTTGTCTAGTTAAATAAAGGTTAAAAAACATGGGCTGTCTTGGATTTACGAACAGAATAATACGAAATGCTCTGCGACCAGGCTGATATTAGAGCCAAGTGGGACTTGGATGTGGGTGTAATCATGAGAACTTATTTGCAGAAACCATTTTACATTGGCGTTTGGTTGCTGTGCCGGATCCTATGGTGCTGAATACGTTTTTTTAGATATTTTTTATTTTTTTACACACACACACACACACACACACACACACACACACACACACACACACACACACACACACACACACACACACACACACACACACACACACACACACACACACACACATTCAAATGGAGCCTCCTGCTGACTCAGCAGTGTGATACATGAATGTCCAGTCTGTTGTCTCTTACTCACGTATTATCTTACACACACACACACACCCTGTTGACCCACCTCTGGTAGCGTGTTAACTAATTTTGTGTCGCAATGTTTAGATTTCATGAAAAGTTGAGAGGAGTTCAACAGGAAAGGTATCTGTACATTTTTGTTGTTGGTGGACTGTCACTGCTGTTAATTGTCTTTTTTTCATATTTAAAAATGTAGCTGTGTAGAACATTCACAGAATGTTAGTAGTGAATACAACATTTAAAATAGTGAAAACATAAAACAAATGCCTTCTTTTTACAATGCAAAATGTTAGATATATCTGACCCACAGTGATTGTAGAAATGTTTATTGCTTTGCATAATTGGTATATGTTACAGGTAACCATTATTCCATTTTCTTTTTAATTTTTTTTATCATAGGATGAATTGTCAGAAGATGATTACAGATTGGAAGTCACTCAAATACATAAGGTATGCTGATTTCCCAAAATCTCTCTATCTCTTACTGATACAGAGGAGTTTGTCTGTGCAAACATCAGGTATCTAAATAGAGCCAAGATATCTTGTGGAGTTCCTCAAGGATCTATTCTTGGGCTGGTTGTTTGACCTACATCCATGACCTTGCTGCAGTATCTATCACCTTATTTCCATTACTGTTTGCTGATGATACCAATCAGATCTGAACTCAAAATAACTCTCTGTCTCTGTGTGTGTGTAGGACTTTAAAATGGAGACATTTGCAGGGCCAGTGTTTGCCAGCTTGCGTCGCTCCCTGGGAATGACAGAAAAGGAGTATCAGCATTCTCTCTCCTTCGATGGCTCATACCTGCAGTTCATCAGCAACTCCAAAAGCAAGGCTGACTTCTTTCTGACGTGCGTAAGCATATTCTACTCCTCTCTTTATCTCTCCCTTTCCTGCTAGTGTATATCTCTCTCACCACACATAGACATACAGCAATAGTGAAAATATAGAAGAGTTACTTTGTTAGTCCTATTTTGGTATTTTATTATGGATCCCCATTAGCTGTTGCAAAAGCAGCAGCTACTCTTCCTGGGGTCCACACAAAACATGAAACATAATACAGAATGACATAATACAGTACATCAATAGACAAGAACAGCTCAAGGACCGAACTATATACATTTTAAAAGAAGGCACACGTAGCCTACATATCGATGCATAAACACAAACTATCTAGGTCAAATAGGGGAGAGATTTTGTGCCGCAAGACCCCTGCTGGCATGTCTGGTGCGATAAGTGTGTGCGTCAGAGCTGTGTATAAGTTGACTATGCAAACAATTTGGGATTTAACACATTAATGTTTCTTATAAAAAGAAGAAGTGATGCAGTCAGTCTCTCCTCAACTCTTAGCCAAGAGAGACTGGCAGCATAGTATTTATATCAGCCCTCTGATTACAATTAAGAGCAAAATGTGCCGCTCTGTTCTGGGCCTGATCTCTGCATCTGTCTTTCTCTTCCAGGAACGATAAGTGTTTTTTCCTGAAGACCCAGAATAAGAGAGAGGTGAAATTCCTCTTGTCCAATCTGAGAATCTACATGGAGCACCTAGAGAAGTATCCCCATTCACTGCTGGTCAAGTTCTTAGGTAAGACTAACAGGATGGACTCTCATGGAAAATCTTTGTATCTGTTTTTAGTTCTCTTAGCTACCATAGCTTTGCATTTGACTGACTTTCGGTTTGTTTTCAAGGTGTCCACAGGATAAACATTTCCCATAGGAGGAAGGTACAGACTGACTATAGATTGTTATTCATAGGCATAGTGTGTGTAATTATCTACAACTTTGTTCATGCCTTGTCTTACCCTTTTCACAGAAGTACTTTATTGTAATGCAGAGTGTTTTTTATCCTGACGATCGAATAAATGCCAGGTAAGCCTGTTTCAGAGTTAAACCAAAAAGTCTGGAGTAGGGACTATATTACAGGCTCTGGTAGCAATACTGCTATATTGACTTTGTTCTCTGTTGTCTTTTGTTGCAGGTATGACATCAAGGGTTGTGAGGTGAGCCGGTGGACAGACCCCGCCCCTGAGGGTAGCCAGGTTATTGTTGTCCTCAAGGACTTGAACTTCAAGGGCCAGTATATCACTCTGGGTAAGAGGAACGAATCCTGTCATAGTATGTTACAGCAAGCGTTATTTCACATGTGTACCAGATGACTGACTACAATGAAAAAAATACTTTACAGGTATATTGTAGTAATTGAGATAGGCCAGTGCCTGCTTATAGCAGAGTAACATCCATTTTAATAACCCATATTATTACACTGTAACAGGTAGTAAGTGGTACATGCAGTTATTTTATATATATGTTTGTGCTGATAGACCAGCAGCGGCCGTGGCTGCTCCGGCAGGTGGAGATTGACACGTCGTTCTTGCAGAGACTCAACGTGCTGGACTACAGCCTCCTGGTGGGCCATCAGCCCCTGCACCAGGACGAACGCCACCAGGGACTCTCTTTTGCCACCCTTATCATGCGCACAAAAAAGTGGGTGGAAATTGTATTTTTTTTCAATTATTTCTTGATGTTTACCCCCTCTCCTCCTTAACCTTTTCAGATGGCTGTTGGTTTCTATTGACTCTGGTTACCCCTTCTCCTCTTTAACCTTTTCAGATGGCTGTTGGTTTCTATTGACTCTGGTTACCCCCTCTCCTCTTTAACCTTTTCAGATGGCTGTTGGTTTCTATTGACTCTGGTTACCCCCTCTCCTCTTTAACCTTTTCAGATGGCTGTTGGTTTCTATTGACTCTGGTTACCCCCTCTCCTCTTTAACCTCTCAGGTCAGTGATCACTGGCTCAAGCCCCACCCATGCGGGCATGCCCACTGTTCCAGGGGTGGTTCCAGAGGAAGACTCCACCCTGTCGATGTCAGAGATGGATGGCGGGACAGGAAGTGGCAGCGTTGCCGAATCACGGGGAGGAAGTGACCCGGGCAGTGCCCTTTCCGGGAGAACCTGTACTGAGCAGCCGGCCGGGTCGGTCACAGATTCGATGGTGCTCAGGGACTTCCAGGCCCAGAACCGCCGGCTGCTGCCCAACTTCAAGAACCCGCTACACGTCATTGACGGACCGGAGCATCGCTACTTTGTGGGCATCATTGACATCTTCACTGTCTACAGCTTCAAGAAGAGGCTGGAGCATTGGTGGAAGAGACTGCGGCACCCAGGGCAGGCCTTTTCCACCGTCAGTCCCACCTCTTACTGCCTTAGGCTCTGCCAGTGGGTACAGGACCACACCAAGTAGACTCAGAAAAAGGGGAGGATGAGAATGGTTAGTCCCAGTAGCAGACTGTCTGCCCAAGAACAAACGTTTGCATGCACACAAGTTGGACACTGACCAGAGACATGAAGCTATGCTTTTAAAGCACTATAATTTCAGATTGATCAAGGATCAGTTACTTTCGTGTTTCCACATCTCCAAACCAAAGCTAAAACAAATATAAACCATTATATACAAATATAATATTCACCATCGCAAATTCATGGGTTTCCTTTTCATATTCTTTGTTAAGTAAACAAAGAAAAAGGTGCGACATTTATAATCAAGTGCTATGAATTAATTAGCTGATTCTCCAAAGTATAATCGTTTTTTAATTGTTGAAGTTCAATTAGCAAGTGAATGCTGAAAACCAAATAATTGTACAAATTTGCCACCTCATATGGATTTTTTTATTTATTGTACTTTGAAGTGTTTATACCTGTGCAATTTTGTTGTATTTTTAAAAGCTGTGTTTTCACTGTTCAACTGACCAAGTGAATATACTCTCCCGATATGATTGTGCAGTATATATATATATATATTTTTTTTGTATTCTTTGTGCTGTCATGGCAAGGTCAGTATAAAGGGTTAACGTTTAAAAGTGATGACAAACGGTAGTCATAAAGGTTCTGTTCCCCTGCTCAGACATTGCTGACGCATGTCAGATCTTACAATGCCTGGATAAATATTTTACATATCAGCTAACCACATCATATGTCATAGCAATCTGGTGCCCGACTGCACAGTCGATGACGGGCACGCAACCATTGGTTGATGCATGCAATGTCTGAACAGGGAAACACAACCTTTATAAGACTGCCTGGTTCTTATGATGACCAACACATTTTTTTAAAGGGAAACTTCACTTCTGGAAATTGTATCTTATTTTTGACTTACCTAAGGAAGAACCTGGACACCCTAGGTAACACCGTAGGGAAGTTGAAAATACACAAATTGAACTATCAGAAGGGATATTACTCACACTGCCCAGTTTTTATGGTGAAATGTAGGCTAAAGACTTAGTCTTTCTGTTAGAAAATATTCTATCCATGAATATAATTGACTTTACATCCTATTTGAATGTAAGATGTAGCATAAAAAATATCCACACAAAGTTGGGGAAATAAAATATCCTATATTTGAGAACTAAGTTATGTGGTCATTTTTACAACATATTCACTAATGTAAGCTACTTCGTAACGGTGTGGATGGCTAACTCTAATCCACCATCTATACTCTCTCCTGGCTCAACTTGTTGACCCCTGGTAAAGTCATGTTGGTGCCTTCTGTCTATAATAGCCGTGTGCTGAAACCTTTGCTCAATGCATAGATAACTTTGAGTTAAGGTGTGTGTGAACTTTGCTTATTTGCTTACAGACTTGTATCTAACTCTCTGAAGGTACCCTCTCTCTAAAGGTAGTTCAGTGGTTCCCAACCTTTTTTGCTTACTGTACCACCAACTGAATTTTGCTCTGCCCGGAGTACACCTGAAGTACCCCCTCAAGTCCCTAGTTGGGAACCACTGCTCTTTTTTATTTTTATTTTTTCACCTTTATTTAACCAGGTAGGCTAGTCGAGAACATGTTCTCATTTACAACTGCTACCTGGCCAAGGTTAAAGCAAGCAGTGCGACACAAACAACAACACAGAGTTACACATGGAATATCAAACACACAGTCAATAATACAATAGAAAAAGTCTATATACAGTGTGTGCAAATAAGGGAGGTAAGGCAATGAATAGGCCAGAGGATGATCGAACACAGCCCGGAAACGGCGAGTGAACTCCAGGTAGTGGCCCCTCGCTGAGTCGGGCCCGTTCCAAACGACGTTGGCCCACTCCAGGGCCCTACCCGTCAGGCAGGAGACGAGGACACTCACGCTCTCCTCGTCTGAGGGAGGAGGCCGAACGGTGGCCATGTAGAGCTCTAGTTGTAGCAGAAATCCCTGGCACCCCGCCGCCGCTCCATCGTACTCCCTCGGAGGGGTGATGCGCAGAGCGCTGGCACCGGATCCCACTGGAGGAGATGGTAGAGTTGTTGGTGGGAGGGTAGGTGGGGTAGTAGGGAGACCACTCCTCTCCCAACGATCCATCCTCTCCATTGTTTGATCTATTGCTGATCCGATGCGATGGAGGATGGACGTATGATGAAGGACTCTCTCCTCCATCGTGGGGAGAGGGGTGGTCGCTGCTCCTGCTGACTCCATCTGGTGGTGCGGGCTTCTGTAACGTTGGGTGAGTGAAATGAGTGAGGAGTCTGATGCAGAGAGCGAAATTAACGGGAAAACGCTTTAATATCCTTCAAATCGTAACCGGTCCAAAACATGGGTGAATGCCCAAAACACTGGCGCTTAACCAACCCAAAACCTAGACGCACACTGGACAGCGAAAAACCCAAAACCAAAACACGATACATCACCAAACGTAACAACCAACAAGCCCGCACAAACACCAGCGGGCAAAACAAACTTAAATAACACCCATCCCAAAACCCCAACAAGGAACAGGTGAAAACAATTAGACAAAAACAAAAGGGATCGGTGGCAGCTAATAGACCGGCGACGATGACCGCCGAGCGCCACCCGAGCAGGAAGGGGAGCCACCTTCGGTGGTATTCGTGACAAGATTGTAGGATGGGGTGTTAAGCATGTCCCAGTTTAGGTCACCTAACAGCACGAGCTCTGAAGATAGATGGGGGGCAATCAATTCACATATGGTGTCCAGGGCACTGCTGGGGGCAGAAGGTGGTCTATAGCAAGCGGCAATGGTGAGAGACTTGTTTCTGGAAAGGTGGATTTTTAAAAGTAGAAGCTCAAATTGTTTGGGCACAGACCTGAATGGTAAGACAGAACTCTGCAGGCTATCTCTGCAGTAGTTTGCAACTCCGCCCCCTTTGGCAGTTCGATCTTGTCGGAAAATGTTATAGTTAGGGATGGAAATTTCAGGGGTTTTGATGGTCTTCCTAAGCCAGGATTCAAACATGGCTAGGACATCCGGGTTGGCAGAGTGTGCTAAGGCAGTGAATAAAACAAACAGGGAGGAGGCTTCTACTGTTAACATGCAAGAAACCAAGGCTTTTACGGTTACAGAAGTCAACAAATGAGAGCGCCTTGGGAATGGGAGTGGAGCTAGGTACTGCAGGGCCTGGATTAACCTCTACATCACCAGAGGAACAGAGGAGGAGTAGGATAAGGGTATGGCTAAAGGCTATAAGAACTGGTTGTCTTGTACGTTCGGAACAGAGTCAAAGGAGCACGGTATCTGGGCACGGTAGAATAGATTCAAGGCATAATGTACAGACAAAGGTATGGTAGGATGTGAATACAGTTGAGGTAGACCTATGCATTGCGTGACGATGAGAGAGATATTGTCTCTAGGAACATCATTTAAACCAGTTGAGGTCACCACATGTGTGGGAGGTGGAACTAAAGGGTTAACTAAGGAGTATTTACAGTGAAATAAGGCAATAATTACTAACCAAAACAGCGATGGACAAGGCATATTGACATTAGGGAGAGGCATGCGTAGCCGAGTGATCATAGGGGTCCAGTGAGTGGCTTGGCAGACTGGAGACACAGCGATTCAGGCAGCTACAGGGCTAGCAAGCTAGCAGAAGGGCCTTAGAGGGACGTTGCAACGGAAGAAGTCAGTTGTAGCCCCTCGTGCTGTTACGTCGGTAGACCAGTCATGATGGATCAGCAGGGCTCCGTGTGGTAAAAGGGTCCAGGCCAATTGGCAAAATAGGTATGGTGGCCAAAGAATTTGTCCGATGGGTCTCTTAAGCTAACAGTCCGATATGCTCTAGCCAGCTAGCGGGCCGCGGCTGCAGTCGTTGCAACACCAGAGAACCTTTAGAAGGGCGATGGTTAGGCCTACAGAGGGAATGTTTGTATTTCTGAACTCAAATATAATAGTATAGATTAGAATACCAATCCAGGGGTAACTTCAGGTGTGGTATTCTGATAGTCAAACGATAAAATTTATTTTACAAAGCTCTTTTTACATTAACGGTTGTCACAAAGTGCAGCCTAATACCCCAAAAAGCAAATAACGCAGACCCAGAAGCAGACTCAGAAAAGTAATAGCCCAATTCAGAGAGTATATTCTGCAAAACAGATACAGTATGTATCAATCAATGTTCCTTTATAAGCCAAATTTATGACAGATACTGCACTATATTTTATTCTATATGCCAAGTCCGTCACCTGTCACCTCTCTGATGGCCTCACGGCTGCCGTTTCACTTCTGACACCAATGTAACAAATTAGCAGGGTAGTCCCGACCGGGACACGACTCCAGGTTTTTTATTTTATTTATTTGACCTTTATTTGATGTGGAATTGAAAAATGGTATGTTTGAGAGGGATGAGGCAAACCATCTAATGCTGTTGTGCCCTTGATCAAGGCACTTAACCCTCCACAAAGTAGAACTGCACTGTTAGTCACATGTTGTCAACCCTCCATCTAGAAAGCACCTAGGTCTGCAGGCTTGGCTTTTGATCCAGCCCTGAAACATCCAAGTCTGCTTATCAAGGTCCTGTTGAGCACGGATGTTTAGGCTACAATGTGGATCACGTGTGAAATGCTTGAAAATGTTTGTGATATCAACAGAGAGGTATATTTCCTGGTGACTTAAACATTGACTGGCTTTTATCAAGCTGCCCACTCAAGAAAAAGCTTCAAACTGTAACCAGTGCCTGCAACCTGGTTCAGGTTATCAGTCAACCTACCAGGGTAGTTACAAACAGCACAGGAATTAAATCATCAACATGTATTGATCACATCTTTACTAATGCTGCAGAAATGTGCTTTTAATCAGTATCCAAATCCAACAGATGTAGTGATCAAAATGTAGTAGCCATATCTAGGAAAATCAAAGTTCCAAGGGCTGGGCCTAATATTGTGTATACAATCATTTTTGTAGTGATTCCTATGTTGTTGATGTAAAGAATATTTGTTGGCCTGTTATGTGTAATTAAAAGTAAAAATAAATATTTCACCTTTATTTAACCAGGTAGGCCAGTTGAGAACAAGTTCTCATTTACAACTGTGACCTGGCCAAGATAAAGCAAAGCAGTGCGACAAAAACAGCAACACAGAGTTACATATGGGAAAAACAAACGTACAGTCAATAACACAATAGAAAAAGCAGTATACAGTGTGTGCAAATGAAGTAAGTAGGTAAGGCAATAAATAGGCCATAGTGGCGAAGTAATTACAATTTAGCAATTAACACTGGAGTGATATATGAGCAGAAGAGGATGTGCAAGTAGAAATACTGGTGTGCAAAAGAGCAGAAAAACAAAAACAAATATGGGGATGAGGTAGGTAGGTGGTTGGTACAGCTGCAGCGATCGGTAAGCTGCTCTGACAGCTGAAGCTTAAAGTTAGTGAGGGAAATATAAGTCTCCAACTTCAGTGATTTTTGCAGTTCGTTCCAGTCATTGGCAGCAGAGAACTGGAAGGAAAGGCGGCCAAAGGAAGTGTTGGCTTTGGGGATGACCAATGAAATATACCTGCTGGAGCGCATGCTATGGGTGGGTGTTGCTATGGTGACTAGTGAGCTGAGATAAGGCGTGGCTTTACCTAGCAAAGACTTATAGATGACCTGGAGCCAGTGGGTTTGGCGACAAATAAGTAGCGAGGACCAGCCAACGAGAGCATACAGGTCGCAGTGATGGGTAGTATATGGGACTTTGGTGACAAAACGGATGGTACTGTGATAGACTGCATCCAGTTTGCTGAGTAGAGTGTTGGAGGCTATTTTGACATTGCCGAAGTCAAGGATCGGTAGGATAGTCAGTTTTACGAGGATATGTTTGGCAGCATTGGTGAAGGATGCTTTGCTGTGAAATAGGAAGCCGATTCTAGATTTAATTTTGGATTGGAGATGCTTAATGTGAGTCTGGAAGGAGAGTTTACAGTCTAACCAGACACCTAGGTATTTGTAGTTGTCCACATATTCTAAGTCAGAACCGTCCAGAGTAGAGATAATGAACGGGCGGGTGGGTGCGGGCAGCGATTGGTTGAAGAGCATGCATTTAGTTTTACTTGCATTTAAGAGCAGTTGGAGGCCACAGAAGGAGAGTTGTATGGCGTTGAAGCTCGTTTGGAGATTTGTTAACAGTTTCCAAAGAAAGGCCAGATGTATACAAAAGGAATGGCAAATAAGTCCGGCTGCACAAATGTACTGCAAATTGAGAAAAAGTGACTAAACTGAATAAAACGAAGAAGAAACTACACTATGAAACAAAGATAAATGACAAAGAATTATAGTAAAAGGCTTTGGAGCATATTAAATGAATTTTTTGGGCAAAAGGGAAACTCATTGAATTAGATGGCTCATTCATCACAAAACCTACTGATATGGCCAATTACTTTAATGATTTTTTTTCATTGGCAAGAGTAGCAATCAGGCATTACATGCCAGCAACAAATGCTGATATTACACATCCAAGAATAACTGATCAAATTATGAAAGACAAGCATTGTAATTTTGAATTCCGCAAAGTGAGTGTGGAAGAAGTGAATATTTTTTTGGTCTATCAACAATGACAAGCCACCAGAGTCTGACAACTTGGATGGAAAATTACTGAGGATAATAGCAGATGATATTGCCACTCCTATTTGCCATAATCAATCTAAGCCTACTAGAAAGTGCCCTCAGGCCTGGAGGGAAGCAAAAACAGTTCCGCTACCCAAGAATAATAAAGCCCCTTTTACTAGCTCAAATAGCCAACCAATCAGCCTGTTACCATCCCTTAGTAAACTTTTGGAAAATAATGTGTTTGACCAAATACAATACTATTTTACTGTAAACAAAATGACAACATACTGTCAGCACACTTATAGGAAAGGACATTCAACAAGCATGACATTTACACAGAATGACTGATGATTGTCTGATGACTGATGAGAAAAAATTATAATCTAATCATTCACTAAATCCTAAACCTCAACTAAATCTTGTAATAAATCATGTGGAAATTGAGCAAGTTGAGGTGACTAAACTGCTTGGAGTAAATCTGGATTGTAAACTGTCATGGTCAAAACATGTTGATACTACAGTAGCTAAGATGGGGAGAAGTCTGTCCATAATAAAGCGCTACTCTGCCTTTTTAACAACACTATCAACAAGACAGGTCCTACAGGCTCTAGTTTTGTATCACCTGGACTACTGTTCAGTCTTGTGGTCAGGTGCCACAAAGAAGGACCTTAGAAAATTACAATTGGCTCAGAACAGGGCAGCACTGCTGGTCCTTACACGGAGAGCTAACATTAATAATATGCATGTAAATCTCCCATGGCTCAAAGTGGAGGAGAGATTGACTTCATCACTACTTGTTTTTGTAAGAAGTGTTGACATGCTGAATGCACAGAGGTGTCTTTTTAAAATATTAGCACAGCTCAGACACCCATGCATACCACACAAGACATGCCATCAGAGGTCTCTTCACAATCTTCAAGTCAAGAACAGACTATGAGAGGCGCACAGTACTACATAGAGCGATGACTACATGGAACTCTATTCTACAGGTGATTGATGCTAGCAGTAGAATCAGATTTAAGAAATAGATACAAATACACCTTATGGAACAGCAGGGACCGTGAAGAGACACACACACACACACACACACACAGGCACAGACACATATACACATGATAAGACACGCACTCTACACACATGTACACATGGATGCTGTATTGTAAATATGTGATAGTGGAGTAGTGGCCTGAGGGAACACACTAAATGTATTGGGTAAAGTGCTATAAAATGTAATGTCATGTAATGTTTTCAAATGTATATAACTGCCTTAATGTTGCTGGAACCCAAGCTAATGGGGATCCTTAATAAATACAAAATAGAAATGTGGTTAGTACAGGGCTTGAACAAAAGCCTGCATACCAAGTAGCTACCCTGGAGGATGGTTGCCACTCTTGATATACAGTAACATATTGCAACATTACAACCAAATACTTTTGTCTTTATAAAATGATACCCTCATTCAATGAATCAGGGATCCAATTAATACGTATCTAGTTAGCTATAGCTAACTAGCGAGATAACTGCTAGTTAGTCTGTTGTCTGTCATTATTTTATACCTGCTGCTGAAATGTAGTGATCTCTCTCCTCTGGCAATGGCCCACTCCTACAGACACACGCAGACACGCACTGAAGGGTCATTCTGATAATGGCTGACGTAGATTTTTAAGTGATTAGTAATATTTAAATTATCATGAATTACATGAACAAAGTCATTAAACTAATTTCCATAACTTTTCATGAACTTACAAACCCTAATTTGACCATTTGGAACAGCGCATCATGCGCATTTAGGCTGGAACATTTTCAATGTGTGCAATCTTGAACAGCCTACTGTCACGCATAGATTCACAGACTAGCGGCAAATAAACTTGAACAAAGCAGAATCAGGAAATGAATGCCCACTCTCCATTGCTATTCAATGCAGATACCACCTTCATTCCGCTTTGGTCAACCTTTTTTGCCTCGGTGTGTGAACCTGTGCCGGCAATAGGCTACTTTGTTTTATAGAGGAGCCGGCATGCACCTGCCGGTACGACGCTCCGGACAGCTCCGGCCCAAGTCAAGCACTGGTTACGAATTCCAATTTGTTGTGGCTAGTGTTAGCTAGGTGGCTAATGCTAACGTTAACTAGCTGGTTAACGTTAGCTAGGTTACAGGTTAGGGCTTAAGGTTAGGGTTAAAGTAGCTAATTAGCTAAAATACTAAAGTTGTCCGCGATGAGATTCAAAAACGCAAGATAGGTAGCTAGACATTCATGTTGAATGGCCACCCACCCATCCAACCACCTTACCGTACCTTAATCCAAGTCTAAGCAGCTGGGGGGGGGGGGGGGGGGGGGGGGGGGGGGGATTGTTTTAAGATGGTCATACTGTGTATCATTTAGTTATTTGATTTAGATTTTATGACCCCTTTAGGTATCCGCCCCAAAAATTACAAAATGATTTGATAAAAATATTGAATTTAGCCTTTACTACTATAGCCCATAGAAACACATTGTATAATACATTCATAAATGCCAAAAAAGACAGTAAAAAATACATCATCATAAGGAATATGGTTTTGAAGTTTCTGTCCTATAGACCCCTTTCCAGTACACGACACTGACGTTAGGCGAGACTCTAGGCTGCAGTAAGAAAGCCATTGCCATTTGCACCCATTCAACATAGCCTAGATTTAAGTTTTTATTACTTCTAAACAAAATAACTTTTTGGTGTTCTCATATGCTTACAATGATGTTCTGATTATTGCATGAACAGTCGCTAACATTATATTTGGTTGTGATCTTTGCAAAATAACTATTTTGGATGCAATGGTTGTTAGCTAGAATGCTAACACTCATTGACATAGATGTAGCAAAAGCTAGCCAAAGAGACATTTTACTGGTTGAAGTTGAAGTGTTTTCTATGTATAATGCAGTTGATTTGCGATGATGACACAAACATTAAATTAAGCAGAACATTCACATGAGCCTTAAAATCCAATTATAATCCAAAAGTAGTGTGAAATGCACTCATAAGCAACATGTAAATAGAGGCTTTTTCTGCTGCCGTTTTATAAGAACTCCCCTGTGTTCTTCCACCAACTTGCATGCATCCCCCTCGTGCGGCAATGTTTGCAAACACAGAAAGAGGTCTATATCTAGGAGATATAAGAAAGCCCAGGAAATATATATACATTTTTTTATCTGGATTTTTTGGACACATATTTAACCCTTTATTTTTGTTGGTACAAAACTACTGTACCTCCATACTTCCATTTGTTTGTATGGGCTACCTTCAAACAAGTTCTGTGACACTTGTGAGGGTCGTAGAATAAAACGGAGAACACCATCTTGTTATTGAGTCATTTGTTGACCGCTAGGATGCTACAGACGTTTTCGTGAGAAGACCGATTTGCGGGATGTGTCATGTTCTGACATACACCGCTGTAGCTCAGCCACCTCCCATCGTACAGTAGATGCAGAAGGCCGACATAAGTGGATGCAATGGATTGAGCTGCAGCCCAAATAAAAAAAACTTGATATCTCTAGTTTAAACTGACGGATTTTGATGGGGATTTTTAAAATTATGTCAGTTAGATTCACGGTCAATAGACTCAAGATTTCTTAAGTAACTTTCTGTCTTCTGTAACCATACCAAACGTAACATATCATACTAATTTGAGAACAGGCTGTGCGTTTGTGTACTGCATCATCCCGGATTTACATTTACTATGTTACATCTAGTCTGAGACCAGGCTGTGCGTTTGTGTACTACATCATCGCATCTGCGCGACAAGACTCCCTTTGCAGGGGACAGTAACAAGCCGAAGAAGCGGTGCACACACTGATACGATGGATTTCAATCTCAAAAAGCTTACTTCTGATGCAGGAGTCTTCTTCACTCGTGCAGTCCAGGTATTTAGCAAATGTGTTGTTTGAAATCCCATGAATAATTGTTTTTGTCGTGCTCTGACCGAGGTGCGTAGTCTGTAATTATCTTATTTCGAAACGGATTGTAATGGGTCGTCTTTCTCATATAACGCTGCAAACACCAAATATAAACGGTTACTTCAAAAATATTTAAGAATAGGGAATGTTTTTCGTTTAGGTTTTTCTCACCGTTAACGTCATTGTAAGCCGATAATTCTGGTTAAGCCCTTCTCCATTATTTATGTCTGTTTTCGACCGTAGCGCCGAGGGGTGCATGTGACGGTCACCAGGATACGGGGCGGCGACTCCTCTAACCGCTACTTTACACTCCTGTCAGAGAATTGTAGGGCTAGGCTACTAGACCTGTCTGCCATACATTTCTATGCATCATGTCACTGGTTGTCATTGCAGTCCTCACTGAAAAAAGGCGACATTTGTTGTATTATGCTGTATTGAGTGGGGACTAATAATGGTATGTGTAGCAGCCTATGTCTTATTCCTCAGTCATTGGTCCTATTCTAATCATAGGATTGACCTGTTTCCCTGTCATCCGGCAGGTACAGTAGTTTAGCGATTAGAGAGGCGAGCCCGGAGGGTTGCCAGTTTGAATCCCAGGACCGAAGGGTATCAAATCCTAGATGCCATTGCCTGCAATTGTGCCCTTGACCAAGGCATTTACCCCCCCCACAACAACAGCCCCCCTCTCCAAAACCTGTATGAGTGTGTGTGCATTCGGCAATTATTCAGACCCTTTCCCCACATTTTGTTACATTACAGCCTTATTCTAAACGGATTTCCCTCACCAATCTACACATAGTACCACATAATAACAAAGCAAAACATTGTTTTTTTGTTTTTGCAAATTCATTAAAAAGAAAAAAAATACCTTATTTATGTGAGACTCGAAATTGAGCTCAGCTGCATCCTGTTTATTTGATCATCCTTGGTGTTTCTTCAACTTGATTGGAGTCCAACCACCTGTGGTAAATTCAATTGATTGGACATGATTTGAATAGACACACACCTGTCTATATAAGGTCCCACAGTTGACAGTGCATGTCAGAGCAAACACCAAGCCATTAGGTCGAAGGAATTGGCCGTAGAGTGCCGAGACAGAATTGTGTCGAGGCACAGATCTGGGGAAGGTTACCAAAACATTTATGCAACATTGAAGGTCCCCAAGAACACAGTGACCTCCATCATTCTTAAATGGAGAAGTTTGGAACCACCAAGACTCTTCCTAGAGCATGCCGCCTGGCCAAACTGAGCAATCGGAGGGGAAAAAGGGTGACCAAGAACCTGATAGTCACTCTGATAAAGCTCCAGAGTTCCTCTGCGGAGATGGGAGAACCTTCCAGAAGGTCAACCATCTGTGCAGTACTCCACCAATCAGGCCTTTTATGGTAGAGACTGTAATCACTCCTCAGTAAAAGGCACATGACCGCCGCTTGGAGTTTGCCAAAAGCCTTTTGGCACCTAAAGGACTAAGACAATGAGAAACAAGATTCTCTGATCTGATAAAACCAAGATTGAACTCTTTGGCCTGAATGCCAAGTGTCACATCTGGAGAACCTGGCACCATCTCTATGGTGAAGTGTGGGGGCGGCATTATGCTGTGGAGATGTTTTTCAGCGGCAGGGACTAGTCAGGATCAAGGGAAAGATAAAAGGATTAAAGTACAGAGAGATCCTTGATGAAAACTTGCTCCAGAGCGCTCAGGACCTCAGACTGGGGTAACGGTTCACCTTCCAACAGGACAAAGACCCTAAGCACACAGCCAAGACAATGAAGGAGTGGATTTGGGACAGGTCTCTGAATGTCCTTGAGTGGCCTAGCCAGAGCCCGGACTTGAACCCGATCAAACATCTCTGGAGAGACCTGAAAATAGCTGTGCAGTGACGCTCCCCATCCAACAGCTTGAAAGGATCTGCAGAAAAGAATGGGAGAAACTCCCCCAAATACAGGTGTGCCAAGCTTGTAGCATTATACTCAAGGCTGTAATCACTGCCAAAGGTGCTTCAACAAAGTACTGAGTAAAGGGTCTGAATACTTATGTAAATGTGATATTTTTTTAAACCATTTGCCAAATTTCTAAAAACATGTTTTTGCTTTGTCATTTTGTGGTATTGTGTGTAGAATGATGAGGAAAAGCAACAATTTAATACGTTTTAGAGTAAGGCTGTAACGTAAAATGTGGAAAAGTCAAGGTGTCTGAATACTTTCTGAATGCACTGTATATATACACTGAGTGGACAAAACATTAAGGATGCCTGCTCTTTCCATGACATAGACTGACCAGGTGAAATCAGTAATCCCTTATTGATGTCAATTGTTAAATCCTCTTCAATCTGTCTACATGAAGGGGAGGAGACGGGTTAAAAAACATTTTTTTTTTAAAGCTTGAGCGTTGTTCACGCTCAACATGTGTGTGCCAGCATCCCTGTGTGGAATGTTTTCAGCACATTACCTTGTTTAGTCCATGCACTGACGAATTTAGGCTGTTCTGGGGGCAAAAGGTGTTCTTAATGTTTAGTACACTGTGTATGTGTGTCTTTCCGAGGGGTTGGGTTAAGTTAAATTTCAGTTGGACCTTCTGTGCAATTTACCATTAAACCGATCCCACTGTGTAGCTCAGTTGGTAGAGCATGGCTGTTGCAGTGCCAGGGTTGTGAGTTAGATTATAAAAAAGTTTTAAAAAAATGTGTGTTTAAATGACAAAAATGTTAAAAAATATTATCATTAGGCCTATCCACAACAGGACTAGTATGCTACCACTCTCAGTACTTTTTCAACTTGGAGTGGTATAAAGTAGGCCTATTTGGAATTTAGTGTTTCACTGGCTTCTAGGAATTGGATGTTTTCACAGGGCTTACATGGCTGCCAATGGATTGAATTGCCTGCAATGTAGGTTTTCAATGGTCAAACAAGTCCACACTGTACAGGTTTTGGTAAAGCAAGTGAACAATACAGCATCGTGATACCACGAGTATGAGAGAACATTTATTTTTACTGCTCTAATTACAATGGTAACCAGTTTATAATAGCAATAAGGCACTTCAGGTTTGTGGTATATGGCCAATATACCACGCTAAGAACTGGTATCCAGGTACTCTTAGCCGTGGTATATTGGCCATATATCACACCCCCCCATGCCTCATTGCTTAAATATTATACCCTCCCTGTTATTGTAATGGTGGTATGATATTTCTGCTTCTGTAACTTTCTCACTTATCATTATCCATGATTCACTCAGGACTATCCATAATCATGGCAGCATCCACATTAATGTAGAAGTGTTTAGAAACATTATATTCTTATTTACAATCAAAGTGATTCCAAAATAACACAATACATTACTTACCATTCATTTCTGTTAGACACAAAATAATATGTAACGCACCCAAAACAAACAGCAAATGCATCCAACAAGTTTGTAGAGTCACAAGCTTGATGTAATCATTGCATGCTAGGAATATGGGACTAAATACTAAACTTTGGACTACTTTGATACACATATAAGTGAATTGGTCCCAAATCTTTTTGTCCCCTGAAATGAAGGGACTATGTACAAAAAGGGCTGTAATTTCTAAACGTTTTGCACGATATGGATGAAAAAACCCTCAAGTTAAAGCTGACAGTCTGTACTTCATAGTCATTGTATCATTCAAATCCAAAGTGCTGGAGTACAGAGCCAAAACAATATGTCACTGTCACAATACTTTGAGCTCACTTTAGATGGCTACTAGTAGTATCAGCTTTTTACTGTGTGAAATGCAACGGGCAGGCTTTCTGCACGAATCAGTGACTGTGATTCAACCTAAAGTGCAGGGTCACTCGAAGAAACAGATGTTTCACTCCCACCAGTCACTTCTGTTGACAACCACATGTGATCCACAAACAGGAAAATATGGCCAAATATTACCATTCCGTAAGAATGGTAATCACTGAAGCATTATCATATGTTCGGATTATTTGGATTTGGGTTACCAGTGACAGCCATTGTAACAGCCCTTTTATGCCATTTCCAGCTCCCGTCTTCACATGCCAAAAATCCCCCTGTGAGAAATAAACCTTACCACACCAATTCATAGAAAGAAAGTGTGATGTAGTCCTACTGTGCTCTGAGACTAGCTCTGTGGCTGATGGCAAACCACATTATGCACTTAGTAGCCAGTAGCCCCAAAAATATAGATTTTGAAATGGCTTGATATTGTCAGCACATTATTAGGGATGTGGTTGTAGTACTTTTTAGGAGTAGATATGGCATGTATTTCAATGTACTGCGTATGAAATTGGTTGGGTGTTATATTCACGCCAGATAAGGTGGTATTTCAAGCAAAGGTACATTTATTATAGCCTTATGATAGACTTCTTCTTCTTGTTGCCATTTTGCAGTGGAGCAGAAGTGAAAGTCTTCAAGTGATTGGTTAATCATGAGTCATAATGAGGGAGCTCAAGACGTCTTGTGATGCCAGGTGGAATGAGGGAGCTCAAGACATCTTGTGATGCCGGATGGACTACCAGTGTGGCTGCTGCACAATTATAGAGCAGTCACTCAGGGAGCTTCTGCGCTCTGCTATCCTCACAGTTCTCTCTCTGTCTGTCTTCCGCTCCTCCCTCCCTCCACCCACACAGACACGACGTGGTGGTTGAGCTTAGGTTCATTTTGTAGCTTAGCTTTGTGTTGTAGTTCGAGAGGTTAGGCTTAGAGGGCCTTAGCAGTCACAAGCTGCTCAAAATGGGCCATTCACGGAAACATTTCAGAGCCAGACAGAACTGTTTCGGCTGGTCACAATTTGCCCAGCTGCCACTGACTTACAGAACAATGTTGTTTTTTTTGCCAGTCATAACGTATACTGTCTTCGCCTACATTATTTAGGTGTATGTTTTTGTCAGTAAATATGATTTTTTCCTTTTTGTCTCCAAGTTCACAGAAGAGAAGTTGGGCTCTGCGGAGAAGACTGAGCTCGATACCCACTTGGAGAATCTGATCGCCCGGGCCGACTGCACCAAGAACTGGACTGAGAAGATCTTCAGGCAAACAGAGGTCTTGTTGCAGCCCAATCCAAGTAAGACCCAGTCCTAAAGCAACATATAGCTGGGTCCCAGACTTGTTTGTGCTGTCCGGTCAACTCCCATGGTCATTCCCACTGCCAAACAAGACAGCACAAACAGATCTGGGGCCAGGCTGAAAGGAGCCTTCATGGTGATGCCATTCTATTTGTGTTTTGGGTTCTGAGCCCTAGCTAGCGTGTTTCTTTGGCTGTGTTTTGCCTACATGCATATGTCCAAAGAAGTTCTATTGAAGTATACAGTACTTTGCGGCATTGGTCTCTTTGAGAGAAAGATACCTAGTATGTTAGAAAACTAACCATTGACTTTCTGACCCTCCATGCTACAGTTGACCACACTGGTAAGTCTGTCTCCACTTTCAGTATGTAGTAGTTGTAGTAGCAGTAGCAGCAGGAGTAGCAGCAGGAGTAGTAGTAGTCATAGTAGTAGCAGCAGCAGTAGTAGCAGTAGTTGTAGTCGTAGTAGTAGCAGCAGCAGTCGTAGTAGTAGTAGCAGCAGTAGCGGTAGTAGCAGTAGCGGTAGTAGTAGCAGTAGTTGTAGTCGTAGTAGTAGCAGCAGCAGTTGTAGTAGTAGTAGCAGCAGTAGCGGTAGTAGCAGTAGCGGTAGTAGTAGCAGCGGTAGTAGTAGCAGCAGTAGTAGCAGTAGTTGTAGTCGTAGTAGTAGCAGTAGTTGTAGTAGTAGCAGTAGTTGTAGTCGTAGTAGTAGCAGCAGCAGTTGTAGTAGTAGTAGCAGCAGTAGCGGTAGTAGCAGTAGCGGTAGTAGTAGCAGCGGTAGTAGTAGCAGCAGCAGCAGCAGTAGCGGCAGTAGTAGCAGTAGCAGCAGCAGCAGTAGTAGCAGTAGTAGTAGTAGCAGCAGCAGTAGCGGCAGCAGTAGTAGTAGTAGCAGCAGCAGTAGTAGTAGTAGTAGCGGCAGCAGTAGCAGCAGTAGTAGTAGTAGCAGTAGTAGTAGCAGCAGTAGCAGTAGTCGTAGTAGCAGCATACTTGAGGCTCCCCACCCCCATAAGACTTTCTATGGGGGTCAGTTGGAATGTGTGGAATGATTTAATTTTGGACCTAAACCCTTAACATACTGTACCCCCTCAGTGATCACAGATCTGAAGGAGCTGGATCGGTCAATTCCATGTTCTACTTTATCATATGGTTTACAACTTTTGCTTAGTCCTTTAGCATCTTTGAACTGTGAAGAGGAAGGGTCTAGGTGCTGAAATAGGACTAGGCTCTTGTACTCACATGATTGCCTATGATGGCTGGTTATAGATAGCTGATATCTCCAATTGGTCCTTCTTTCTCTGCAAAATTTCACTCTGTAAGGGACTTTCATTCTTAAGGTGACTTTCCATGCAAGGCCAAATCCAAGGCCTGTTTGGTTAATCTGACTTCAGCATAAATAAAACTTCAGCATAAATAGTGTCATCGATGTCAAATTCAATTGAGGTGTTGCACGAAAGTTAGTTGAGTCATCTCTCGTGGACAGATTAAATGGGAAGTTACAACTTTTGCAATAATTTTACTTCTGGGTAACCAAGATTAGTTGAAGAGACTTATGTGTTCAAATCAGATTTGGGACGGTAATGATTTAGGCAAGGTAAACTGAGGTAGGAGGGCTAATTGTGTTTAGTGCCCATCTGTGCAGAGGAGGATGGACCCAAATGGCACCCTATTTCCTACAAAGTGCACTACTTTTTACCAGAGTCCTACAGTAGACACAGTGTACAAAATATTAGGAACACCTTCCTAATATTGAGTTGCCCTCAGGACAGCCTCAATTGTTCAGGGCATGGCCTCTACAAGGTGTCAAAAGCATTCCACAGGGATGCTGGCCCATGTTAACTACAATGCTTCCCACAGTTGTGTCAAATTGGCTGGATTCATGATACACACAGGAAACTGTTGCGAGCGTGAATGCCAGCAGCGTTGCAGCTCTTGACACACTCAAACCGGTGCGCCTTGCACCTACTACCATTACCCCATTCAAAGGTATTTAGATATTTTGTCTTGCCCATTAACCCTCTGAATGGCAGACATACAAAATACATGTCTCAATTGTCTCAAGGCTTAAAAATGGATTTAACAAGTGACATCAATAAGGGATCATAGCTTTCACCTGGATTGATCTAGTCAGTCCATGTCATGGAAGAGCAGGTGTTCCTAATGTTTTGTACAGTCAGTGTATAGGGAATATGGTGCCATTTGGGACAAATCTGTGAAGGAACCACCAACCTCTCCCCTACCCTTATTCTCATCAAGAAGCACATACACAAAGGAGTGTGTGTCATCGTGTGTCTGTACTTGTTGATGTGCTTTTCCCGTTGTGTGTGTGTGTGTGTGTGTGTGTATGTATGTATATCTTGTAAAAGTGTTTGTAGGGGGTAAAAAAGAAGCCTTTGTTTATCTGCTAAATGTTGTGTGCAGAAAGCTGGATAGGTTCCAGAGAGAACTGCCACCCCCTCCATTTCACTCCCATGCTGTGTCTTCTGTAGTGCATTGATCAATGTTGCCTTTCACTTTCCAACGTCAAGCAGTATAACATTGTAGATAGGAATTGTCAACTGTTAAGTCTTGTTATTCGTTGTCTGTCCATATGTACGTTATTACGTTCATAATCAATAACTCGTACATTATTGCTCAGTAGAGTTGTTTTGGTGTATGGTTTTAAAACTCATCGCTTTGAAAATGGAAGAGACATTTAGGTCATTTCATTGTACCTGAAGGACTTTTCTCTAGTGATAAATTATGTAGGCTAATTAATGAATGCCTCTGAAAGGGAATAGCTAAAGACTGAGAAGACAGGTGATTCATGTTTTTCCAGGGGGTTGGGTTGAGGTGTTACATCATTATATTACTTGTGCTTATTTGTACCTTGAAATTGGTCGTTTTTTTTCTAGCATCTTTTTTTATTTATTGTTTTTTTGGCACAAAGGAAAAGCACTACATTTACTGATTGAGGTACCTAATTGCTATCTGGTGTGAACTATCTTATTCTTTACTTTTACACAGGTGCGCGTATAGAGGAGTTTTTCTATGAGAAGTTAGATAAGAAGATCCCATCCAGGACAACCAATGGAGAGCTGCTGGGACAGTATATGCTGGATGCTGCTAAAGACTTTGGCCCAGGGACCCCATATGGTAGGTGGAACTAGTGGAGGTCTGGGTCTTTTGCCATTTTGTCACTAACATGCGTTTGACAGCCGCAGGAGGTGCCGTAACACTCTATTCTGCTATTTGTTCTGCAACACCCTCTTGTTTTTGAAAGTAATTGTTCCTGAACCTTAGTATTCATTGAAATCTACATAATGTATTGATGCCAATGTGTCTGGGCGGGCTGGCAATGCTGCCAACAGGTGCTCAGCTGTCTGTGTGTGGTTGGCACAAAAGCAAGCAACATGGCAGTACCCAGTGTTTTAAATGCCATCAGCCTCCATCAGCTGCCCAGGCCTCCATTTTATTCAGAACATAATGGCCGCGTTCCAGGCCGACTATATTGCAGTCGCTTACCAGATCTCATAACACCCGAATATGTGTTTAGTATATCAGATATCCTCATCTGTGACATAGCAATCTGATGCCCAACTGCACAATGTATGATGTGGACCATGGCCAAAGTGACTCAAGTTGTCCAGATGGGGATGCCCAAGTCTATTAGAAAATGTGTTCAACCTGAACACGACATGCGCATTCTTGCACTGAAGTGGAATCTCTTAATGGTTCTCTTTCTAGGCACATTTTTAAGGGATTTTCTCTCAACTATCTAAGTAATGGTTGGAGACATTGTACTGTATGTTAGAGTAAGATTTCTTAAACTCTGCTCTAGGCATGTGAAATGTGGGTCGCGAGTTATGAGAATACAATATAATCACACACTATTTCTTCTTCATTTGGGTCTTTGGAGTAGAGGTTGACCAATTATTATTTTTCAACGCCGATACCGATGATTGGAGGACCAAAAAAAGGCGAAACTGATAAATCAGCCGAATTAAAAAAAATATATATATGTATTTGTAATAATGACAATTACAACAAACTTAATATAATACATCAAATCAATTTAGCCTCAAATAAAATGAAACATGTTCAATTTGGTTTAAATAATGCAAAAACAAAGTGTTGGAGAAGAAAGTAAACATGTGCCATGTAAAAAGGCTAACGTTTAAGTTCCTTGCTCAGAACATGAGAACATATGAAAGCTGGTGGTTCTTTTTAACATGAGTCTTCAATATTCCTAGGTAAGAAGTTTTAGGTTGTAGTTATTATAGGAATTATAGGACAACTTCTCTCTGTACAATTTGTATTTCATATACCTTTGACTATTGGATGTTCTTATAGGCACTTTAGTATTGCCAGTGTAACAGTATAGCTTCCGTCCCTCTCCTCGCCCCTACCTGGGCTCGAACCAGAAACACATCGACAACAGCCACCCTTCGAAGCAGCGTTACCCATGCAGAGCAAGGGGAACAACTACTCCAAGTCTCAGAGCGAGTGATGTTTGAAACGTTATTAGCGCGCACCCCGCTAACTAGCTAGCCATTTCACATCGGTTACACCAGCCTAATCTCGGGAGTTGATAGGCTTGAAGTCATAAACAGCTCAATGCTTGAAGCACAGTGACGAGCTGCTGGCAAAACGCACAAAAGTGCTGTTTGTATGAATGCTTACGAGCCTGTTGGTGCCTACCATTGCTCAGTCAGACTGCTCTATCAAATCATAGACTTAGTTATAACATAATAACACACAGAAATACGAGCCTTAGGTAATTTAATATGGTCGAATCCGGAAACTATCATCTCGAAAACAAGACGTTTATTCTTTCAGTGAAATACGGAACCGTTCCGTATTTTATCTAACGGGTGGCATCCATAAGTCTAAATATTCCTGTTACATTGCACAACCTTCAATGTTATGTCATAATTATGTAAAATTCTGGCAAATTAGGCTGCCCAAACTGTTGCATATACACTGACTCTGCGTGCAATGAATGCAAGAGAAGTGACACAATTTCACCTGGTTAATATTGCCTGCTAACCTGGTTTTCTTTTAGCAAAATATGCAGGTTTAAAAATATATACTTCTGTGTATTGATTTAAAAAAAGGCATTGATGTTTATGGTTAGGTACAGTCGTGCAACGATTGTGGTTTTTTCGCAAATGCGCTTTTCTTAAATCATCCCCCATTTGGCGAAGTTGGCTGTCTTTGTTCGCAACGAGCCAGGTTAGCAGGCAATGTTAACTAAATATGCAGGTTTAAAAATATATACTTGTGTATTGATTTTAAGAAAGGCATTGATGTTTTTAGTTAGGTACACATTGGAGCAAGACTGTCCTTTTTCGCAAATACGCACCGCATCGATTATATGCAACGCAGGACACGCCAGATAAACTAGTAATATCATCAACCATGTGTAGTTAACTAGTGATTATGATTGATTGTTTTTTATAAGATAAGTTTAATGCTAGCTAGCAACTACCCTTGGTAGTTACTGCATTCGCGTAACAGGCAGTCTCCTCGTGGAGTGCAATGTAATCAGGTGGTTAGAGCATTGGACTAGTTAACTGTAAGGTTGCAAGATTGAATCCCCGAGCTGACAAGGTAAAAATCTGTCATTCTACCCCTGAACAAGGCAGTTAACTGTTCCTAGGCCGTCATTGAAAATAAGAATGTGTTAACTGACTTGCCTAGTTAAATAAAGGATAAAGAAAGGTGTAATTAAAAATAAAATACAGATTCCCGTTTGTTATGAAAACTTGAAATCGGCCCTAATTAATCGGCCGTTCCGATTAATCGGTCGACCTCTACTTTGGAGGAGGAATTTGGTCACAGAAGGACACTCATTTTGTAATTTGTCTCTTTAGCTGAAAAGGTTTAAGAACCCCTGACAGAGCATTGTGGGCCAGTATATCAATTATTATCTTTGGGTGCTGCAGCCCAGGAGTAATCCAACTTGAATGAAAAGGATGGCCAACACTCGCCAGTTATGATATAAATTCCCAAGAAATGCAGCTTGCGACTGTTTTGTCTCCCATAGACTGTGAGCCAGTGTGATAATGGATAGTTGTGTCTAGGAGTTATAGCTCTGATGCTGACTTTGATTACCTTGGAAGCTGGCGGGATACCCACTCCTCTCACAACCAATCTGACCCTTTACACAGCGGTTTGATGATACCATGCCTAACAACTTAGCAGCTTGGCTTAGCACGCTGTGTGTGCGTGTGTAGTCCCAAGAAGTTCCCTCCAGCGGCAGTTTCTTACTGAAAATCACCAGTCTCTCAAAACGATTATATGTCTATCTATCCATCCATCCATCCATCCTTTATAACAGCAGTAAAGAGTGGTTAATGCAGTGAAGCACGGAGAGATGCTGAGTTGAGGGTGATGAGTTCTGACTTATAAATATACTTAATCAAGTCACTAAGGGAGAGAGGGTAATGCAGAACGTTTACATTCTGTCAGAACATGTTATTGTTAGACATCAGGTATCCTTAGGAAAGGAGAAGGGCCACAGTCTTGCTTCAGTTGTTGGGTTGTAATTTGAAATACTTGCTACACCAGAAGTTAATGGCTTTTTGTAGGTATAATGTATACAGTGGGGCAAAAAAGTATTTAGTCAACCACCAATTGTGCAAGTTCTCCCACTTAAAAAGACGAGAGGCCTGTAATTTTCAATACTTATTTTTTTTTCTCATTTTGTCTGTCATAGTTGAAGTGTACCTATGATGAAAATTACAGGCCTCTCTCATCTTTTTAAGTGGGAGAACTTGCACAATTGGTGGTCAGTTAAGGTTGCATATGAGCCAGGGGCTTGGAATGTTACTGAGTAAGGCAAAGGCAATCAGATGGTTGCGTTCACTGATAAGGGTGGATAGCTGTGGATTAGTGAGGAATGGGGGCCGAGGTCCCCAAGGACCCCAAGGGAGAAGGAACAATTTATTACTACTTCCTGCCTAGCAATAAAAATGTAATAAAAAAATGTAATGTTTAGAGAAACGGAGGAGACTTGTTCTTAAGTGGGGTGTATATATACACTGCTCAAAAAAATAAAGCGAACACTTAAACAACACAATGTAACTCCAAGTCAATCACACTTCTGTGAAATCAAACTGTCCACTTAGGAAGCAACACTGATTGACAATACATTTCAAATGCTGTTGTGCAAATGGTATAGACAACAGGTGGAAATTATAGGCAATTAGCAAGACACCCCCAATAAAGGAGTGGTTCTGCAGGTGGGGACCACAGACCACTTCTCAGTTCCTATGCTTCCTGGCTGATGTTTTGGTCACTTTTGAATGCTGGCGGTGCTTTCACTCTAGTGGTAGCATGAGACGGAGTCTACAACCCACACAAGTGGCTCAGGTAGTGCAGCTCATCCAGGATGGCACATCAATGCGAGCTGTGGCAAGAAGGTTTGCTGTGTCTGTCAGCGTAGTGTCCAGAGCATGAAGGCGCTACCAGGCGACAGGCCAGTACATCAGGAGACGTGGAGGAGGCCGTAGGAGGGCAACAACCCAGCAGCAGGACCGCTACCTCCGCCTTTGTGCAAGGAGGAGCACTGCCAGAGCCCTGCAAAATGACCTCCAGCAGGCCACAAATGTGCATGTGTCTGCTCAAACGTTCAGAAACAGACTCCATGAGGATGGTATGAGGGCCCGACGTCCACAGGTGGGGGTTGTGCTTACAGCCCAACACCGTGCAGGACGTTTGGCATTTGCCAGAGAACACCAAGATTGGCAAATTCGCCACTGGCGCCCTGTGCTCTTCACAGATGAAAGCAGGTTCACACTGAGCACATGTGACAGACGTGACAGAGTCTGGAGACGCCGTGGAGAACGTTCTTCTACCTGCAACATCCTCCAGCATGACCGGTTTGGCGGTGGGTCAGTCATGGTGTGGCATTTCTTTGGGGGGCCGCACAGCCCTCCATGTGCTCGCCAGAGGTAGCCTGACTGCCATTAGGTACCGGGATGAGATCCTCAGACCCCTTGTGAGACCATATGCTGGTGCGGTTGGCCCTGGGTTCCTCCTAATGCAAGACAATGCTAGACCTCATGTGGCTCATGTGGAGTGTGTCAGCAGTTCCTGCAAGAGGAAGGCATTGATGCTATGGACTGGCCCGCCCGTTCCCCAGACCTGAATCCAATTGAGCACATCTGGGACATCATGTCTCGCTCCATCCACCAACGTTGCACCACAGACTGTCCAGGAGTTGGCGGATGCTTTAGTCCAGGTATGGGAGGAGATCCCTCAAGAGACCATCCACAACCTCATCAGGAGCATGCCCAGGCATTGTAGGGAGGTCATACAGGCACGTGGAGGCCACACACACTACTGAGCCTCATTTTGACTTGTTTTAAGGACATTACATCAAAGTTGGATCAGCCTGTAGTGTGGTTTTCCACTTTAATTTTGAGTGTCACTCCAAATCCAGACCTCTATAGGTTGATAAATGTTATTTCCATTGATCATTTTTGTGTGATTTTGTTATCGGCACATTCAACTATGTAAAGAAAAAAGTATTCAATAAGATTAATTCAGATCTGGGATGTGTTATTTTAGTGTTCCCTTTATTTTTTTGAGCAGTGTACTTGTGATGGTGAGATCATGTCTTTGTCTGTTCAGCTGTCTGACCCATTGGGTGAATAAACTTGATTTGAGCTTGTCCTAGTTGTCCGGTAGTTTTTACTCTGTTTATTTAGAACCTAACAAGGGGGAGGGTTGATATAATGCATGGCTAGAATTCGACTATTGTACTGGAAGGTTTTTTTCACTGGGAGTGGAGGGGACGGAGTCTCTGATCTGGCTCACTCTTCCTTCCACTGGGTCAATGGCTGGGCAGTTCTGATCTGATGAATTGGGCTCAGTTTCATTCTAACTCCCTGGTAATTTAGGAAACTGAACGAATGTCATGGAATTAAATGTCCCGGTCCGGTATGTCCCCTTTGTCTCCTGAATGGACAGGAACTAAAAAGGAATTGGCCATATTATTAATGCCCAGTCATGTATATTCACTGTCATCAACCTACTCATCCACTTCTGTCATAAACCTAATTTTGTGTGTGTGTGTGACAGGCAGTACCCTGATCACGGTGGGGGAGTACCAGAGTAGACTGGGCGGGGCGGAGCGGGAGTTCCTCCAGACCTCGGCTATCAACTTCCTCACTCCTCTCCGCAACTTCCTGGAGGGAGACTGGAGAACCATATCTGTGAGTATACTGTGAAACTCCTAGCCCCTCATCCCTAGACTCTACCCCTTAGGCACTTCAAGCTGAAGATAAGTGTAAGTGTTCGCATAATTAAGAACGTACCTTAGCCTACAGTGGTCGTCCCCCGCGGAAATCTAATTAACATAATAAAAAAAATCCCCTGTTTAAGCTCGAGAGATGTTTTTTGACTGCGTCTCAATCAACGTCATCTGCCGATATCGTCCCCATTTGCGGTGAAAGGCAGCAGAGCTAGAGCGGTGTTTGTCAGACCATGAGACATCCCAAAAATTGGTCTTCTCACAAAATCGTATGTCGCGTCCGAACGGTTTGGGCTACACACTAATATGAACCAAGAGGAAAGCTGAGACACTCACGAACACGATTGTGTTTTACGTTTTGCTTTAGGACGCTCACAAGACTCATCTGAGGGTTCCCGGTAGCAGTTTTAAAAATGAATGGAAGTATTTATGGAGATAGTTTAGTGTCTAAAATAAGGGGATAAATACATGTAAAAAAAATTACATATTTTACTGATCTTTCTTATATCTCTCAGATATAGGACAGACACTTCAGACAAACTTTATTTAGATTTTTTGGGGGACAAAATCTGTTATTCAATGCATTTCTGTTGGCTAATAGCAGTAAGGGGTCTTAAAATTCAAAGTCAAATAGCAAAATAATCCTTGGTATGTGATCGTCTTAAACAATTCCATATGTTAGCCCACCCCCCATTCCATATGTTAGCCCACCCCCCTGGCTTAGACAGGGCTTAGAGTCTGGATGGTTAAGCTCACGCCACAGCTAGCTTGAAATATTGAGGATGGACAGTGGCGTGTATTCAAGGAAGCCAGGCTTCCCCAAATATTTGACCAATAAAAAATTATAATATATAAAATCATTTCGCTTTCGTCTATCTGTGTTTTTGTACTTTTCTGTCAATTCGCAATGGGCTGAATCTCACCAGAGAAATCATCCGAGCGAGAGAAACAGCGCCCCTCTGTCTCAGTATATGGAGCCCATGTATCTGATGCTGTCTGTAACAAAAGAGTATTACATGTTGCGGCCGTAGCATTTGATTGATTGATGCCAGCAAGCATTTCAAATCAAATCAGATTTTATTTGTCACATGTGCCTAATTCAACAGGTATTACACCTTACAGGGAAATGCTTACTTACAAGCCCTTAACCAACAATGCAGTTTAAAAAAATACCCCTCAAAAAGTAAACGATAAGGATAACAAATAATTAATGAGCAGCAGTAAATAACAATAGCGGGGCTATATACAAGGGTTACCTGTACAGAGTCAATGTGTGGGGGCACCGGTGTCGAGGTAATTGAGGTAATATGTACATGTAGGCAGAGTTATTAAAGTGACGACATCGACAATAACAGAGTAGTAGCAGCGTTGAAGAGGGGGGTGGGGGTAGCAATGCAAATAGTCTGGGTAGCCATTTGATTAGAGAGAACAGTCTATGACTGGGGTGGCTGGAGTCTCTGACAATTTTTAGGGCCTTCCCCTGACACCGCCTGGTATCGAGGTCCTGGATGGCAGGAGGCTTGGCTCCGGTGATGTACTGGGCCGTACGCATTACCCTCTGTAGTGCCTTGCGGTCGGAGGTCGAGCAGTTGCCATACCAAGTAGTGATGCAACCCGCCAGGATGCTCTCGATGGTGCAGTTGTAAAACCTTTTGAGGATCTGAGGACCCATGCCAAATCTTTTCAGTCTCCTGAGGGGGAATAGGTTTTGTCGTGCCCTCTTCACGACTGTCTTGGTGTGCTTGGACCATGTTAGTTTGATGGTGATGTGGACGCCAAGGAACTCGAAGTTCTCAACCTGCTCCACTACAGCGCGTCGATGAGAATGGGGCCATGCTCAGTTCTCCTTTTCCTGTAGTCCACAATCATCTCCTTTGTCTTTATCACATTGAGGGAGATGTTGTCCTTGCACCACACTGCCAGGTGTCTGACCTCCTCCCTATAGGCTCATTGTTGTCGGTGATCAGACATACCACTGTTGTGTTATTGGTAAACTTAGTGACGGTGTTGGAGTCGTGCCTGGCCGTGCAGTCATGAGTGAACAGGGAGTACAGGAGAGGACTGAGAACGCACCCCTGAGGGGCCCCCGTGTTGTTACCTACCCTTACCACCTGGGGGTGGCCCATCAGGAAGTTCAGGAGCCAGTTGCAGAGGGTCCTTAGCTTAGTGATGACCTTTGAGGGCACTAAGGTGTTGAATGCTGAGCTGTAGTCAATACCATTCTCACATAGGTGTTCCTTTTGTCCAGGTGGGAAAGGGCAGTGTGGAGTGCAATAGAGATTATCTGTAGATCTGTTTGGGCGGTATGCAAATTGGAGGGGGTCTAGGGTTTCTGGGATAATTGTGTTGATGTGAGCCATGACCAGCCTTTCAAAGCAATTCATGGCTACAGACGTGAGTGCTATGGATCGGTAGTCATTTAGGCAGGTGTGGTAAACCGTGGGGTGTTGGGTTGAGCGTGCAGAGATTGACACAGAGACAGGGAGGCTTTAGTCCGAAAAACAACTTTACTTAAGACAGAAAATAAATATAACAAAGAAATAACTTAGGTTTTGCTCTGTCTTCCCTTCTCTCCCGCGGTGTGCCATCGTGCTCCTTTTATTTAGCCTCCACGGCTGGTTGTCACTTTCCTCTAATTACCTCCACTTAGCTGTCAGTGTCGGGGTGCCCAGCACCCGTATTCCCAGCAGAGAAAGCCAACGTCGCCCCACATACCTCCCCTGTTACCATCCCCCGGGGTAGACCTCCTGGGATACCACCCCCCTCCCGCTCCTTAGCCCTGACTGGGAGGGAGGCATGCTCATGGCTAGGTTTGCATCCCTTCTGGATAGGGCGTCTGCATTGCCGTGCTGCGCCCCTGACCTGTGGATGACAGAGAAAGAGAATCGCGGAACCAGCGGGTGACACTGTCATTTGTGTCCTTACCTCCTGATATCCACACAAGGGGGGCATGGTCAGTAATCAGGGTGAACTTCCTCCCGAGGAGGTAATACTTGAGGGTGTCGAGGACCCACTTCATGGCGAGGCACTCCTTGAGTATTTCTTCTCCCTCGGGAGGAGCTTCCTGTTGACATACATGATGGGGTGCTCCTCGCCTTCTTGCTCTTGGGACAAAACGGCCCCTACCCCAGTGTCAGACGCGTCTGTCTGGACCAGGAGGTTTTTTGAGAATTCCGGGGTGACAAGTACCGGGTACGAACACAGCGCATCCTTCAGGGCCTGGAACGCCACCTCTGTGTCCTCCGTCTATCTGGGGTAGTTGTGCTACTGTAGTAGCCTGCTAACCCCAGGAATGATTTTATCTGCCTCTCTGTTCGGGGTACCGGCCATCCCCTAATGACAGCGAATTTTTTTTTTTTCTTTCTTTGGTTTTCACATTTCCCCTTCCGATCTGATATCACAGGTACTCCACTTCAGCGTAGCCCAGCTTGCACTTGTGGGAGTTCGCGGTCAGACCTGCATCCCTTAGCGCATCAACCACGGCCTGTAACTTACACAGATGTGACTCACAATTGTCACTGTGCACAATGATGTCATCCAGATAAGCCGCTGCGTACTTACTGTGCGGCCGCAGGACTCGGTCCATGATTCGCTGAAATGTCGCTGGTGCCCCGTGGAGCCCGAAAGGCAAACCCGGTAGTGGTATAGCCCCCCCCCGGGGTGGAGAAGGCAGTCTTCTCCTGGGAGGCCGCTGCCAGTGGCACGAGATGCGTACCCCTTCGTCAGGTCCAAGGTGCTGACGATACGTCGGGCTCCACGGGGCACCAGCGACATTTCAGCGAATCATTGCCATCCCCAAGCGGTCGATCAGTTCGTCCACCCGGGGCATGGGGTAGGCTTCAAACTTACTGACCTCGTTCAGGCCCCGGAAGTCATTACAGAAGTGGACGGTTCCGTCCGGTTTCGGAACCAGCACTATGGGGCTAGACCACTCACTGTGTGACTCCTCCAGTACCCCCATTTCTAACATTGTCGTCACTTGCCATTGGACAGCCACCCTCTGGGCTTCTGGTATCCGGTATGGCCGTCTATGCACTTTTTCTCCCGGAAGGGTGTGGATCTGATGTTCCACGAGGTCCGTGCGCCCCGGCACCTTGGAGAACACGGCCGTATTCCGCTGGACCAGCTCTCTGAGCTCCTGTCGTTGGGTCGGGCTGAGATCTTCCCCCATTGCCACTTCGACCGAGGGCGTGCCCTGCTGTGGCCGGGTCCACGTTACGCACAGCACTTCGCGTGCATGCCATTTCTTCAGTAAATTCACATGGTAAAGCTGGAGGGGTTTTCGCCATCCAGGTTGGCGAACCTTATAGTTGACGTCACATACCCGCTCAACGATGTCGTAGGGCCCATGCCACGTAGCCAGGAATTTACTCTACGTGGGAGGGATCAGCACCAAGACCTTCTCACCGGGTTGGAACTCTCGTGGTTGGGCCCCCCGGTTGTAGACACGCTCCTGGGCATGTTGCGCCTGGGCCATGCGCTCTCTCACCACTGGCCAAATCGCCGTCATCCTCTCCCTCATCTCCTCCACATGTTCTACTACCCTGCGAAGGGGGGTCAGCTGCTATTCCCAGACCTCCTTGGATAGGTCCAGCAGCCTGCGGGGCTGACGGCCATACAGGAGCTCAAAGGGGGAGAACCCCGTGGATGCTTGGGGTACCAAACATTTGGTGGGGCAGCAGCTGGTCCCAGTTCCTCCCATCATTCTCAATGACCTTCTTCAGCATCTGTTTCAGGGTCTTATTGAAGCGTTCCACCAGCCCGTCGGTTTGTGAATGGTACACACTGGTCTTCACCTGTTTGATTCGTAACAGATTGCAGACATCCTTCATCACCCGAGACATGAACGCGGTGCCCTGATCCGTCAGGATTACCCGCGGAATACCCACCTGGCTAAATAAATGGAAGAGCTCCCATGCTATACCTTTTGCTGCCGCCGTGCGTAGCTGGATTGTCTCAGGATACCGGGTGGTGTAATCCATGATTACCAGGATGTATTGGTGTCCCCTTGTGATCTTCACCAACGGACCCACCAGATCCATTGCCACCCACTCGAATGGCACTCCTATAATGGGCAAGGGAACCAAAGGGTTTCGATACTGCACCCTCGGAGTTGTGATCTGGCACTCCGGGCAACTACGGCAGTAGTCCTCCACGGCGCGCTTGACTCCAGGCCAGTGGAATCGGTTCCCGATCCCCTCTCTGGTTTTCTCCATCCCCAGGTGTGCCCCAAGCAGGTGGGTGTGGGTAAGCTGCAACACAGTCCTAACATACTGGCTGGGTATCAGTAACAAATCTTTTTTCTCCCCATTATGCTTTACTACCTGATACAATAAATTATGCTTGATTGCGAAGTGGGGGTAGCGCCAAGCACTTACCCCAGGTAACAGTACGCCATCCACCGCAATCACCTGGCCCCTAGCGATCTGAAGATTTGGGTCTTCTAATTGGCCCGTCCCGAACTGACCCGTGAGGATTCCCGTGTCGGGAGGTCCGTCTAGGACAGCGTCTCTGATCGGGGTCCAGCCGGCGTCGTCGGTTTGGGTCACCCTCCCGCTCCACAGCCTCGGCTGGTTCCGTCCGGGCCCCCTTCAGCTCCTTGCCTCTCTTTGTGTTGGTCGCCCCCCTCGCTGCGTCTCCTCTCTCTGTACAGGCCCCTCTCAGCGGGTCCTGGGTGTTTTGGTGAATTTCCACCGCTGTCAGCAATTCCTCCAGGCTCTGGGGGTTCTGCATGCTCACGGTCTTCTTCATCTCTTAGGGCAGGGCCCGAAGGTATTTATCCAGGACGAGTTTGTCGAGCATCGGGAGGGACAGTACTTCCGTCAGTAGCCAGCCCGTGGTCAGCCGCACCAGGTCGCTCATCTGTGCACCGGGGGACAGGGTGGGGTCAAAGGCCTAGTCGTGGACCAGTTGTGCATGGCGTGCGAGATTGAACCCATAACGGCTTAGTATCTCTCGTTTGAGTCCCTCATAATTTGCGGCCTGGTCAGTGTTCAAATCAAAGTAGGCCTTCTGGGCCTTCCTAAAAAGGTAGGGTGCTTGCTCCTGGAGAGCCTGTTGCTTCTGTTGGCTGAGGATGAACTGAGCCACTAGCTCCTCCATGGTAATCTCCGCACACTCAACCCCACGGCACCCAAATCTATTGAGTTGCCTGCATTCTCCACCATATGTGGTAAACCGTGGGGTGTTGGGTTGAGCGTGCAGAGATTGACACAGAGACAGGGAGGCTTTAGTACAAAAAACAACTTTACTTATTAAGACAGAAAATAAATATATCAAATAAATAACTTAGAGCAAAACCTGTCTTCCTTCTCTCTCTTAACTGGTATCATCTCTCTCCCTTCTCTCCTGCGGTGTGCCATTGAGCTCCTTTTATTTAGCCTCCACCGCTGGTTGGCACTTTCCTCTAATTACCTCCACTTAGCTGTCCGTGTCGGGGTGCCCAGCTCCCGTATTCCCAGCAGAGGGAGCCAACGTTGCCTCACGTACCTCCCCTCTATTACCATCCCCCAGGGTAGACCTCCTGGGATACCACACAGGTTACATGGTGTTCTTGGGCACAGGGACGGTGGTCTGCTTGAAACATGTTGGTATTACAGACTCAATCAGGGACATGATGAAAATATCAGTGAAGACACTTGCCAGTTGGACAGCGCATGCTCGGAGTACACGTCCTGGTAATCCGGCTGGCCCTGCGGCCTTGTGAATGTTGACCGGTTTCAAGGTCTTACTCACATCGGCTGAGTGGAGCGTGATCACACAGTTGTCCTGAACAGCTGATGCATGTTTCAGTGTTACTTGCCCTGAAGCGAGCATAGAAGGGATTTAGCTCGACTGGTAGGCTCTTGTCACTGGGCAGCTCTCGGCTGTGCTTCCCGTTGTAGTCTGTAATTGTTTGCAAGCCCTGCCACATCCGACGAGCGTCAGAGCCGGTGTAGTATGATTCGATCTTAGTCCTGTATTGATGCTTTGCCTGTTTGATGGTTCGTCGGAGGGCATAGCGGGATTTCTTATTAGCTTCCGGGTTAGAGTCCTGCTCCTTGAAAGTGGCAGCTCTACCCTTTAGCTCAGTGCGAATGTTGCCTGTAATCCATGGCTGCTGGTTGGGGTATGTACGTACAGTCACTGTGGGGACGATGTCATTGATGAAGCCAGTGACTGATGTGGTGTACTCCTCAATGCCATGGGAAGAATCCCGGAACACATTCCAGTCTGTGTTAGCAAAACAGTGTTATGTTGTGCCACTGGCCTCAGATGATTGAAGTTCAGTATGTAGCCTAGTAAGCTCACATTAACTAACGTTAGCTAGCTAGCGAACTCAGTTGGTTCATTTTTGCCCATACGAGGAAGTTAGGCTAGCAAGCATTTTAGCTAGGGAGCCTATGAAAACAAAAACTAAAAGTGGACTGTATGACAGGGCCATATACTGTTTTGCCAACATGAAAGAGTGGAGGATGGCATTGGCGTTCAACTAGTCTACAGTTATTCTCTAAAATAACGTTGCGAGGTAGCTTATGGTAGAGAAATGAAGATGTCTCAACTTGAGACATCTGTGTCATTGTGTTGTGACAAAACTGTACATTTTAGGGTGGCCTTTTATTATTGTCCCCAGCACAAAGTGTGCCTGTGTAATGATCATGCTGTTTAATCAGCTTCTTGATATGCCACACCTGCCAGGTGGATGGATTATCTTGGCAAAGGAGAAATGCTCACTAACAGCGATGTAACATTTGAGAGAAATAAGCTTTTTATGCGTATGGAACATTTCTGACACCTTTTATTTCAGATCATAAAACATGGGACCAACACTTTACATATTGCATTTATATTATTGTTCAGAATCAATAGTTGTTGGGTAAACTGTCAAATATTAACTTGCTTGATCATGCTGCATGTCATATAACTATTTGCTTTGAGGCTTTCACGGGACAGATGTTGCTCTCGGGTTTGTGATGATACAAACCTATGTGTAGTTAAATTTATTCCGCTATTACTGTCTTTTTGTTGTGACGGCCTTAATGTACAGTACCAGTCAAAGGTTTGGACACACCTACTCTCATTCAAGGGATTTTCTTAATGTTTTACTATTTTCTACATTGTAGAATAATAGTGAAGACATCAAAACTATGAAATAACACATATGGAATCATGTAGTAACCAACAAAGTGTCAAACAAAAGCTGGTTGAGAGAATGCCAAGAGTGTGCAAAGCTGTCATCAAGGCAAAGGGTGGCAACTTTGAAGAATCTAAAATATATTTTGATTTAACACTTTTTTGGTTAATATATGATTCCATTTGTGTTATTTTATAGGCTCAAACTGTTGGAACGTTGTCAAGGAGGGCGGTCACGTGCTGAGTTCAAGCCGGGCATGAGCCCAATTGGGGGGGGGGGGTACTCGCTAAGCAAGCAACATGACGTCCGTAATATAAGCAACATGGCAAAAAATGCCACCCAGCAATATCAGACGGCAATGTGGAGCTGTTACCAAGTGGATACAAGTGGCTCTGGGGTAGCACAGTGGAGAAGTAGTGGGAGGAGTGGTGGTGGTCTGGTTTTGTGTCACTCACTTCCTCCTTGTCTTCCTCCCCTGTGCAGAAAGAGAGACGTCTCCTAGAGAACCGGCGGTTGGACCTGGACATCTGTAAAGCACGTGTCAAGAAAGCCAAGCAAGCCGAGGCTAAAGCGGCGGTGAGTCTTCCTCATCCTCAGACACCCCTTCCCTTATGACTGGCAGTCCCAGTTTGATTGATTTCAGGCCTGACATGGAACATACAATTCCTGACATACAGTTCCAGAGTTGATGAAAATTATTTGAGTTCTCTTGGCTCTGGTTACTTCCCTGTCTATCTATTAACTATATTACTGGGGGGGGGGGTACTTTGACTCAAAGGTGATTGTAAAGCAGTTTAGTTATTCAACAGCTGCTACCTCCAATCACTGTATGCTTTTGATTAGATGCTCTGGTCTATAAGTGGAGAATGAACACAACACAGTTTAACTCACAGAATACGAGCACACTGCTTGTCCTTCCCCAAAGCTTTCTTAAATGTGTTGTCAACTTAGATCAACTCCAACTGGGACATCAACAGAAATCCATAGACCATTAAGCCAGCTACACCAATAGAAATGACCATAGGGGTGGGCAGGGGTGGAGGATTTTCATCAATGTCTAGGGGTCTACCTTTGACTCACCTTCTCTGCAAACCTTACATGGGGCATGACAATTGTCTCTCCCAAACTAATATCCCCCTTCACCCTCGCTCATTCTCTTCAGTTTTGCACGTGGAGACCAACGGTGCCCTCTGTTGACTAACTGTGGACTAACATGTTTCTCTGTTATAATTTGCGCAGTGTGAGGGAGATGTAAGTATTGACGAGTGTTGTATTTTCAGCGATCTCGCTTGCCTCTTTTTCTCCCATTTTTTATTTTTTTAATTGAGTGCTGTTTGGGGCATCCTCCCTCTCTTCTTTCAGACCATCCATGCACCACAACTATACAGTAGTATAGCCCCAAAGAAAAGTTGAATGGGATTGTTTCAGTAATGACACCTAGAGATGGTCATATGAGAGGTGGAAAAAAAAAAAAAAAAAAAAAAAAATTCTAGTTGACTTCACTGAACAAAATGTTTTGGATGGTACACTGGCGCAACAAATTTGATGATGTGGAACTGAGACTGTACATTTTTAGACTTTTGTTTTATGTGGCCTCAGTGTTTCCACTACCATCTCCAAGGTCTACCCGCCTCATTGTCTGGGGCCCTGAAAGCTGATTCAGGGACCTCTGGACCCTTTGAACAATACTCCATTGTCCCCTCAGTTGGAAAGCCCTGCTCATTCCCACACTCACACATCCTGAAGACTGATTGGAGTGATGGGGGGGGGGGGGGGGGGGGGGTATCCAGCCAGTCTGCTGTCCATTCCATAGGTAAAATGGTCAGGTTTGAACAGAAGACAATGCAAAACCAAGATGTCTGCCACCATTCTAATGATACCTGAAAATTGGACCTTGACTTTGAAAATGTGCATGGCGCTTGATGCAAATAAATATTTGTGTAAGCTCTTCTAATCCATTCATGCCTCATGGTGTGGAGGTAGTATTTAATTCTCATCACTGGCTCTGCGTGACAAAAGACAAGTTACTCATGCCATCCAAGTTCTTCTTAACATCACAAAACACAAATAGGCTGCGCACCGCACTGCTACTTGCACTGCACAGTCCTGGGCCAATATCCACAAAGCATCTCAGAGTAGAAGTGATGATCTAGGATCTGTCCATATAATCATATTTATTATGATCTACAGGGATAAACGGATCCTAGATCAGCACTCCTACTCTGAGACACTTTATGAATATAGGCCCTGAGCTGAGGCCTTCTGTATGGGAGAATGCTCATGCCCTCGAGTCGCTGCTACTGTCAGAGCCAGGTCTGTAGAACTCTGTGAGCAGCTGTATATAGCCATAATTAGCTTAGCATTATAAGGCTGCTACTGTCAACCAGGTCTGTAGAACTCTCGGCGCCTCTGTATGTAGCCATAATTAGTTTAGCATGCTAAGGCAGCTTCTGTCTGTATAGAGGACACATTGGAACCCCCCATATTCCATGAACTGCAGCTTTGCATCTCCATCCCAGACTCCTGTGGGAACTGACTGTTTGCTTCTTCTTCTCATTTCTTCTCCCTTTCATTCTTCTTCTTCCTCAGTGTGCTGTTTGTTGGAGCTGCTTGTTTTGATGCGATGCATGACTGTATGACTTTGTTACCCCCTCCTCTGCCTGTAGGCCGAGCCCGATTTTCAGGAGACTAGGCCTCGAAATTATGTTCTGTCTGCGAGCGCATCTGCGGTAAGACGCCCACAGATGGAGACTCATGTTGAGAGATGCATACACACAAAAACACACAGGCTATACTCCATAGAATATGTACAATGGCGCGCGCACACAAACACACGGCATTAGATGTACAAATTCAAATTCTGGTTTATTTGAGTCTTTCAACACAAGTTTAGTGCACTTCATGGCCTATGTCACAGGTTAGCTTTTCTGAATATAACTAGTCTTTGTGGATAATAACTTGGGTGAGACTGTTAGGGAAGAGACAGACATGTAGAAGGAGACAGAGACTAAGCTATCCTCAACCTAATTCTCTATCAGATACAGAGGTACCATACTCTGGAATTCTTATCTTCACATTGCCCAAACCCCATCGTCCCTCAATAACTTCAAGCGAAGACTGGGGGTCAGCCTGATGAACCAAACTATTCAGTAATCTCCTCCATATAGTTAAAAAAAGGTTATATATACACTGCTCAAAAAAATAAAGGGAACACTAAAATAACACATCCTAGATCTGAATGAATGAAATATTCTTATTAAATACTTTTTTCTTTACATAGTTGAATGTGCTGACAACAAAATCACACAAAAATATTATCAATGGAAATCAAATGTATCAACCCATGGAGGTCTGGATTTGGAGTCACACTCAAATTTAAAGTGGAAAACCACACTACAGGCTGATCCAACTTTGATGTAATGTCCTTAAAACAAGTCAAAATGAGGCTCAGTAGAGTGTGTGGCCTCCACGTGCCTGTATGACCTCCCTACAACGCCTGGGCATGCTCCTGATGAGGTTGCGGATGGTCTCCTGAGGGATCTCCTCCCATACCTGGACTAAAGCATCCGCCAACTCCTGGACAGTCTGTGGTGCAACGTGGCGTTGGTGGATGGAGCGAGACATGATGTCCCAGATGTGCTCAATTGGATTCAGGTCTAGGGAACGGGCGGGCCAGTCCATAGCATCAATGCCTTCCTCTTGCAGGAACTGCTGACACACTCCAGGCACATGAGGTCTAGCATTGTCTTGCATTAGGAGGAACCCAGAGCCAACCGCACCAGCATATGGTCTCACAAGGGGTCTGAGGATCTCATCTCGGTACCTAATGACAGTCAGGCTACCTCTGGCGAGCACATGGAGGGCTGTGCGGCCCTCCAAAGAAATGCCACCCCACACCATGACTGACCCACCGCCAAACCGGTCATGCTGGAGGATGTTGCAGGCAGCAGAACGTTCTCCACCGCGTCTCCAGACTCTGTCACGTCTGTCACATGCTCAGTGTGAACCTGCTTTCATCTGTGAAGAGCTCAGGGCGCCAGTGGCGAATTTGCCAATCTTGGTGTTCTCTGACAAATGCCAAATGTCCTGCACGGTGTTGGGCTGTAAGCACAACCCCCACCTGTGGACGTCGGGCCCTCATACCACCCTCGTGGAGTCTGTTTCTGACCATTTTAGCAGACCCATGCACATTTGTGGCCTGCTGGAGGTCATTTTGCAGGGCTCTGCCAGTGCTCCTCCTGCTCCTCCTTGCACAAAGGCGGAGGTAGCGGTCCTGCTGCTGGGTTGTTGCCCTCCTACGGCCTCCTCCACGTCTCCTGATGTACTGGCCTGTCTCCTGGTAGCACCTCCATGCTCTGGACACTATGCTGACAGACACAGCAAACCTTCTTGCCACAGCTCGCATTGATGTGCCATCCTGGATGAGCTGCACTACCTGAGCCACTTGCGTGGGTTGTAGACTCCGTCTCATGCGAGTGAAAGCACCGCCAGCATTCAAAAGTGACCAAAACATCAGCCAGGAAGCATAGGAACTGAGAAGTGGTCTGTGGTCCCCACCTGCAGAACCACTCCTTTATTGGGGGTGTCTTGCTAATTGCCTAGAATTTCCAACGGTTGTCTATTCCATTTGCACAACAGCATGTGAAATTTATTGTCAATCAGTGTTGCTTCCTAAGTGGACAGTTTGATTTCACAGAAGTGTGATTGACTTGGAGTTACATTCTGTTGTTTGTGTTCCCTTTATTTTTTTGAGCAGTGTTTGTATATATATATTTTTTTAATATAGCCCATCTCTCTCACTCACATCCACACAACACATCCAAACAAAACTTATACTGTTTATTATTTTTTGTATTTTCTGACCAGTTAATTTGTACATTTTTGGTTTAGAAGGTTTTTATACTTGTATATCTTTTTTTGCGATATTGTTTTTATCTGTATTGTTGTCTATCACTTATTTTCTTTGGTGCAAATAAATTAAACCTTAAATTTAAACTTAAAAACAGCAAAGCAGTGGTGGCTGGGATAGTTGGGATCTGGAAGATTCCAAAGAGTCGGCCAATGTGATGGATCAGAGGAAGGTATATAAAATAGGTTTACACTGTTCATAGCATATTATCAACAATACTAGATGGGCTGCAACCCCTGCCCTACACTGCTAGAAGAAATGGTGCTATACAGAACCAACAAGCGTTCCATGGCTTGCTTCATACAGATCAGTGTGGTTCAGTTGGCATAGCTTGGCACTTGCAACACCAAGGGTATTGGGTTTAATCCCTGCTGAAGCCACCCATACATAAAATGTATGCACGCATGACTGTAAGTCACTTTGGATAAAAGCGTCTGCTAAATGGCTTATTATATATGGCTATATAAAATTGCAATGAAGCACCTTTTTATTTTCAGCAGTGTAGGTACTAGCTCAATTGTACTGTGGTATAGTAGGGTGTTACTTTCCCCATCGCCTGTTCTCGAGGCCCTTAGAGGGTGTGTATGTATTGGAGCCCCCCCCCCCCCCACACACACAATGTGACCCCCCCCCCACCCCCACCCCACCCCATCGCCTCAACGCTCTGATGGAATCCAGCCAAAGTTCAGCATCTGATTTGACTGACCACAGACTTGATGAATTAGTTAAATCATGGAGAGACCTAACTGAATGAACAATAGACTGAATGCAAATAAGAAGGTTTATTAAATTATAATTGGGGGATGACCCCTGGAGACAGATATCGGGATAGCAGATAGCCCTTTGCTGGACAACTGGCCAGAAGATTGCAGGTGTTAAGATCTCTTATCTACCTAATTTTTGCCACCATGCAGTTAGCCAAACAAGAATGTTCCTACGTTTCACTTTCATATATCTGTTTTGCTCCTGATGTTGTCACTGTCTTTGTTATCGCTACTGGTTAGGTAACTCTGTCACATTCGTCAGTCTGTATTGGAGGAGAAGGGTTTGTTCGTGGTAGTCGTGTTTATGATGAATGCCAGTGACGAAGACGTGCCTGGCCATTTTCTTTTCAGTCCAACGCGTTGGACTATATTATTTGTTTTGTCAGTTGTTGTGTCACGGTGTTGTGTGTCTTTGTCTATAATGAGAGATTCTGTCGTTGTAATTGTCAAACAGATGGTTGTGTATAGTAGGCCGTTGTTGAAAAACCAAAACATTTGAATCCCCTTCGTGACCAAAACACTGTGTTCACATCCTCCCACGTTTGCCCTTATTTTAAAAATGTACCTTTATTTAACTAGGCAAGTCAGTTAAGAACAAATTCTTATTTTCAATGAGGTTGTATTTCTCCTTCGAGAATCAATTCCTTAGCTGCTTAGAATTCCAGGGGCATGTTTCCCATAGAAATATAATGTAATAAATTATATTCCTATGATGGTTCAGCCACACTGATGGGAAACCTCAATAGAGCACTTCCCTGGGCTCCCTGGGCTTTGTCGTGCTGTCTGTGTACTGTCCACACAAACTACGTGTCCTCCTGTCATTTTAATTCTGCTAGTCGCACAGAAATGTAATTTGGCTATACTTATCGTATAGTAGAGTAAGGAGCAGTCTAATAACATGTAATAAATACCTTGTAACAGTGCTATTACAGTTGATAAGTACATGCAGTTATGGAATAGCTAATTACTAACGCCTGTGTCCAGTGTGAACTGCTGCCCTACATTTAAAAGTGACTCTTTACTTGCATCACATACCTAACAATGGTTTCAACAAAATAATCTGATTACTTACTCATGTTTTCAAATCATTGACCACTTCCAGACATGACTAGACTTTTATTGTTATAGGGGGATTCCTCCCATCTTACTACACAGCTAGTCTTTCAACATATCAATGAGTCAGAAAGGGAATGGGGCCATTGCTCATGAGACTGCTCTGGGGAGAAATTATTATGTGGATGTAGAACCCCACAAGGTCTGTTGTGTGCTGTCATTGTTGGTCTGAGAATTGCTCTTATCTCCCTTGTTGTCATGCTGCTTATTCTAGCTGTGGAGTGAGGAAGTGGACAAAGTAAGTATCACTTAGTAAGATCGGTGTTCAACAACACAGACTAAAAAGGTCATAGACTGCTTTAGAGGTGTGTGTGTGTGTCCGTGTCCCCAGTGACCTCAAAGTATTTGGACAGTGAAACATTTTTTTGGTTTGTTTTGGCTCTGTCAACTAAAACACTTTGGATTTGAAATGATACAATGACTGAGGTTAAAGTACAGACTGTCAGCTTTAATTTGAGGGTATTATCATCCATATAGGTTTAAATGAATGGTAAATAATGTATTGGGTCATTTTGGAGTCACTTTTATTGTAAATCAGAATAGAGTGTTTAGAAACATGAATATTTTTATTTACAATAAAAGTGACACTAATGCATTATCTACCATTTAATTAATATTGGGCACAAAATCTGAAACAACCAAAACAAACAGCAAATGCATCCAACAAATTTGTGAAGTCACAAGCTTGATGTAGTCATTGCGTGCTATGAATATGGGACCAAATACATAACTTTACTACTTTAATACACATTAGTGAATTTGTCCCAATGCTTTTCGTGTAACACCCGTCGGAAGAAGTGGACCAAGTTGCAGCGCAGTACATGTTCATGATTCTTTATTTAATCTGAACACCAAACAAAACAACAAAATAACAACGAACGTCACGTTCTGAAGGCTACACAGAGCTAACAAAAACAACATCCCACAACCTAAGGTGGCAAAACAGCCTGCCTAAGTATGATTCCCAATCAGAGACAACGATAGACAGCTGTCCCTGATTGAGAACCATACCTGGCCAAAACATAGAAACACAAAACCTAGAAATAAAGAACATAGAATTCCCACCCAAATCACACCCAGACCAAACCAAATAGAGACATAAAAAGGCTCTCTAAGGTCAGGGTGTGACATTTGGTCCCCTAAAATGGGGGGGACTATGTACAAAAAGTGCTGTAATTTCTAAACAGTTCACCTGATATGGATGAAAACACCCTCAAATTAAAGTACAGACCCAAAAACTAAATAAATGTAATTGTTCCAATACTTTTGGAGCTCACTGTACATGCATGTGTGCATATACACTGAGTGTACAAAACATTAAGAACACCTGCTCTTTTCATGTCATAGACTGAATCCAGGTAAAAAACTATGGTCCCTTTATTGAAGTATCTTGTTAAATCCACTTCAATCAGTAGATGAAGGGTAGGAGACGGGTTAAAGAAGGATTTTAAGCCTTGAGACAATTGATATATGGATTGTGTATGTGTGCCATTCAGAGGGTGAATGGGTAAGACAAAAGATGTTAAGTGCCTTTGAATGGGTAATGATATTAGGTCAAATTTATTTAAATAAAATTTATTTATGAAGCCCTTCTTACATCGGCTGATGTCACAAAGGGCTGTACAGAAACCCAGCCTAAAACCCCAAACAGCAAGCAATGCAGGTGTAGAAGCATGGTGGCTAGGGAAAACTCCCTAGAAAGGCCAGAACCTAGGAAGAAACCTAGAGAGGAACCAGGTTATGAGGGGTGGCCAGTCCTCTTCTGGCTGTGCCGGTTGGAGATTATAACAGAACATGGCCAAGATGTTCAAATGTTCATAGATGACCAGCAGGGTCAAATAATAATAATCATAGTGGTTGTCGAGGGTGCAGCAGGTCAGCGCGTCAGGAGTAAATGTCAGTTCATAGCTGATCATTCAGAGTATCTCTACCGCTCCTGCTGTCTCTAGAGAGTTGAAAACAGCAGGTCTGGGACAGGTAGCGCATCCGGTGAACAGGTTAGAGTTCCATAGCCGCAGGCAGAACAGTTGAAACTGGAGCAGCAGCACGGCCAGGTGGACTGGGAACAGCAAGGAGTCATTGTGCCAGGTAGTCCTGAGGCATGGTCCTAGGGCCATTAAATTCACACAGGACACCCGATAAGACAGGAGAAATACTCCAGATATACCAGACTGACCCTAGTCCTCCGACACATAAACTACTGCAGCATAAATACTGGAGGTTCAGACAGGAGGGGTCGGGAGACACTGTGGCCCCTGTCCGACGATACCCCCGGACAGGGCCAAACAGGCAGGATATAACCCCACCCACTTTGCCAAAGCACAGCCCCCACACCACTAGAGGGATATCTTCAACCACCAACTTACCATCCTGAGACAAGTCCGAGTATAGCCCACACAGATCTCCGCCATGGCACAACCCAAGGGGGGGCACCAACCCGGACAGGAATATCACGTCAATGACTCAACCCACTCAAGTGACGCACCCCTCCTAGGGACGGCATGGAAGAGCACCAGTAAGCCAGTGACTCATCCCCTGTAATAGGGTTAGAGGCAGAGAATCCCAGTGGAGAGAGGGGAACCGGCCAGGCAGAGACAGCAAGGGCGGTTCGTTGCTCCAGAGCCTTTCCGTTCACCTTCACACTCCTGGGCTAGACTACACTCAATCATAGGACCTACTGAAGAGATTAGTCTTCAATAAAGACTTAAAGGTTGAGACCGAGTCTGCGTCTTTCACATGGGTAGGCCATTCCATAAAAATGGAGCTCTATAGGAGAAAGCCCTGCCTCCAGCTGTTTGCTTAGAAATTCTAGGGACAGTAAGGAAGCCTGCGTCTTGTGACCGTAGCGTACATGTAGGTATGTACGGCAGGACCAAATTGGAAAGATGGGTAGGAGCAAGCCCATTTAATGCTTTGTAGGTTAGCAGTAAAAACTTGAAATCAGCCCTTTCCTTAACAGGAAGCCAGTGTAGAGAGGCTAGCACTGGAGTAATATGATCACATTTTTTGGTTCTAGTCAAGATTCTAGCAGCCGTGTTTATTTAGTGCTTTATTCGGGTAGCCGGAAAGTAGAGCATTACAGTAGTCTAACCTAGAAGTGACAAAAGCATGGATTCATTTTTCTGCATCATTTTTGCACAGAAAGTTTCAGATTTTTGCAATGTTACGTAGATTGAAAAAAGCTGTCCTTGAAACAGTCTTGATATGTTCGTCAAAAGAGAGATCAGGGTCCAGAGTAATGCCGAGGTCCTTCAGTTTTATTTGAGACGACTGTACAACCATCAAGATTAATTGCCAGATTCAACAGAAGATCTTTTTGTTTCTTGGGACCTAGAAGAAGCATCTCTGTTTTGACAAGTTTAAAAGTAGAGAATTTGCAGCCATCCACTTCCTTATGTCTGAAACACTTACAGGGAAGGCAATTTTGGGGCTTCACCATGTTTCATCGAAATGCACAGCTGTGTGTCATCCGCATAGCAATGAAAGTTAACATTATGTTCCCGAATGACATCACCAAGAGGTAAAATATATAGTGAAAACACCGAAATGTACAGTTGATTTGTCAAACCATCCACAAAGACAAACTGATATCTTTCCGACAGATAAGATCTAAACCAGGCCAGAACTTGTCCGTGTAGACCAATTTGGGTTTCCAATCTCTCCAAAAGAATGTGGTCATCGATGGTATCAAAAGCAGCACTAAGGTCTAGGAGCATGAGGACAGATGCAGACCCTCAGACTGACACTATTAAAAGGTAATTTAACCTTCACAAGTGCAGTCTCGGTGCTATGATGGGGTCTAAAACCAGACTGAAGTGTTTCGTATACATTGTTTGTCTTCAGGAAGGCAGTGAGTTGCTGCGCAACAGCCTTTTCTAACCTTTTTGTAGAAGAATGGGAGATTCAATATAGGCTGATAGTTTTTATATTTTCTGCGTCAAGGTTTGTCTTTTTCAAGAGAGGCTTTATTACATCCACTTTTAGTGAGTTTGGTACACATCCGGTGGATAGAGAGACGTTTATTATGTTCAACATAGGAGGGCCAAGCACAGGAAGCAGCTCTTAAAGTAGTTTAGTTGGAATAGGGTCCAGTATGCAGCTTGAAGGTTTAGAGGCCAATTATTTTCATCAATGTGTCAAGAGATATAGTACTAAAACACTTGAGTGTCTCTCTTGATCCTAGGTCCTAGCAGAGTTGTGCAGACTCAGGACAACTGAGCTTTGAAGGAATACGCAGATTTAAAGAGGAGTCCCTAATTTGCTTTCTAATAATCATGATCTTTTCCTCAAAGAAGTTCATGAATTTATCACTGCTGAAGTGAAAGCCATCCTCTCTTGGGGAATGCTGCTTTTTAGTTAGCTTTACGACAGTATCAAAAATACATTTTGGATTGTTCTTATTTTCCTCAATTAAGTTGGAAAAATAGGATGATCGTGCAACAGTGAGGGCTCTTCGATACTGCACGGTATTGTCTTTCCAAGCTAGTCGGAAGACTTCCAGTTTGGTGTGGCGCCATTGCCGTTCCAATTTTCTGGAAGCTTGCTTCAGAGCTCGGGTATTTTCTGTATACCAGGGAGCTAGTTTCTTATGACAAATGTTTTTTTTTTTTTAGCAGTGCGACTACATCTAGGGTATTTATTACGCAAGGTTAAATTGAGTTGCTCAGTTAGGTGGTTAATTGATTTTTGTCCTCTGACGTCCGTGGGTAGACAGAGGGTGTCTGGAAGGGCATCTTGGAATCTTTGGGTTGTCCGAGAATTTATATCACGACTTTTGATGATCCTTGGTGGGGGTCTGAGCAGATTATTTGTTGTGATTGCAAACGTAATAAAATGGTGGTCCGATAGTCTACTACAAGGTCCAATAAGAACTCAGTGAGGAACGCGGCAGCGTAGCCTAGTGGTTAGAGCGTTGGACTAGTAACCAAAAGGTTGCAAGTTCAAATCCCCGAGCTGACAGATCTGTTGTTCTGGCCCTGAACAAGGCAATGTTCCTAGGCTGTCATTGAAAATAAGAAATTGTTCTTAACTGACTTGCCTAGTTAAATAAAGGTAAAATAAACGCTGTATATGGCCCAGGAGGCCTGTAAACAGTAGCTATAAAAAGGTGATTGAGTAGGCTGCATACATTTCATGACTCGAAGCTCAAAAGACGAAAACTGCTTTTTTGGGGGGGGGGAATTGAAATTTGCTAGCAACACCTCTGTGTTAGCATCACCTTTGCGGGATGCGCGGGGTATATGGTCACTAGTGTAACTAGGAGGTGAGGCCTCATTTAACACAGTAAATTCATCAGGCTTAAGCCATGTCTTAGTCAGGCCAATCACATCAAGATTATGATCAGTTCATTGACTATAACTGCCTTGGAAGTGAGGGATCTAACATTAAGTAGCCTTATCTTGAGATGTGAGGTATCACAATACCTCCTCTGCACAGATGGGCACTAAACACAATTAGCCCTCCTACCCCAGTTTACCTTGCCTAAATCAGTCCGTCCCAAATCTGATTTGAGATGTGCAAGAGATTAGTCTCTTCAACTAATCTTGGTTACCCAGAAGTAAAATTATTGTAAAAAAGTTGTCACTTCCAGTTTAATCTGTCCACGAGAGATTACTCAATTACTGATAGGGGGGGGGGGGGTGCAACTCAATATTTTGAATGTGTCTTTAATGTTTTGTACCCTCAGTGTATGTGGGTGTTCATGTGGTCTCTCCCGTCTTCTCCTATAGGCGGAGCAGGAGCTGCGTGTGGCTCAGACAGAGTTTGACAGACAGGCCGAGGTCACCCGGCTGCTACTGGAGGGCATCAGCAGTACACACGTGAGTCCAGAGACATCACACACACACTAGTCACGGGAGGATGCTGGATCAGGGCTAGAGATCAGGGGTAACTCTACTCCATTAAAGCAGTCAAACAAACAAAAAAGCAGGTTCTAACCAGTTCTCACAACCTATGTGTCTAAGATGGGTGAGTGATTAGATCTTTAGAGCCTAAACGGATGGGAGAAGTATTCAGCCAATTTTGCTCCAGCAAATATAAACTGTAACGTTGCGGTTTAGTAACAATCATTGTGAAAACCATTGAATGTGTGAAACCAGGCTTTTGGAAGTACAACTTGTTTCTTGTCTTTCACCCTGTCCCCCCTTTTCCCTGATAGGTCAACCACCTGCGCTGCCTGCATGAGTTTGTGGAGGCCCAGGCTACATACTATGCCCAGTGTCACCAGTACATGCAGGAGCTGCAGAAAGAACTGAGCAGGTGAGCACTTTACTACGGAGGTATAGTTGGATGAATCATAACCCTTATGAGTGGGTTGAAGTGGCTTTGTTTACATACATGGGAAAATTCTTCAACATTTCCCTTTTTTCTCTCTGCTGGCAGTGCTAACAGCAATACGTAAGTAACTAGTGTTGTTGTTGATGATAGTGTTGTTTGTAGTGTTGCGTTTGTGTGTTTTAAGAGTGATTTGTGCGTATTTGTAAATACAGTGCCTTCAGAAAGTATTCACACCCCTTGATTTTTTTTCTACAAATTTGTTGTGTTACAGCCTGAATTTAAAATAGATTCCTTTTTTAAAAATTAGTATAATTTTTTTTATTTTTTATGCGTCACTGGCCTACATACAATACCCCCATAATGTCAAAGTGGAATTATATTTTTCAACATTTTTCCAAATTAATGAAAAATGAAAAGTTGAAATGTCTTTAGTCTAAGTATTCAACCCCTTTGTTATAGCAAGCGTAAATAAGTTCAGCAGTAAAAATGTCACATAATAAATTGCATGGACACACTCTGTGTGCAATAATAGTGTTTAATATGATTTTGACTTCCTCATCTCTGTACACCACACATACAATTGTCTGGAAGGTCCCCAAGTCCAGCAGTGAATTTCAAACACAGATTTAGCCACAAAGATCAGGGAGGTTTTCCAAAGCCTCGCAATGAAGGGCACCTTTTGGTAGATTGGGGGGAAAAATACAAAAATAAACAGACATTGAATATCCCTTTGAGCATGGTGAAGTTATTAATTACACTTTGGCTGGTGTATCAACACATCCAGTCACTACCAAGATTTGTATTTATTTATTTCACCTTTATTTAACCAGGTAGGCAAGTTGAGAACAAGTTCTAATTTACAATTGCGACCTGGCCACGATAAAGGAAAGCAGTTCGACACATACAACAACACAGAGTTACACATGGAGTAAAACAAACATACAGTCAATAATACAGTATAAACAAGTCTATATACGATGTGAGCAAATGAGGTGAGATAAGGGAGGTAAAGGCAAAAAAAAGACCATGGTGGCAAAGTAAATACAATATAGCAAGTAAAACACTTGAATGGTAGATTTGCAGTGGAAGAATGTGCAAAGTAGAGAGAAATAATGGGGTGCAAAATAAATAAATACAGTAGGGGGAAAGGTAGTTTGGGCTAAATTATAGATGGGTTATGTACAGGTGCAGGGATCTGTGAGCTGCTCTGACAGCTGGTGCTTAAAGCTAGTGAGGGAGATAAGTGTTTCCAGTTTCAGAGATTTTTGTCCGATAGACCAATTCAGATAGCAGCCGATAAGACAGCTAACGATTAGCGGGCCACAGATGGGCGTTCAGGTAACGTCGCGACGGAGGGGCCAGTTGGATAACACCCTCGGGCAGTTAACGTCGGTAGTCCAGTTGTGAAGGCCCAGTGGGGCTCTGCATGGGCAGTAAAACGGGTCTGGATAGGTGATTGTAGCCCAGGAGTGGCTGATGGAACTCTTCAGCTGGCTAGTTCCGGAATAATTTATGTTTGCTCCGGGATCGACGTAAGCCAATAGTCACACGGATAGCAGCTAGCTAGCTGCGAGATCCAGGTGTAAATGTCCAGAGCTTGGGGTTGAAATCCGGGGATATGAAGAGAAAAATGGGTCCGGTATGTTCTGGTCTGAGTCGCGTTGTACAAAACTGGCGATAGCTTTTCGAGTAAACTGGCTAGCTTCTGGCTAGAAAAATATATAGCCGTCTTTCCTATCTCCGTTGCCGGAGAGGAAGGAAACTGCTCAGGAATTTACCCATGAGGACAATGGTGACTTTAAAACAGTTAGTGTTCAATGGCTGTGATAGGAGAAAACTGAGGATGGCTCAACACCATTGTAGTTACTCCACAATACTAACCTAATTAACAGAGGTAAAAGAAGGAAGCCTATTCAGAATAAAAATATTCCAAAACATGCATCCTGTTTGCAACAAGGCACTAAAGTAATAATGCAAAAAATGTGGCAAATCAATTAACTTTTTGTCCTGAATACAAAGTGTTATGTTTCGGGCAAATCCAATACAACACTTTACTAAGTACCAGTGGCGGTCGGTGCCGTTTTAAGATGAGGGAGAACGATCATTTTTTTAATGAGCACGGCCTTATTTCTATTACAGCATATTGAATCATGTTCATTCATATTCCATTCACCCAGATCAATGTAACATCTATAGGTTTAGGCTACTACCTGTAAAAATTGGCGCCGGGAAGAAATGGCAGCAGTTTTATGGGCGCCTAACCAATTGTGCTATTTGGTGTATTTTTTTTGCGTTATTTGTAACTTATTTTGTACAAAATGTTTCTGCCACTGTATCTTATGGCAAAAAAGAGCTTATATCAGGACAGCGATCACTCACCTCGGATTAGACAAAGATTTTTTCTTCAACAAGCAGGACACACAGAATGTACTTCAAACACCCGACAAGGCCAACATCCCTGTCATTGGCAAGAGTTAGAGACGCAGATACAGAGGACACAGAGCGGGGTGCCTCGTAAGGATCCGCAGACGGCTAGTGGGAAAGCTGCCATTACCGTCATTATTACTTGGACAATAAATTAGACGAGGTACAATCACGAATATCCTACCAACGCGACATCAGAAACTGTAACATCTTATGTTTCATGGAATCGTGACTGAATAATGACATGAATATTCAGCTAGTGGGATATACGCTGCACCGGCAAGAAGGAACAGCACACTCCAGTAAGACGAGGGGGGTGGTCTGTGCATATTTGTGAACAACAGCTGGTGCACGAAATCTAAGGAAGTCTCTAGATTTTGCTCGCCTGAAGTAGAGTATTTATGATAAGTAGTAGACCACACTATTTGCCAAGAGTTTTCATCTGTACTTTTCATGGCTGTTTATTTACCACCACAGACGGATGCTGGCACTAAGACCGCACTCGGCTGTATATGGAAATAAGCAAACAGGAACCCACTTACCCAGAGGCGGCGCTCCTAGTGGCCGGGGATTTTTAAATCAGTTTTACCTAACCTTCTATCAACATGTTAAATGCGCAACCAGAAGGAAAAACATTCTTGATCACCAGTAATCCACACATACAAAGCTCTCCCTCGCCCTCCATTTGGTCAATCTGACCACAATTATATCCTCCTGATTCCTGCTTACAAGCAAAAGTTAAAGCAGTAAGCACCAGTGACTCGGTCTATTACAAAAAAAAGTGGTCAGATGAAGCAGAGGCTAAACCACAGGACTGTTTTGCTATCACAGACTGGAACATGTTCTGGGATTCTTCCCATGGCATTGAGGAGTACACCACATCAGTCACTGGCTTTATCAATAAGTGCATCGAGGACGTCGTCCCCACAGTGACTGTACATACATACCCCAACCAGAAACCATGGATTACAGGCAACATTCGCACTGAGCTAAAGGGTAGAGCTGCTCCTTTCAAGGTGCGGGACTCTAACCCGGAAGCTAATAAGAAATCCTGCTATGCCCTCTGACAAACCATCAAACAGGCAAAGCGACAATACCGGGCTATGATTGAATCGTACTACATCGGCTCTGACGCTCGTCGGATGTGGCAGGGCTTGCAAACTATTACAGACTACAAAGGGAAGCACAGCGTGAGTTGCCCAGTGACACGAGCCTACCAGAGGAGCTAAATCACTTTTATGCTTGCTTCGAGGCAAGTAACACTGAAACATGCATGAGAGCATCAGCTGTTCTGGATGACTGTGGGATCACACTCTCCGTAGCTGACGTGAGTAAGACCTTTAAACTGGTCAACAGTCACAAGGCCGCGGAGCCAGACGGATTACCAGGACGTGTGCTCCTGGCATGTGCTGACCAACTGGCAGGTGTCTTCACTGACATTTTCAACATGTCCCTGATTGAGTCTGTAATACCAACATGTTTCAAGCAGACCACCATAGTCCCTGTGCCCAAGAACACTAAGGTAACCTGCCTAAATCACTACCGACCCATAGCACTCATGTTTGTAGCCATGAAGTGCCACTCCAATTTGCATACTGCCCAAACAGATCCACAGATGATACAATCTCTATTGCACTCCACGCTGCCCTTTCCCACCTGGACAAAAATAACACCTACGTGAGAATGCTATTCATTGACTACAGCTCAGCGTTCAACACCATAGTACCATCAAAGCTCATCACTAAGCTAAGGATCCTGGGACTAAACACCTCCCTTTGCAACTGGATCCTGAACTTCCTGACAGACCGCCCCCAGGTGGTAAGGGTAGGTTGCAACACATCCTCCACGCAGATCGACAACACTGGAGCCACTCAGGGGTGCGTGCTCAGTCCCCTCCTGTACCCCTTCTTCACCCACGACTGCGTGGCCAGGCACGACTCCAACACCATCATTAAGTTTGCAGACGAGACAGCATGTAGGGAGATCCGAGACCTGGCTGGGTGGTGCCAGAATAACAACCTATCCCTCAACGTAATCAAGACAAAGGAGATGATTGTGGAATACAGGAAAAGGAGGACTGAGCACGCCCCCATTCTCATCTACGGGGCTGCAGTGGAGCAGGTTGATGTCCACATCACCAACAAACTAGAATGGTCCAAACACACCAAGACAGTCGTGAATAGTGCACGACAAAGCCTATTTCCCCCTCAGATCCTCAAATGGTTCTACAGCTGCAACATCGAGAGCATCTGGTTGCATCACCGCCTGGAATGGCAACTGCTCGGCCTCCGACTGCAAAGCACTACAGAGGGTAGTGAGTACGGCCCAGTACATCACTGGGGCTAAGCTGCCTGCCGTCCAGGACCTCTACACCAGGCGGTGTCAGAGGAAGGCCCTAGCCATCCCAGTCATAGACTGTTCTCTCTACTGCCGCATAGCAAGCGGTACCGGAGCTCCAAGTCTAGGACCAAAAGGCTTCTCAACAGCTTTTACCCCCAAGCCATAAGACTCCTGAACAGGTAATCAAGTGTTTACCCGGACTATTTGCATTGTCCTGCCCCCCATCCCCTCTTTTACGCTGCTGCTACTCTGTTTATCATATATGCATAGTCACTTTAACCATACCTACATGTACATACTACGTCAATTAGCCTGACTAACCGGTGCCCCCACACTTTGGCTACCCGGATTATCTGCATTGTGTCCCGCCACCCGCCAACCCCTCTTTTACGCTACTGCTACTCTGTTTATCATATATGCATAGTCACTTTAACCATACCTACATGTACATACTACCTCAAATAGGCCGACTAACCAGTGCCTGTATATAGCCTTGCTACTGTTATAGCCTCGCTACTGTATATAGCCTCGCTACTGTTATTTTTCACTGTCTTTTTACTATTGTTTTTATTTCTTTACTTATCTATTGTTCACCTAATACCTTTTTTTTTACTTAAAAATTGAACTGTTGGTTAGGACTTGTGAGTAAGCATTTCACTGTATGGTCTACGTCGTATTCGGCGCACGTGAAAATAAACTTTTGATTTGATATACATGATACAAAAATGTTCCCTAAACCCATCATGAGGTTGCTGAAACCTAGCCTATAAATGAAAGTTTACAATGTAGATGCACAAGTCGAGAGACATTTTTGTAATCAAGGTGACAGACATTGACACATTCAATACCGCCTTGCACAATATTGCCTGCATCTAGCTGATCTAGGGTGTAATCATTAGTCCAACAGTTGCAAACGAGAGTTTCTATTGGACACATTCAGTTATGTTTGCTTCCATTTTAGAAAGGTTTTTCAACAGAATCGGGGGAGTGAATACACCCCTGATCACACAACACTGTTCACTTTCATAGCAGCCATATACAAACAGCATGATCCCTTTGATCATTGGATAATTCCTACTCGCATCTACGTGCTCTCCTCTCACCTTTTCCATTCACTTGTGGACTTCAGTGCACAACACATAAGCTGTCTGTGGCCAAACTTTCATATCATAATGGCTAACTGCTACACACAGCCTACATCGTTGCAATATTAGCTAAGGTTAAGTCAACATAGCTATTAGAACTAACGTGTTAGTAAACCTGTTACAATCATGCAGTACAGTGTATAGTTAGCAAGCAGTTCAGCATTTACACTGGCGGGCCCCGGTGGCAATAAATTAATAAAACCAAAAGGTTACCTTGACTTGGAAGAGTTCCAGTGTTGAATAATCATAGCCAGCTAGGCTACATAACATGACCTTCATTACAAATCAGTGCGTTTTAATCAATTATTTGGTGACGTGAATATATTTAGCATAGTTTTATCTAAAATGCATAATTTCTTTTAATGTTTCACTATTTAAAATAGTATGAAATTCACTGAGGAGGAGCCTCCTGAGTACCACTCTCCTTATTTTCAAGCATAGTGGTGGCTGCATCATGTTGTGGGTATGCTTGTAATCGTTAAGGACTTGGGGGTTTTCAGGTTAAAAAATAAATTGAATGGAGCTAAGCACAGTCAAAATCCTAGAGGAAACCCTGAATCAGTCTGCTTTCCACCAGACACTGGGAGATGAATTGACCTTTCAGTAGGCCAATCATCTAAAACACAAGGACAAATCTACACTGGAGTTTCTTACTAAGAAGATAGTGAATGTTCCTGAGTAGCTGAGTTACAATTTTGACTTAAATCCACTTGAAAATGTATAGCAATACCTGAAAATGGTTGTCTAGCAACAATCTACAACCAATTTGACAAAGCTTGAATAATTTGTTTAAGAATAATGGCAAATGTTGCACAATCCAGGTTTGGAAAGCTCTTAGAGATTTAACCAGAAAGACTCACAGCTGTAATCGCTGCCAAAGGTGCTTCTACAAAGTATTTACACAGGGGGGTGAATATTTACGTAAATTAGATATTTCTGTATTTCATTTTCAAAACATTTGCAAAGATTTCAACAACAAAAAAATTTTACTTTGCAATTATGGGGTATTGTGTATAGATGGGTAAAACAAAAAACAAACAAAAAAAGGCTGTAAGACAACAAATTGTGGAATAAGTGAAGGGGTATGAATACTTTCTGGAGGTATTGTACATTCTAAATATGTACTTGCTTGGGAAATATTATTCCTTTATCACCTTAGCACCCTAATTTATTACTTATGACCCCCTCTTCTTCCCCTCTCCCGTAACCTGACCCCAGGTACCCAAACTCTTTTGCCTCGAACGCCAACCCCTCCACCTCTGCCACATGCCCCTCCCCTGTCTCCTCTGCCACCCTGCCAGGGGTCTCACCCCCATGCCTGGCCTCCACCTCCACCCCTGGCATCGCTCGGGAGCCTTCTGGCCCGCTGAAAATCCAGGATGTGCAGCAGCCTTCCACAGGCCACCGCAAGGCCAAGGTCCTGTATGACTACGACGCCCACGACACTAGTGAGCTCTCCTTACTGGCCGACGAGGTAGGAGCAGCCATGGTTCACCACATCTGCTATGGGGAACCATTTGGAACATGCTGTATTATGTAAAAAAATATCAATTCTGTGCCACAAAATACAAACATTGCAATCTTTTGTCTACAAAATGCCAATTGGTAATGGCATGTTACAAACTGCATCCCATAATCTGGGACATTTAAACAAGTTAGCCTCTGTCTCTCTTTTAGGGCTGACCCATTTAGTTGGCTGGGCAATTGTTTGTTCGATAGGCTGTTGGTCGAATGACATTTCTTTAGTCGAGCAGTAGCAAAAAAACTAAAGTTTCTGATTTGCGCCTGTCTGAGTGGACTAATCCATTGTGGAGGTCTTGGGGATGGCACAGTCCATCACTTTAAGATGTGCAACTGAAATTGTATATGGTTATAAACTCTTCATGGACTGCACCAGATTGGCCAGTTCTTGCTGTGAGATGTTACCCCACTCTTCTACCAAGGCACCTTCAAGTTCCCGGACATTTCTGGGGGGAATGGCCCTAGCCCTCACCCTCCAGTCCAGCAGGTCCCAGACGTGCTCAATGGGATTGCGATCCGGGCTCTTCGCTGGCCACGGCAGAACATTCCTGTCTTGCAGGAAATCACGCACAGAACGAGCAGTATGGCTGGTGGCATTGTCATGCTGGAGGGTCATGTCAGGATGAGCATGCAGGAAGGGTACCACATGAGGGAGGAGGATGTCTTCCCTGTAACGTACAGCGTTGAGATTGCCTGCAATGACAACAAGTTCAGTCCGATGATGCTGTGACACACCGCCCCAGACCATGGCGGACCCTCCACCTCCAAATCGATCCCGCTCCAGAGTACAGGCCTCTGTGTAATGCTCATTCCTTCGACGATAAACGCGAATCCGACCATCACCCCTGGTGAGACAAAGCCGCAACTCGTCAGTGAAGAGCACTTTTTACCAGTCCTGTCTGGTCCAGTGACGGTGGGTTTGTGCCCATAGGCAACGTTGTTCAAATCAAATCAAATTTATTTAAATAGCCCTTCGTACATCAGCTGATATCTCAAAGTGCTGTACAGAAACCCAGCCTAAAACCCCAAACAGCAAGCAATGCAGGTGTAGAAGCACGATGGCTAGGAAAAACTCCATAGAAAGGCCAAAACCTAGGAAGAAACCTAGAGAGGAACCAGGCTATGTGGGGTGGCCAGTCCTCTTCTGGCTGTGCCGGGTAGAGATTATAACAGAACATGGCCAAGATGTTCAAATGTTCATAAATGACCAGCATGGTCAAATAATAATAATCACAGGCAGAACAGTTGAAACTGGAGCAGCAGCACGGCCAGGTGGACTGGGGACAGCAAGGAGTCATCATGTCAGGTAGAGGACCGAGGGCTCAGGTCCTCCGAGAGAGAGAGAAAGAGAAAATTAGAGAGAGCATACTTAAATTCACACAGGACACTGGATAGGACAGGAGAAGTACTCCAGATATAACAAACTGACCCTAGCCCCGACACATAAACTACTGCAGCATAAATACTGGAGGCTGAGACAGGAGTGGTCAGGAGACACTGTTGACAGCCCCGGACAGGGCCAAACAGGAAGGATATAACCCCACCCACTTTGCCAAAGCACAGCCCAGACAGGAAGATCACATCAGTGACTCAACCCACTCAAGTGACGCACCCCTCCTTGGGACGGTATGAAAGAGCCCTAGTAAGCCAGTGACTCAGCCCCTGTAATAGGGTTAGAGGCAGAGAATCCCAGTGGAAAGAGGGGAACCAGCCAGGCAGAGACAGCAAGGGCGGTTCGTTGCTCCAGAGCCTTTCCGTTCACCTTCACACTCCTGGGCCAGACTACACTCAATCATATGACCCACTGAAGAGATGAGTCTTCAGTAAAGACTTAAAAGTTGAGACCGAGTTTGCGTCTCTCACATGAGTAGGCAGACCATTCCATAAAAATGGAGCTCTATAGGAGAAAGCTCTGCCTCCAGCTGTTTGCTTAGAAATTCTAGGGACAATTAGGAGGCCTGCGTCTTGTGACCGTAGCGTACGTGTAGGTATGTACGGCAGGACCAAATCAGAGAGATAGGTAGGAGCAAGCCCATGTAATGCTTTGTAGGTTAGCAGTAAAACCTTGAAATCAGCCCTTGCCTTGACAGGAAGCCAGTGTAGGGAGGTTAGCACTGGAGTAATATGATCAAATTTTTGGGTTCTAGTCAGGATTCTAGCAGTTGTTGCCAGTGATGTCTGGTGAGGACCTGCCTTACAACAAGACCTACAAGCCCTCAGTCCAGCCTCTCTCAGCCTATTGCGAACAGTCTGAGCACTGATGGAGTGATTGTGCATTCCTGGTGTAACTCAGGCAGTTGTTGTTGCCATCCTGTACCTGTCCTGCAGGTGTGATGTTCGGATTTACCAATCCTGTGCAGGTGTTGTTACATGTAGTTTGCCACTGCGAGGACAATCAGCTGTCCGTCCTGTCTCCCTGTAGTGCTGTCTTAGGCGTCTCACTGTACAGACATTGCAATTTATTGCCTTGGGCACATCTGCAGTCCTCATGCCTCCTTGCAGCATGCCTAAGGCACATTTACGCAGATGAGCAGGGACCCTGGGCATCTTTCTTTTGGTGTTTTTCAGAGTCATTAGAAAGGCCTCTTTAGTGTCCTAAGTTTTCATAACTGTGACCTTAATTGCCTACCGTCTGTAAGCTGTTAGTGTCTTAACGACCATTCCACAGCTGCATGTTCCTTAATTGTTAATGGTTCATTGAACAAGCATGGGAAACAGTGTTTAAACCCTTTACAATGAAGATCTGTGAAGTTATTTGGATTTTTACGAATTATCTTTGAAAGACAGGGTCCTGAAAAAGGAATGTTTCTTTTTTTGCTGAGTTTATTACATTGTGCAATACTAATAAAAATGATTTTATTTTATAACAAATGTGCTTTCTCGTGTGTTGGATAGTGGTTGCTGTCCGCGGATCTGAAATACATCAGTGCGCTGTTGAATTGGCACCTTTTCCTAGACTACGTTGCTATGTGCATAATAGTAAAGTTAACCAGCATATTGGTGTTAAGAACAATGCAGTGGAGGCAGCAGCAGAATGAGGAGACAAGAAAACTGCCATTGCTTTATTGTTTAAGAAAGGTGAGGAGAAAATAAACTCCAATTTTAATTAGGTCTATAATCAATAGCTTAACTGTTAAATTTTCCTGGCTTTATAAATCATTCATTTACAGTACTGTGCAAAAGTTTTAGGCAGGTGTGAAAAAATGCTGTAAAGTAGGAATGCTTTCAAAAATAGACATGTTAATTGATAATATTTAAAAATTAACTAAATGCAAAGTGAGTTCTTAATGACTTTCGCTGTATGTTTGGGGTCGTTGTCATGCTGCAGAATAAATTTGAGGCCACTCAGATGCCTCCCTGATGGCATTGCATGATGAATAAGTATCTGCCTGTACTTCTCAGCATTGAGGAGACCATTAATTCTGACTAAATCCCCAACTCCATTTGCAGAAATGCAGCCCCAAACTTTCAAGGAACCTCCACCATTCACTGTTGAACCTCCACCATTCACTGTTGAACCTCCACCATGCTTCACTGTTGAACCTCCACCATGCTTCACTGTTGCCCGCAGACACTCATTTGTGTACCGCTCTCCAGCCCTTCGGCGAACAAACTGCCTTCTGCTACAGCAAAATAATTCAAATTTTGCTCATTAGTCCAAAGCACCTGCTTCCATTTTTCTGCACCCCAGTTCCTGTGTTTTTGTGCATAGTTGAGTCGCTTGGCCTCGTTGACATATAGGAGGTATGGCTTTTTGGCCGCGAGTCTTCCATTAAGGCCACTACTGACCAGACTTCTCCGGACAGTAGATGGATATACCAGGGTCCCACTGTTTTCTGCCAATTCTGAGCTGATGGCACTGATGGACATCTTCCGATTGAAAAGGCAAGTGAGCATGATGTGTCTTTCATCTACTGCAGTAAGTTTCCTTGGCCGACCACTGTGTCTACGGTCACAAACGTTAACTGTTTCTTTGGGATTCTTCAAAAGAGCTTGGAGTGCACATCAGGAAATCCCTGTCTGCCTTGAAATTTCTGCCTGGGAGAGACCTTGCTGATACAGTATAACGACCTTGTGTCTTGTTGCTGTGCTCAGTCTTGCCATGGTGTATGACTTTTGACAGTTTACTGTCTTCATCAACCTCACCTTGCTTGCTGAGTCTGGCTGTTCCTCATCTAGTATTTCATCACATACATTCATATTTCATATATTTACACACACATACATGGAGCTCTGCATGTTCTGTCTTTTATACAAATGTCTAAATCGTCTCTTACATACCAGCCCCTAATTGTTAACTTCAGTGAAATGCATAACAATTACTTAATATTCAAAAATACAGCCAATACACAAGACATACTATACCAGAGCAGTATTACGGTTCATAGCTATAAACAAATGGTCCCATATAGGACATGTGATCTCAGTCCCAGATTTGAAGTGTTCAAGTGTTGTGTCAATGTCAAGAGTTTGACGTCTCAAAATGTTAGAGTACGACATCTGACAATCCGAGGTGCACGTGATTCAAAGATGGAGCTCTGTGTGTGTGTTTCACTCAGCTTCCTCCAGGAGCAGATAGAGTTTATTGATAGGTCTCTGTAAGATGTTGGTCTTGGTCTTATCCATGACGCTCCGGACAAGACCTTTGGCCCCTGGCAAAACTTCCACCACACGCCCCATCAGCCAAGAGTTCCTTGGGACCATGTCATCCACAATGAGAACAAGTTTCTCTTAGTTTTGTTCCACTTGTTCCGCTCCTGCATAAGTGGAAGATGCTCCCTTATCCATCTCTTCCAGAAGAGGTCAGTGATATATTGTACTTGTTTCCATCTCCTCAGTAAGTATGTCTCCTTTCTGGAATAGTCCTTGTGGCAGGACTGGCTTTGCATTCAGATGAAGCAGATGGTTCGGAGTCAGGAGTTCTAGATCATTAGGGTCATTTGTTACAGTTGTGATTGGTCTGTCGTTCATGATCGCCTCAACTTCACACAAGGCTGTCTGCAAAGCCTCATCATCCAATACTTGCTTTTTAAGGACTAGTGGATATTTTTTTGAATAGAGGATATTTTTCACCAGTCGGATCAACCTCTCCCATACTCCCCCATGGTGGGCTACAGAGGGAGGGTTGAATGAACATTTCATTCAGTAATGCATTTTGAATATTGTTGTGATTTCAACACTTCTCCTAGCTCTCTGTTGATGTTCTGCGGTGGTCGCTGCAGCAGGGCATGACTGGCCCAGCATGCATTTCTAGTCTACTTCTGCGCTGCTCTAGCCCCTTGTTCCCGCACACTGACTCGGTACCGGTGCCCCCTGTATATAGCCTAGTTATTCTTCTGATGTTACTTTTATTATTGCTTTTTATTTTAGCCTACTTGGTAAATATTTTCTTCTTCTTGAACTGCACTGTTGGTTAAGGTCTTGTAAGTAAGCATTACACGATAAAGTCTACACTTGTTGTATTCGGTGCATGTCACAAATCAAATTGGATTTGTCATGGAGTTTCGCTAAATATTTTCATATAGAAACTGATAAAACACACAGGTGCAAAATCAAGGTAACTTAAAAAGATGAGGAGGACCAAGGGCAAGAGAGGGTTTGCGGTGTGGAATCATTGTGGAATCTGAAAAGACACATCCCAGAGCATGATGGTGCATATGCTAACAGAAAGGAACAAGGTAGGTAGCTAGCTAAGTATCATTGTAGCAAAGTATTTATAACCTTTAAATTAGAAATATTTTTTAGATGTTCTTTAGGCCTACCTATATATAAAGAAAAAACATGTCATCCTATTATTAGAATATTTGAAAAGGCCATCATAATTAATGTTTTGTGGAGCTCCTATGACAATTAATTGAAATGTATTGTCATGCTGATTTAGGCCTATATTAAACGTAGGCTACATGTCTGGTTAGGCCAAATCCGTGACTTGTCTAGACTTATTTTGGCACTAATTTAAGGTAAGCTAATAAAGCTTTCATTTGTATTTATAGAGAAGGAGAAGCAGCAGCAAAGAACAGAAGAAAGATGCATTCCAAGATTACTTTTCTGCACACAAAGCCCCAGCGCTGTTGCGGGAGAGAACAAGTCAATTGGATGAGGCTTTCTTTAAATTGGTTTACTTGGACTATGAGCCCCTAACTAAGGGAGAATGGGAAGGGAAGCGGTACTTTGCAAGTGCAGCTCAACCAGGCTACACACCACCTTGCTATAGTATGTTCCGAGACACCCCCATGCCCTGTAAGAAATGGAAGCCAAGCTGAGAGACCTATTGCAACTAGGTGGTGGTTTCGTTGTGTCCACTGACATTTGGACTAGCAGAAGGGGACACAGTTTCCTGGGGTTGTCGCTAGTTTCATTGACGGAAAATATAAAGGCCACATGATTTTGTTGAGCTGTGAGCACATACAAGGACACCACATAGCAGAAGCCATTTACCAAAAATAAGATAAGAGAGAGAGAGAGAGAGAGAGAGAGAAGAAAAAAAATATACACAGTCACTCGCTGTCATTTGTTTTTAGCGCAGCAAGGCTGAGCCCGGGCTGGCACAGTCAAGTCAATTGTGGTTGGATTCCCTCTAGTCATTTGTGTGTTGATTATTTTATCAAACGGTGCGCTTAAAGCATCAGACAAGCTCAGTGCATATAGTTGATTTGATTAAAACACATAGGATGTGTTTATATATGGAAAAATACAAAAGTCGACCAATCGAACAGATGACTCTTGGTCGACCCAGATTTTTTTTGGGTCTGGGACAGTCTTACTCTCTGTAGTGCAGTGGTTTTCAACCGGTGTGCCTTGAGAATCTCTCAGGTGTCACTAAACTTTTCCTAATATTGATGAAAAAAAATACACTCACTTATAAACATGACCTGTGGAATGCTCATGGAGGTTTGATTTGAGAGCACTAGTGTCGCTCAGATGATAGAGTTGAAGTCGGATGTTTGCATACACCATACACCAAATACATTTAAACTCAATTTTTCACAATTCCTGACATTTAATCCTAGTAAAAATTCCCTATCTTAGGTCAGTTAGGATCACCATTTTATTTTAAGAATGTGAAATGTCAGAATAATAGCAGAGATTGATTTATTTCAGCTTGCATTTCTTTCATCACATTCCTAGTGGGTCAGAAGTTTACATACACTCAATTAGTATTTGGTAGCATTGCCTTTACATTTTTTAACTTGGGTCAAATGTGTTGGGTAGCCTTCCACAAGCTTCCCACAATAAGTTGGGTGAATTTTGGCCCATTCCTCCAGACAGAGCTGGTGTAACGGAGTCAGGTTTGTAGGCCTCCTTGCTCACATGCTTTTTCAGTTCTGCCCACACATTTTCTATGGGATTGAGGTCAGGGCTTTGTCATGGCCAGTCCAGTACCTTGACTTTGTTGTCCTTAAGCCATTTTGCCACAACTTTGGAAGTATGCTAGGGGTCATTGTCCATTTGGAAGACCCATTTGCGACCAAGCTTTAACTTCCTGACAGATGTCTTGAGATGTTGCTTCAATATATCCATGTAATTTTCCTCCCTCATGAAGCCATCTATTTTGTGAAGTGCACCAGTCGCTCCTGCAGCAAAGCACCCCCACAACATGATGCTGCCACCCCTGTGCTTCACAGTTGGGATGGTGTTCTTCGGCTTGCAAGCCTCCCCTTTTTCCTCCAAACATAACAATGGTCATTATGTCCAAACAGTTCGATTTTTGTTTCATCAGACCAGAGGACATTTCTCCGAAAAGTACGATCTTTGTCCCCATGTGCAGTTGCAAACCGTAGTCTGGCTTTTTTATGGCGGTTTTGGAGCAGTGGCTTCTTCCTTGCTGAGTGGCCTTTCAGGTTATGTCGATATAGGACTCATTTTACTGTGGATATAGATACTTTTGTACCTGTTTCCTCCCGCATCTTCACAAGGTCCTTTGCTGTTTTTCTGGGATTGATTTGCACTTTTCGCACCAAAGTACGTTCATCTCTAGGAGACCGAATGCGTCTCCTTCTTGAGTGCTATGACGGCTGCGTGGTCCCATGGTGTTTATACTTTGGTACTGTTGTTTGTACAGATGAACGTGGTACCTTCAGGCATTTGGAAATTTCTCTCAAGGATGAACGAGAACTGTGGAGGTCTACAATTTTTTTTTCTGATGTCTTGGCTGATTTCTTTTGATTTTCCGATGATGTCGAGCAAAGATGCACTGAGTTTGAAGGTAGGCCTTGAAATACATCCGCAGGTACACCTCCAATTGACTCAAATTATGTCAATTAGCCTATCAGAAGCTTCTAAAGCCATGATATCATTTTCTGGAATTTTCCAAGCTGTTTATTAAAGGCACAGTCAACTTAGTGTATGTAAACTTCTGACCCACTGGAATTGTGATACAGTGAATTGTAAGTGAAATAATTTGTCTGTAAACAATTGTTGGAAAAATTACTTGTCATGCACAAAGTAGATGTCCTAACCGACTTGCCAAAACTGTAGTTTGTTAACAAGAAATGTTTGGAGTGGTTGAAAAATGAGTTTTAATGACTCCAACCTTAGTGTATGTAAACTTCCGACTTCAACTGTACATTGGCACATGGTTACAGTGCATCTGTATCGTTCAGTGCACTCAGACTGTTGTTAAAAATTGGCGTCGGTTCAGCTAAACCCTAGGGTATGGCAAAGTGGGGTGTGTAGAAATATTGCCGCTAGTTATAGCTAGCTCACTGTTGAAGCTCACTGTAAACAAACACAATGCCAAGAGTGCAAAGCTGTCATCAAGGCAAAGGGTGGCTACTTTGAAGAATCTCAAATATAAAATATATTTTGATGTAACTATTGTTTTAGTTACTACATGATTCCATATGTGTTATTTCATAGTTTGAGGTCTTCATTGTTATTCTACAATGTAGAAAATAGTACAAATAAAGAAAAACCCAGGAATGAGTGTGTCCACACTTTTGACTGGTACTCTATACCCATTGATTCTTGAAGAATATCACTTATCGATGCCTAATGAGCCTGCTCATCAGAACCTAAAATATAAGCTTTTTTTACTATTTTGTAAACAAACACTATAGCCTTAAATCCTAGTTAAAACTATAATTGTTATATAATGGATGGTCTGTCCTTGTATCTATAGCTCTGTCCATGAGTTTGGGAGTGGTTACATTTCTCCAGCCCCATCCCTCAGCTGTTTACCAAATCAGTGGTGGGGTGTTCACTTTGTTATTGTTCGAACTGCTGATTGCCCTTTTAATGGAAATTGAATTGTTTCAGAAAACAAATGAATGTGATTCAAATTCTATACATATGAAAACCCTGATCTCGTTACAGCCCTGTCGATCTCTGTAGCATATGATATCTAAGGAGTTGTGTGTTGGTGAGTGATTTTTTGTAAGTGTGTGCACATGAGGCCTTGCCCAGGCCTGGGGGTTATACTACAAAGCAGGTTCACGCAGTGGTCTAAGGCACTGCATCGCAGTGCTAGCTGTGCCACCAGAGATTCTGGGTTGGAGCCTAGGCTCTGTCGCAGCCGGCTGCGACCGGGAGGCCCATGGGGTGGCGTACAATTGGCCCAGCGTTGTTAGGGACGGTTTGGCCGGTAGGGATATCCTTGTCTCATCGCGCACTATTGACTCCTGTGGCGGGCCGGGCGCAGTGCATGCTGACCAGGTCGCCAGGTGTACGGTGTTTCCTCCGACACATTGGTGTGGCTGGCTTCCGGGTTGTGTTTCGGAGGACGCATGGCTCTCGACCTTCGCCTCTCCCGAGTCCGTATGGGAGTTGCAGCGATGAGACAAGACTGTAACTACTACCAATTGGGGTGAAAAAAGGGGTAAAAATATATATTTTTAAAATAAATAAATAAAGGTCTAAACGGGTGTTTTTGGTTTGTGAGTCAATTAGACCACGCCATTTTCAAGCTTATCAAGCTAGGTAATAAAAAAGTTATTTCAGAATATTTAGGCAAGTTAGCTGGCTAACTACTTGATTCTACTTTGTAGTATTATCCCTCTGATGTGATGCCCGCTCTGTTTCAGCTCATCACTGTCTACACAGTGCCAGGCATGGACCCAGACTGGCTCGTGGGAGAGCGGGGCAACCAGAAGGGCAAGGTGCCCGTCACCTACCTGGAGTTGCTGAGCTAGATGGACCCACGTAGGGACACACACACGTACACACACGTCCTCAAACGCACGCTCGCACACACACACGCACACATGCCTCTACCCTATGGTCTCATGGCACAGGAGGTTGGTGGCACCTTAACTGAGGGGGACGGGCTTGTGGTAATGGCTGGAGTGGAATAAGTAGAATGGTATCAAACATGGAAAGATGCCATTCCATTTACTCCATTCCAACCATTTTTATGAGCCGTCTTCCCCTCAGCAGCCTCTGCTGTCTCATGGTGCGCAACACACTTACTTTGGTCTCTGGCCAATTCAAACGCATATGCAAAAGGATTCAAAAGCTAAATGAGTGGATATATAGCGCATCAGAAGGGGAACAGTCGTAAAAATAGTGAATAGTCTATATTCTAGCTCTATAGTTGCTCTTTTCCCACTAGCTATTTGGAATCCATCCACCTTGCACGCTCTATCTTTCTTTCTCATTGAGAAATGACAGGAGCCGCTCGAATAAGGTGGCATATCTGGGTATATAGTGTATATAATAGACTCTCAATATATAGAGGAAATGTCCTTCTTGTTTTATTTCGTTTTTCAGCCAAGCTAATTTAGTCATAGTTAGTCACCATTACTTTGACATTTCAAAGCCGTGGGGAAAAAAGTAAAACCGGCTGTAAAATCCCCCAGCTGTAGGCCTGTAATGCAAACATCATCCAGAGTGACGCAAATATTTATCTCTCCAAGGTGTTATTAGCCATTGGCTATCACAACATAAAACATGAATCTTGAAAGAAAGAGACTGCTGTACAGTATGCTAACAGAAGGTGACTCATATTGGCTGAGTCATAAACAGGTGATGAAAGACGAGAGGAATAGTTGAATTTCAGTTCTTATGTTTTCTGACTGGTTGCATTCTGTTTATGTACGTATTCTATTGACGTGGCTTTTATTTCTTAGGTATCACTGTTTGACTTTTTTACGAGTGTTCCCCCATCTTGCCCTATTTGTGAGGAAAAAGACAAAACCATGGTAACTTTATTAAACTAACAAAGGTTAATGCAAATCAAAGTATTGAGTTGCTCTCTCAGTGGGTTGATCCGTTGTTGATGTTTGCGTGTCATTGTTGTTTTTGTTTATCCACTCTGGTTGCTGATGTTTGTCGAGTTTCGGGTGTGTTTTACTAGCTATCAGGTCTTAATGTTTGTCTTTTTGAATTTGTAGATGTTTTGAAATGGGTGTAGTTGTATGTAATAAGTTCAGACCTGTGGTTTCCTTTCCTCCCTGATCTCCCTTTACCCCTGTGTGGGTCGCCATCTCTCCCTGAACCCCTCAACATTTCCTCCTGTCAGTGTTACCAATATGCTGTTGTATGATTATTGTATGAATGGAACTTGAAGAAAATTAACAACAGCTTGTTTAAACTGATAAAAAATAAGCACTGGATAATCTGACACATTAAAACAAAACAACTTTTCATTTATAACATTGTACAACTGAATAAAATGTTACATTTCAACATTGTTTTTTTTGTGATGATGCAGTTCCACTCCTCATATTTTGTGTTTATTGGATAGATGTAGGAACGAGTGTACTGAAATAGCAGTGGACCAGAGTCAAACCCATGTTGCAGCGGAGGCAGGGGCTTAGACCGCTGGACCAGCCTAGGTCACATGTAATGTTTTTGAAAGACAGAGTGGGATGATCTGTGACTCACTGGAACCTTTCCCGGTTTGAGGAATTAATGCAGCCACAGAGTTACACACAGACAGGGTAATACATAGGGATAGACTGATGTGGTTTTCTGAAGGCACTCTGTGCAGCTACCTCACCAAATGTGGATTGTAGCTTTAAGACAACATAATTTAAAGGTTCCCTTATTTGGCCTTACGATAAGACCTAGGCCAGGATTCAATCTGATCGTGTTTTGTCTGATGTGCACCTTTTTAAAGGCAATGTTATCACATTTGTGGAGACTGTGTTCACGGTAAATGCTGTATATATCGTCTCAATCAGAAATTAGCTTTAAATATCATATAAAACTGATCTACCACTGATCGGATTGAATCCCGGGACTGAAGTGGCCTATAGGATTGTAGTTGAATATTGATCATTTTTGGATAGAGGGTCACCGGGCATTAAATGTCACACAAACACTTCAGTCCATAGAAGAAAACTTCAGATTTACTTGGCTTGTAAGCCGAAGAAAACCATCCCAACCGTGAAGCACAGGGGTGGCAGCATCATGTTGTGGGGGTGCTTTGCTCGAGGAAGGACTGGTGAACTTCACAAAATAGATGCTATCATGAGGGAGGAAAATTGTAGATATATTGAAGCAACATCTCAAGACATCAGTCAGGAAGTTAAAGCTTGATCGCAAATGGGTCTTCCAAATGGACAATGACCCCAAGCATACTTCCGAAGTTGTGGCAAAATGGATTAAGGACAACAAAGTCAAGGTATTGCAGTGGCCATCACAAAGCCCTGACTTCAATCATATAGAAAATGTGTGGGCAGAACTGAAAAAGAATGTGCGAGCAGGTAGGCCTACAAACCTGACTCAGTTACAACAGTTATGTCAGGAGGAATGGGCCAAAATTCACCCAACTTATTGTGGGAAGCTTGTGGAAGGCTACCCAAAACGTTTGACCCAAGTTGAACAATTTAAAGGCAATGCTACCAAATACTAATTGAGTGTATGCAAACTTCTGACCCACTGGGAATGTGATGAAAGAAATAAAAGCTGAAATAAATCATTCTCTCTACTATTATTCTGACATTTCACACTCTTAAAATAAAGTGGTGATCCTAACTGACCTAAGATAGGGAATTTTTACTGGGATTAAATGTCAGGAATTGTGAAAAACTGAGTTTAAATGTATTTGGCTAAGGTGTATGTAAACTTCCGACTTCAACTGCAGTTCCTGAGTTCTTTAAATGGTCTGTAATTAAACCATGTTTAAAGAAACCAAACCTCAATCACCTTTCCAACATACTAGAGAAGAATGTAGCCCAGTAGATAACATTATTTAAAAATTCAAACAGTATCTCTGAAACCTTCCAGTCTGTTTTTAGAGCATGTCACAGCACTGACACTGCACTTGTCAAGGTATTCCATGACCTACTGTTGTCCTAAGACCGTGGTCATGTCTCTATTCTCATTCTTTTAGAACTAAGTTCTCCCTTTTACACTATTGATCATACTATTCTTAAGAGGCCAGAATGCTTAGTTGTTCTGCGAAGACAGGTTCTTAACTGGTTTAAATCATACCTCTATGAGCACTATTAATTAGTTCAGCTGGGTAACTAGTCATTGGAATGTTCCAAGGTTGAATTTGACATTCCTCACGGTTCTGTGGTAGAACCCCTTTTATTTTCCGTATACATGCTACCCTGGCCTTGGCTATGTCATCCATAAGCACAGACATACTCCACTATTAAAAACCTACAACTGCAGCCCACATTTTAACCAACTCTAAAAGGCGAGTACATCACTCCATTTTTATCTGCACCACACTGCCAGCCTGTAAAGTATCAGTCAGATGTTTTAAATATTAATGTAATATAATCAGCCCTCATAACACCCACATATCAGCAGTGCATCACTGGCTGATGGTGTTAAAACTTGTTTTTTTCTGTCAGGTTTCCTCTCTTTGCGTCACTCAAAACCAATGGATTTCTATTTCAGAACCACGTGTCATACCCTAGAGAGAATCCCTCTCACTCAAACTCTTTCATCATACACATCCCACAGTCTTTCCTCAAGATTCCAAAAAGGTCAGAGCAATTTCACTTCGCCCCCACATTACTCATGTCTGGGCTAGTCCTGCCAACTGTTGTGCAAACAAGCTAATGTACAAGCAAGAACTTCCCTGCATTCCCTTGTGGAATACTGGGGATTGAGAGAAAAAAATGTTGGCTGTAGTTCATGTGCTACAGACATCGCTATGCTTGCAACCAGATCAGATTATGAAAAGATTACAACCAAAATATGCCAACATTTCCAGTCTAGTCTGATGGAAAAACACCTATGACTGAAGTTTGTCATGCAAAATTGTTTGCTTGAAAATACTTCCACAAGTAGATGTAACCAAACATATTGTTAGACGCTAACTGTGAACTGTAAGTAGTTGTTTCCCATTGTTTTCTCTCTAGTTTTAAATTGTCACACCTCAAGAAAAAGATGTGACCTCTACCAATCTACAGTATATTGAAATCCCATTCCCCTTACATATGTTGTTTTTTTTAATTATTGGAATTGTTAGAGACATGTAAAAAGGTGCTGAATTCAAGGATTGTACATGGGAACGTCTCATTTTTTCCACCCCTGACTAGATTGGTGACAATCACAGAGTGACAGACTCTATCTCTGTTGACTAATACGATTGACTATGAGTTGTGTGTTGTGTAGAAAGTTGCTCGTCCGATCACCAATCAGGGCAGAAAATAATGCCTTCTGTTACAATGGAACTAGTTTTAGAATCCCTGGCCAACTGTCAGCTAAGAACTTTTTAACTTCCCACTCTGTTCTTAATGTGCACCAATCCAGTTTTAGACCTGGAAATAGCACAGTTTCAGCTGCCACGCTTGTTTTAGATTGTGTTTGGTATTTTAATTTTAATTTTATTTGGATCCCCGTAAGCTGTTGCAAAAGCAGCATCTACTTTTCCTGGTGTCCACACAAAACATGAAACATGACATAATACAGAACATTAATAGACAAGAACAGCTCAAGGACAGAACTACATATAATAAAAAATGATAAAAAACACAACTACTGACCCCATAACTACTGACCACAACCACACAACTACTGACCCCATAACTACTGACCACAACCACACAACTACTGACCCCATAACTACTGACCACAACCACACAACTACTGACCCCAAAACTACTGACCACAACCACACAACTACTGACCCCATAACTACTGACCACAACCACACAACTACTGACCCCATAACTACTGACCCCATAACTACTGACCACAACCACACAACTACTGACCCCATAACTACTGACCACAACCACACAACTACTGACCCCAAAACTACTGACCACAACCACACAACTACTGACCCCATAACTACTGACCACAACCACACAACTACTGACCCCATAACTACTGACCACAACCACACAACTACTGACCCCAGAACTACTGACCACAACCACACAACTTCTGACCACAACCACACAACTTCTGACCACAACCACACAACTTCTGACCACAACCACACAACTACTGACCCCATAACTTCTGACCACAACCACACAACTACTGACCCCATAACTACTGACCACAACCACACAACTACTGACCCCATAACTACTGACCACAACCACACAACTACTGACCACAACCACACAACTTCTGACCACAACCACACAACTATTGACCACAACCACACAACTATTGACCACAACCACACAACTTCTGACCACAACCACACAACTATTGACCACACAACTAGTGACCACACAACTACTGACCACAATTACTGACCACAACCACACAACTACACTACCGTTCAAAAGTTTGGGGTCACTTAGAAATGTCCTTGTTTTTGAAAGAAAAGCAAGTTCTTTGTCCATTCAAATAACATCAAATTGATCGGAAATACAGTGTAGACATTGTTGATGTTGTAAATGACTGTTGTAGCTGGAAACGGCTGATGTTTAATGGAATATCTACATAGGCGTACGGAGGCCCATTATCAGCAACCATCACTCCTGTGTTCCAATGGCACATTGTGTTAGCTAATTCAAGTTTATCCATTTAAAAGGCTAATTGATCATTAGAAAACCCTTTTGCAATTATGTTAGCACAGCTAAAAACTGTTGTCCTGATTAAAGAAGCAATAAAACTGGCCTTCTTTAGACTAGTTGAGTATCTGGAGCATCAGCATTTGTGGGTTCGATTACAGGTTCAAAATGGCCAGAAACAAAGAACTTTCTTCTGAAACTCATCAGTCTATTCTTGTTCTGAGAAATGAAGGGGGGGGGGGGACACCTCACACCCATTGTAAATCTTAAGGCAGCAGACGAATCCTTTGTCCTCTCAGTGTGGAGGATTGGAATGTTTGTGTGGGCCTATGGAGAATCTACCTCAGAACAGTAACATGCACTAAATGGACTTTGAGACAATATATTTCATTAGCCAAAATGGTGGTAATAACGATAGATGTAATATGAAAATTTGTGTCATTTTTGTTATGTTATTAAATGTTAAATGACAATGTTAAAATTAAAACATTGTAACTTGAAGAGTTAAATGTACATGATGTTTGCATACCGTGCAGTGTGTGGAAAATGTCCATATCAAAGAGAATGTTTTTGTAAAAGTGAACTGTGAAATTTAGTTGTCTAATGAGATCAAAGTACATTGTGATACCTTGCCTCGTAACTAGATACACCCCAGAGAAATTGCCATGAAGACAGAAACATCCCTTTCTGACCCGAGGGTATAAAACTTGTGAGTTAAGAATTTACAATTCAGACTAGATGACCACGCGCTGCAGGCAAGGTCTACGATTAGTCGCAATCCCAAAACGCAACACGAGGTTGAAGAAGACAAAGGAACCTCTTAACAATCAATGCTATAGTTGAGTAGCTGTATCTGTATCTAAGAAGGTGAATTCAAGCAGGACCACCCCGTTATTCTCTCCAAGGAATCTTGTGTCTACACTGCTTTCATTCCCACGCTGGAACAATTTACATGGCTGATTAGCCTTCCTCAGAAGACCCCTCTTACAGAACGAGGGCGAGGAAACAGACCACGAAGAGAAAGGACACTGACATTGTGTGAACAATCAAAGACTTACACCCGGTGACAAAAGAGGTGCCGCCATTAGAGGAGAAGGCGGAACTCAGTCCACGAAGAGAGACCCCAACGGAGACCTTCGCCGAGTAATTATTTCATTATATTCTGACCCATAAGAGCGACAGTTCGGGGCAAGGTGTTAGGGCTAAACTAAGCAAAGTTAATAAATGTATCCAAGTGTGTTTTTCTCTCGTGCACTCTCTCTTTCTAAATTCCCATTTTGTGTAACAGGTATCATATTGTGTTGGCCCACTAGGGACCTGTTTCATTGTACTAAGTTCTAATCAATAGCCTAGACTGTGTGTTTGTGTATGTGTATCTTATATTATAATTTAGCTTGTTAGTAAATAAGTAACCAAGTCAACTGGTGTGGTATGGAATGATTTAGTGAGACCCTAGTTTGTGCAGATTTACAAATTATGCAACGTTCAGGATGAGACTGTAGAGGAAATAAATGAATTAGTGACTGCTGTAAAATCGATATTCTGATATTCTTTGAGTTAATTTGGGAAATGGTAACTCATTAAAACAAACTTTACCCATGGTGCCCCAGGCTACTGAGTTAATTTAATCACGTAATTATAAACATAGTTCATTATTTGATTAACAGCAGTCGTCACATTAATGATACCAACATTAGGTAAATAGGAAGCTTGTGTAGTAGAGCTTTGTACCAACATTACGACAGTGGTCAAGACTAAATATATGTTGTTCTCTAATTCTGGCAAAATTGTTGATGGACTACCTATTTATTCATTGAATGGTTCTCCAATCGATTGGGTTCCAGTCTATGAATATCTGGGTTTTTGGATTGACAAGGATTTAACTTTTAAAAAACATAACATGAGCTACTTAAAAAGCTATGATTTAAAGTGGGCTTCTTTTTAAAAAAAAATACGTCTTGCCTCTCCCTGAACAGCAGGAAGCAGATTGTACAGTCAACTTTCCTGCCAGTTCTTGACTATGGTGACACAATTTACCAGAATGCAGCAGCCACTACTCTTAAACCTTTGGATGCCGTCTACCATAGCGCCTTTCGCTTTATCACAGGTGACAGTTTTAATACTCGTCACTGCATCCTGTATCAAAAGGTTGGTTAGTCCTCATTAAAGTCCCGTAGATCACGTCACTATTCCCTTTTTGTTTACAAAGCTCTACTACACAAGCTTCCTATTTACCTATTTTCATTGTTGAAGTATACAAATTTGGTTGGTTAACTCTTGAGGTTCCTCAGGTCCCCAACGAATTAGGTAAATCCGTATGTAGTTTTAATGCCCCTCACTGCTGGAACAATTTGCAGGGCTCATTACAATTAGATGTTCTGGTGCCACTCGGGCAGTTAAGGGTGTTACTTGAGGACCTAGTAGCTGTGGACTGTAAATGTTTTTCATAAATAATGTTGTTTTGTTTTACATTGTATTGTTGTGATCAGGGCACCGTTTGGAATAAGGCCATGCTCTCAATGTTGTTGTCCCCTGAATACATAAAGAATAATAAAAAAGAGCAACAATAAGACCCTGCCCGGCCGCTGAGGTTCAGAGGAATAGGAGGACGTCAAAGGGCGGTTAATGTAGTGGAGGTGAAACAATAGTACATCAGTGATATCACCTTCCCTGGGATCTTAAGCCAACTGTCGTTCACGGCATTGAGTTGCAGTGTTATTGCAGAAAGTTGTTGGTCTAGCTTTCTCTATAGACTAATAGTCACAAGGTGCTGCTGACATTCTTAACTGTCCATATATCAAACCGTTATGTCAGCAATGATTGATGAGAATTAAGAGATGACGTTGTCTGTAGCGACCTAGTGTGCTGTACACCAGAGGGGAACACCCTTTTCCATGCTGGAGTAGAGACACAGGCAGACATTATAGATACAGGCAGACATACATGCCCACCAGCGTGTCTTCACCCACGCAACCCTATTATAGCCACACTGGGTTATTTTTAATAACAAGGCTCTTCATTTGCCTTTCGCGTTAATTGTTTAACACTGGGAAAGGTATGATGGTCAGATGTGAGCCAACTGTCACTTCCTTTGGACAACTGTGGCTAAGTTAATTAAACAGTATTTTTCCATCACTCTACGACCATTAATAACAATCACCTCTGACGTTGTCCACTTCAACTGTTCCTTAGGGTGTAGTTAAGATTCACGTTTGGAACGGCAAGTGCTGTTTGTATTTCCATTGTACAAGTGATGTCATTAGTTCAAATTCCCTTTTGACATACAGAGTTATTATTAAAGTGAAATATACAGATAGATACAGTGGGGAGAAATACTATTTGATACACTGTCGATTTTGCAGGTTTTCCTACTTACAATGCATGTAGAGGTCTGTAATTTTTATCATAGGTACACTTCAACTGTGAGAGACGGAATCTAAAACAAAAATCCAGAAAATCACATTGTATGATTTTTAAGTAATTAATTTGCATTTTATTGCATGACATAAGTATTTGATCAACTACCAACCAGTAAGAATTCCGGCTCTCACAGACCTGTTTGTTTTTCTTTAAGAAGCCCTCCTATTCTCCACTCGTTACCTGTATTAACTGCACCTGTTTGAACTTGTTACCTGTATAAAATACACCTGTCCACACACTCAATCAAACAGACTCCAACCTCTCCACAATGGCCAAGACCAGAGAGCTGTGTAAGGACATCAGGGATAAAATTGTAGACCTGCACAAGGCTGGGATGGGCTACAGGACAATAGGCAAGCAGCTTGGTGAGAAGGTAACAACTGTTGGCGCAATTATTAGAAAATGGAAGAAGGTCAAGATGATGGTCAATCACCCTCGGTCTGGGGCTCCATGCAAGATCTCACCTTGTGGGGCATCAATGATCATGAAGAAGGTGAGGGATCAGCCCAGAACTACACGACAGAACCTGGTCAATGACCTGAAGAGAGCTGGGACCACAGTCTCAAAGAAAACCATTAGTAACACACTACGCCGTCATGGATTAAAATCCTGCAGCGCACGCAAGGTCCCCCTGCTCAAGCCAGCGCATGTCCAGGTCAGTCTGAAGTTTGCCAATGACCATCTGGATGATCCAGAGGAGGAATGGGAGAAGGTCATGTGGTCTGATGAGACGAAAATATAGCTTTTTGGTCTAAACTCCACTCGCCGTGTTTGGAGGAAGAAGAAGGATGAGTACAACCCCAAGAACACCATCCCAACCGTGAAGCATGGAGGTGGAAACATCATTCTTTGGTGTTGAGGGGAGGATGGATGGGGCCATGTATAGCGAGATCTTGGCCAACAACCTCCTTCCCTCAGTAAGAGCATTGAAGATGGGTTGTGGCTGGGTCTTCCAGCATGACAACGACTCGAAACAAACAGCCAGGGCAACTAAGGAGTGGCTCCGTAAGAAGCATCTCAAGGTCCTGGAGTGGCCTAGCCAGTCTCCAGACCTGAACCCAATAGAAAATCTTTGGAGGGAGATGAAAGTCCGTATTGCCCAGCGACAGCCCGAAACCTGAAGGATCTGGAGGTCTATATGGAGGAGTGGGCCAAAATCCCTGTGGCAGTGTTTAAAAAAAATGCACCTTTATTTAACTAGGTAGGCTAGTTGAGAACAAGTTTGAGAACAAATTTGCAACTGCGACCTGGCCAAAATTAAGCATAGCAATTCGACACATACAACAACACAGAGTTACACATGGAATAAACAAAACATACAGTCAATAATACAGTAGAACAAAAGAAAACAAAAAGTCTATATACAGTGAGTGAAAATGAGGTAAGATAAGGGAGTTAAGGCAATAAATAGGCCATGGTGGCGAAGTAATTACAATATAGCAATTAAACACTGGAATGGTAGATGTGCAGAAGATTAATGTGTAAGTAGAGATACTGGGGTGCAAAGGTGCAAGATAAATAAATACTGTATGGGGATGAGGTAGGTAGATAGATGGGCTATGTACAAGTGCAGTGATCTGTGAGCTGCTCTGACAGCTGGTGCTTAAAGCTAGTGAGGGAGATATGAGTCTCCAGCTTCAGGGATTTTTGCAGTTCGTTCCAGTCATTGGCATAACATAGTAAACATAAATCCGGGACACTCCAATTAGTATGTGTTACGTTTGGTAAGCTATGCATTCATTTGTGGATGTCCATCATCCATTTCATATGATATGTTATGAATTACATTTCATACATTACGTTATGAACTTGCAAAGAATATGATATGTTACGAATTCCAATCTAACGTTAGTTAGGTTAAGGTTAGGCTTAGGAGATAGGTTAAGGGTTAAGGTTAGAGTTGGGGAAAGGTTTAGCTAACATGTTAAGTAGTTGCAAAGTAACTAAAAAGTAGTAAGTAGTTGTTAATTAGCTAAAATGATAAGGTTGTCCGTGATGAGATTCGAACACTCAACCGTTATATTCAATGGGTATAAATCACTCATTTAAAAGTCCAAAAATGAATGTAGCAATAGCTTATCATGAAGGGGAGACCAGAGGGGTATACTACAAAGCAGGATAAAGGAGTTTGCCAGCTAACTTTCCTAAATATTCTGATATAACTTTAAAGATAAGCTTGAAATGGGCATAGTCTAATTGTTTCAACAAACAAAAACACATACCGAAGTTTAGCTGTTTTACTTAACCAGAAAATCTAGAGTTATTTCTGGTTGCTTATCAAAGTTAGCTGGCTAACTTGTTGATCATGCTTTGTAATATACCCCTCAGTAGTACTCAGTGGAGTGATTCATTTAACTGCAGTGTAGAAACATCTTTCCATTACACACATCCACTGACTAAGAAATGGAAAACTTCCAGGGATGATGACACAACCTTTTCAGGCCAGGATTCACACTTAGGAACCCACACACAGGAAGAGTTCAATTGTCATCTATCCAACTTTCACTGCTTTGCCTCAGGTTTCTCTTTCATTCAAGGAAGAATCCCAAAGTAGAAATTTGTTATTTACAGAAATTAAATACTTTATTCACAGAAAGGTCAATATAAAGTGTTTACTTGGTAACATATTTAAAGGGATAATTCACCCAAATTACAAAATGACATTCTGCTTCCAGGCAGAATAACAGACAGTAAAGGGAGTTTAATACCTTTCCCTAGAGCTACGGCCACACAAAGATTTTGTGTTAGAAAATTGCTAATTGAGCCAATGGGTTTGTATGGGAGTAATCCATTGACAGGTGATGGACAACAGAGATGTGTATGCAACTCGTCTGAAAATAATTTACTTGAGTTTTTGAGGGACACAAAAATAAAAACGTCATATGTCTGTAGCGGCTGTAGCCCAAGGGTCAAATCCTACGTTGACTCTTGCACAAATCTCATGCGTTAAAGAATTAGGCAACATTTTGAGTCAGGAATTGACCCCCCTTTATAAAATCATAATAAGTTATTTCATTTAACAACAATGTAATTAATCTTGATCAAGAAAGGAAATGTGTAGCAAACAGTACATACTGTGAAATGAATGTATGAATACATTTATTTAACACGGCAAGTCAGCTTAGCAAATTCTTATTTACAATGATGACCTAGGAACAGTGGGTTTAACTGCCTTGTTCAGGGGCAGAACAACAGATTTTTACCTTGACAGCTTGGGGATTTGATCCAGCAACCTTTCGGTTACTAGTCCAATGCCCTACCACTAGGCTACCTGCCACCCTGAAATAAGGTCAGCTTTATCAGAAGGAAAGCCTTAACTAATATCTGCATGTTACAGGAGCATTGTATCCACAAGGATTTTAAAATGTGCCTTGAAACATGCACTGGTCCTACTAAAAGTAAGCATGGAAATAAATAATATAAATCCACACAGACTGAATATTTTTGGAATAGACATGTTCTGTCTAGAGGAGAAAAGCACCAATATACATGGTAGTCTCTGCTGAACAGTCAATCAGTTCATAATTGTCTTCATTAATGGACACCCTCAGGAGGTCCCCTTCCTCCAGAGCAACCACCTGTCCCGTGTACACAGTCCTCGCTCCTCTCCTATTATCTGGTATGCTATCCTTGACTTCCATGATAGAGCAATTTTTTGGGTATCTATTGGAGAATTTCTGGACTTTCAGGCTAAGAAAATGGATCTCGCCAGATACCTTGTCTTTATCCGGCATTCGAAAGTTGAACCCTACGTAGACAAAGTATCGGCCTCCCTGAGGGACAACCAGAGCATGCTTCTCCTCATCATAGGTGAAATTTTGCATGTGCGCCAAGCCAGTTTCCTGGTGTTCCCATTGGATGTAATCTTCAGGCACGGAGTTGCACCTTGATGATGCTGGAGGTAGGAGAAGATGGAGAGGATCAGAGGAAATATATAAACGATTGTGATTCTGGAAATATATCCACTTGATATTCAACACACAAAAAGCCAACATTCCTGACTGCTGCCCTTGCACAATATTACCACAGCTCAATGTGCACACTATAGCCTAATTGCAAACTAAACAGTAAGTTTGATTAGGCATGTGAATAACACCATACCCATACACTAGGGATTTCTCAGTGATATCCAAAAAGCATGTGGTTCCTAAAAGAGAATCATAAAGGCACATCTAGGCTACATGAGATAATACAATTGTATAACAAGAAGAATTGGTATAAATCAGCAAACTTTTTTTTACAAAGTTGCAAACACACACATCCGGTCCATTCACATGCATATATATATATATATAAACACGCTTTACTAAGACATACTTGTCAGGTGAGCGTTTGGCTTCGGGTTCTGTTCTTGACGATCTGGTAGGAAAAAGAAAACAACGATCAGCGCATGCTTGCTTTACGCTGCTGATAGACGCGCCTCTCGAGGCTTAAATCATAAAATCAAAGTAATGTACTATGGAAGACATATCATACGAAATAGTTACATACCTATAGTTTGCTGTCGTGAGTATTCTGCATGTTTGAATGAATCCTACAAACACAAGTTAATTATTAATGGTCACCCACAGTAATGAAAGTTAAAGCTCCATTAAAATCCAATGCTAAAGCTCTCCCGCATCTCTGTGCCCCGTTAAAAACATATGGATGTCACATTGCTTACCTTCTCATTACAGTCTCTATTCACACGCTGCGTAAATACAAATAGAGCTGCACAACCCAGAACCAAGAATAACGTGACAAGACGCAAGCGACTTTCCTGTCGCTTCATTTCTTGACAGTGTTTGAGCAAAAGAACAACAGACTCTTGCTGCGCCATTGAAATCAACGTATCGTGAGGAATCTCGCTGTTCCTTGCGCACTTATCCATATCAAACCACCACTACGAAGTCTAAAGTAACGTTTTATCTTCTTATTGAAATGCATCCCATTTTATAGTTCTGCTACCGCCTACGCGACTCGGCTGTCAGTGCATCAGTGCACATGTGCCCCGGGAAAATCCCCAAAATCGTGCATTACAGACTACCCCTCATGCTGCTATAAATGACCACTCTCAAATTAATCGACAGAGCTGTGGGTGTAAAGGTAGTTTATCATGCACAAATTAAGGCAGTTCAATGTAGACAAAAGATTAATTACGCTCTTTTATCTTCTATTAATGGTGTATGCCTATGGATGCGTAGCTAGCTATGTAGCCGAGCTGTCTATGGATCCTAAGCGTTTGATATACATATTAGATCAGATCCTAGCTATGAACCTCAGCTATCATAACCAATTGTATCAACTTCAAAACAGTCTGAATGACATTAATGAAGCCTATTGATTGAGTCGAATGTAATATAACTTTGTGCCAAGGATGCAAGTCCTATATACACAGAGGTGTGGACTCGAGTCACAAATATGATGACTTGCAACTCAACTTTGACTTGAGCCTTTTGACTCGAACTGACTTGATACCCTCCCCAAGCCCAGATATAAAAAAATATGCTATTAAAAAAGGGTGAATTCAGATGGAGCCCTTGGAAAGATGATACCCAAAATTATTATTTTCGGATATAAAGACTACTCTGTATCAACAAAAAACCGGATTGCAACTTGCAAAACATGCGCAAAGAAAATTACAGACGGAGGCGCAACAACTTCCAACTTTGGTCGACATTTGAAGCTGCACAAAGAACGGTAAATCATGACTAATACAGCCGACAGCTATATAATGTATATCTTTGCTAGTGTAGCATGTAGGCTAACGTAACGTTCCACACCGTCAGTCAGTGCGAGAACGTGAACATTGCACCCAAGATTGAGCCACAACTGGCTAGGCAGTTGATAGCCTAAATCCTGCCTGATGTTACTGCTGTTCCTATAACCAGTCTTGACATACGTTGGCCTCCTGTAACCACACACAGAGTGTGTTATGGTTTGGCGATTGTGTCTGGGTTGGCGCCCCCCCTAGGTTTCTTCCTAGGTTTTGGCCTTTCTAGGTTTACCCCTAGGTTTCTTCCTAGGTTTTGGCCTTTCTAGGGAGTTTTTCCTAGCCACCGTGCTTCTACATCTGCATTGCTTGCTGTTTGGGGTTTTAGGCTGCGTTTCTGTACAGCACTTTGAGATATCAGCTGATGTACGAAGGGCTATATAAATACATTTGATTTGATTTGTGTACAAGCCCACATCGCCCGATTGCGCCTCTTAGCGATCCTCAATAGTCAATCGCTATGGTGGTCTTTCTCATGGCTACACATGTATTTCCATGGAAATATAAAGTTTATTTGGAAAGTAATAAATATATATATTTTTAAAAGCATTCATGATTTGCGCAAATGTAATATACAATTACTCTTGTTAAAAATATGAAATGGTATTACATTTGGTGAAGAGCACATTATGACTTGTTTAGGACTCAAAACTCCAAGTTTAGGACTTGAGACTTGTCGGTCTTGACTTGACTCGGACTTGCCTGTCTTGATTTGGGACTCGTGTGCTAACACTTGAGACTTACTTGTGACTTGTAAAACAATGACTTGGTCCCACCTCTGTATATACATGTATGGGATCCCAACATTGTAGCCTGTACATTTAATATATTCACTGATCATGTATTCTACCTTCACAAATAAAGGTGCAGTTCAGTTATGAATGTCTTTGAGATTATTTTTCAGTCATATCCAATACCAGGAGTATCAAATTCCAGTCTTTGAATGATGCTGTGTCTGCATGTATGTATTGGAATTATGCACTTCAATAGTGTTTACCAATCTTGTTCCTGGGACATCAATGGTTACACACTGTAACTATGAAATAGACTAGAAACATGATATAACTAGTTAATGGCTTATTTGTCATTCATATATACAGAAATATAATTTTTTTAAACAGTACACTACACTTCCTATGCATCATGTAAATACTCTAAAACCAGTTCATCTCAATATCTAATTTCTTTAATCTGCAATGATCTGATAAACACAGAATTAGTGTAGTATTTAATCAAATGAGACTTAATTTCAACCAGTAGAGAATGTGAAACGCTTTATTTAAAGAAGTTAATTATCCAAGTGTATAAATACATAATACATGCATTATAAATATTATAATTGTAATACAATATTATAAATACAAGTTCAATCTGTACATCAATGCACATCTGGTGTGCATTATAAAAAAAACAGAGGAAGAAAGAAGTGGTGGTGAGGGAGGTGTAAAAGACAGAAAGGGAAAGAGGTAAGAACAGGGGAGCAGGGAAGACAGAATATAATTCATGAATCACAGTGCTACACTAATATTCTCTGTTCATCACAGGTATATAATACTGTCTCTAGTGGTGTCTCCTAACCAGCCTTGGGCTCCCAGTCGGCCCGAAGGTTATCTTAACCTCTCTTGGGTAGGGTGCAGTATTTTCAAGTCCAGATGAAAAGCGTGCCCAATGTAAACTGCCTTTTACTCAGGACCAGAAGCTAGAATATGCATATAATTGCTAGTATTGGATAGAAAACACTCTAAAGTTTCCAAAACTGTTAAAATAATGTCTGTGAGTTTAACAGAAAAACCGAGGAGAATCCATCCGGAATGTTTTTTTTTTTTAGCTCAGCACTCATTGAAATGGCTGTCTATGGGAAAATCAATGGAATACCTCCCAGATTGCAGTTCCTTCCACTAGGTGTCAACAGTCTTTAGAAAGAGTTTCATGCTGGTTTTGGAAAAATGAGCCAGAAATTGTAGCTTTTCTAGGTGGCTCTCATTTTGGCTGTAGTGTTTCGAAGTGCGTGGAAGAGAGCGCGTTCTTCTGTATTTTTTCTACAGGTAAGGACAATAACGATTCTCTGTCTTAAATTTTTTCATTTATGTACGTATTAGGGTACCTAAGGTTTGATTATAAACATTGTTTGACTTGTTTGGAAAAGTTTATTAGTAACGTTTGTGGATTAATTTGTATGCATTTTGATGGAGGGAAAATGGGTGGATTATTGACTGAAGCACGCCAGCTAAACTGAGTTTTTATGGATATAAAGAAGGAAATTATCGAACAAAATGACCATTTGTGATTTATCTGGAACCTTTTGGAGTGCCAACAGAAGAAGATCATCAAAGGTGAGGCATTTATAATAATGCTATTTCTGACTTTCAGAAATAACCAGCTGCCTGGTTGAAATATGTTTTTCATGCTTTTGTATGCGGGGCGCTGTCCTCAGATCGCATGGTGTGCTTTCGCTGTAAAGCCTTTTTGAAATCTGACACAGTGGCTGGATTAACAAGAAGTTAAGCTTTATTTTGATATATTACACTTGTGATATTATGAAAGTTAAATATTTATAATTCTGTAGTTTGAATTTCACGCTCTGCAATTTCACTGGATGTTGGCCAGGTGGGACGCTACCGTCCCACCTGCCCATAAGAAGTTTTAAGAGCGGGTGAGGTGGCGATGATGGAACTGGGGATTGGCATCCTCTCTCACATCAAAACATACCTGCAGACAAGAGACAGATGGAGAGAGAAAGAGAGAGAGAGAGAGAGAGAGAGAGAGAGAGAGAGAGAGAGAGAGATCATGTTTAAGCCTTGTGCTTTTTTTTATTCTAACACTGTCAGTCATAATCATCAGGAAGTGAAATGCAAATCTGACCTTGGATCATTAACTCTGGGACAACTACATCAATCTGTATTTCAATATAAAGCATCTCTTTAATAATACTTGACCCAACCAAGTGACCTTTCACCTCTGATTATGCTGTTCCCTCTATGTAGCCAGTTCAGATGTGGGAGGGGTTCACCAACACAGCTGATATCACCTAGCAGATTTAGGGAAAATGAAAGAGAGGGATGAATTGGAGGAAGACTTTTTGAGAAAATAATGTAGTTAAAGATACCATGTTCAACAGGAATCTGTGTGTGGCCTCACCTGGTGTTCACACTAAGTGGCTGTACTTTATATTGAAAAACATGCACAGACACACGAGGACAAAAAATATATCATGGTTATAGAAATAATGAAGTGTCTTACTATTCTCCATGATTGGCTGTCTTGCCTATTCTTTGAAGGTGGAAGGAGCCACAGTTATAAACTCAGCAAAAAAAGAAACGTCCTCTCACTGTCAACTGCGTTTATTTTCAGCAAACTTAACGTGTAAATATTTGTATGAAGATGACAAGATTCAACAACTGAGACATAAACTGAACAAGTTCCACAGACATGTGACTAACAACAATTGAATAATGTGTCCCTGAACAAAGGGGGGGGGGGGGGGGGTCAAAATCAAAAGTAACAGTCAGTATCTGTTGTGGCCACCAGCTGCATTAAGTACTGCAGTGCATCTCCTCATAGACTGCACCAGATTTGACAGTTCTTGCTGTGAGATGTTACCCCCCTCTTCCACCAAGGCATCTGCAAGTTCCCGGACATTTCTGGGGGAATGATCCTAGCCCTCACCCTCCAATCCAACAGCTCCCAGACGTGCTCAATGGGTTTGAGATCCGGGCTCTTCGCTGGCCATGGCAGAACATTGACATTCTGTCACGTTCGTCGTATGAAGGAGACCAAGGCGCAGGGTGGTATGCGTGCGTACATTCTCTTTATTAAAATAATGTACACCTAACACCTAATAACAAACAAAACGTGAAGCTATACAATATAGTGCTGACAGGCAACTACACATAGAAAGGATCCCACACCAGAAAGTGGGAAAAAGGCCTGCCTAAATTTGATCCCCAATCAGAGACAACAATAAACAGCTGTCTCTGATTGGGAACCATATCAGGCCAACATAGATTAAAAAAAAAAATCCTAGACCTACAAAACCCCTAGACATACAAAACCCTAGACATACAAAAACCCTAGACATACAAAAAACCCTAGAGTACCTACCCTAGTCACACCCTGACCTAACCAAAATATATAGAATACAGAGATATCTAATGTCAGGGCGTGAGACATTCTTGTCTTGCAGGAAATCAGAACGAGCAGTATTGCAGTATACAGAACGAGCAGTATTGCTTGTGGCATTGTCATGTTGGAGGGTCATGTCAGGATGAGCCTGCAGGAAGGGACAAAAGACAAAACCGCACTCGGCAGTGAAGAGCACTTTTTACCAGTCCTGTCTGGTCCAGCAATGGTGGGTTTGTGCCCATAGGCGACGTTGTTGCCGGTGATGTCTGGTGAGGACCTGCCTTACAACAGGCCTACAACCCCTCAGTCCAGCCTCTCACAGCCTATTGCGGACAGTCTGAGCACTGATGGAGGGATTGTGCGTTCCTGGTGTAACTCGGGCAGCTGTTGTTGCCATCCTGTACCTGTCCCGCAGGCATTATGTTCGGTGTACCGATCCTGTGCAGGTGTTGTTACACGTGGTCTGCCATTGCGAGGATGATCAGCTGTCCGTCCTGTCTCCCTGTAGCGCTGTCCTAGGCGTCTCACAGTACGGACATTGCAATTATTGCCCTGGCCACATCTGCAGTTCTCATGTCTCCTTGCAGCATGCCTAAGGCACATTTACGCAGATGAGCAAGGACCCTGGGCTTCTTTCTTTTGGTGTTTTTCAGAGTCATTAGAAAGGCCTCTTTAGTGTCCTAAGTTTTCATAACTGTGACCTATCGTCTGTAAGCTGTTAGTGTCTTAATGACCATTCCACAAGTGCCTGTTCATTAATTGTTTATGGTTCATTGAACAAGCATGGGAATCAGTGTTTAAACCCTTTACAATGAAGATCTGTGAAGTTATTTGGATTTTTACGAATTATCTTTGAAAGACAGGGTCCTGAAAAAGGGACATTTCTTTTTTTGCTGAGGTTACACCTGAGCCTGCTTACTGCACAACACAATCCACCAATCAGATTGACACATGAGTGTGTAGGTGTGGGTTATAGGGTGTCTAATTGTTCTAAATGTTTTCAATACGGGTGACTTAAAATAGCCTGTTTTGTTTTTGTACAGACATCACACCCTTACCTAAACAGCACCCTCACCTGAGAAGTAGAAATCAAAGGGAGAGAAACTAGGAATTGAATAACTGCAGTTTACATAGCTAAGTAAATGTAAGAATATTCTTATTGCAATGTGGATGGCTCTTAAAAGAGCCTTTGGCTGTGCATAGTGTATAGTGTTGACAGGGAACAGCACCCTCTTCGAAGAAGTAGGAGTTGAAGATCTCCTGCACACGGATTGCCTCTCTTGATGTGCCGCTGGACCCCATCCTTGAAACATCCTGCGGAGCAGCAAACTTCTCTGGCACATGGGGCGAGCTGCAGATCCCCTCCTGGTCCTCGTGTCCATCCTCATGAAGTTATGCATAAATACCACTTGAAGCTTGATGATGAGTTGACCATTTGAATCAGCTGTGGAGTGCTAAGGCAAAAACAAAATGTGCACCTCTTTGAGTCCCCAGGACCAGGACTGAGAACCACTGCTCTTAATCTGTAGACAGGCTTTCATAGCTCTCTTTATCTGAGGACAGAAAACTTCACAAGAAACAGACTTCATTATACTCAAATTACACTGCAGTGAATATTATGTTACTACTACCCCCGTCCTCTCTTCTAGGGAATGGAACTACACAAGTACCTGCCCTATCCAGAATGGCCTACTCTCCCACTTTGACAGTTGGAGGAGGGTGAAAGGATAGCAGCAGCGGATGAATGAGAATTAGTTGGGTAACATAGATAATTAAGATGTCTTATCTGCATAATATGCTTATTTGATATACTTGTTATTAGAATGTATCCCTTTGGACTCTGGTGTTGGCAGTTGCACTTCTTCCCTCAGCTGGGGCTCAGGTACATGGGGCCCAGAGAGGGGAGAGGTCAGGCTTGTCTTTCACCTGCCCCTGGTGATATGCAGAATATCAGAAAGGGAAGAGAACAGGATGGAACATTGTTTTCATGTGCGAATGTGTCTTTACCTATTCTTACACCATGTGAAGGGATGCCGTGATTAATGGGGAACCAATTACTTATCTCCACAATGTCTGTGCGCAAGTCACTCCCTCCTTTGGCATTGGGGGGAGGTGAATGGCAGTGTCTGGAACCATTGTATGTCCTCTCTGATGTTGCACTTATCCTGGGATAGTGTATGACCTAAAGGCTCACTCCCCTCAGTGAGCTTGTCCAGGAGTGGGGTCAAGAAGGGGTTTACTTGAGATGGGAGTATCTAGAGTTGACAATTCAGTTATGCCATTGGGTGAGTTGGTGTTTTTGTGCTATGAAGTACCAGGAACGGGATTAGAACCTCGTTTTAGGGGCCAAACTGAACGATAATTTATAGCGAATGCTATCTGGCTACGGGATAATCCTCTCTCATTTATAAAGTCTTCCTTTGTGAACTGTCCCTTATATCTGTGGTTTGTTATGTCGACTAGGGGGTGGATCTTTGCTATACAAGATCTCAGTAGCCATTATGTTGTCACTCTCAACGGTTCATTAGAAATGGCGAATCGTTGAAAGTCATTGCTATTGCAAAGCTCTTATTATTAAATATTTAGTTTAAGTATAACTCTGACTTGTGTGATAAGTTTGTCTCTCTCTCTATTTGATAGTAAAGAAATTAACCACCACACCTACAAATGCCTGTCACGTTCTGACCTCTATTTCCTTTGTTTTTGTATTTATTTAGTATGGTCAGGGCGTGAGTTGGGTGGGCAGTCTATGTTTGTTTTTCTATGTTTTGGGTCAGTTCTATGTTTTCGGCCTAGTATGGTTCTCAATCAGAGGCAGGTGTCATTAGTTGTCTCTGATTGAGAATCATACTTAGGTAGCCTGGGTTTCACTGTTTGTTTGTGGGTGATTGTTCCTGTCACTGTGTTTGGTGTCACAGGATAGGACTGTTTTGCGTTTTCACATTTCTTGTTTTTGTTAGTTTGTTCATGTGTAGCGATTTATTAAAACATGAATAACCACCACGCTGCGCTTTGGTCCGCTTCTCTTCCTCCTACAGACGAACGCCGTTACAATGCCTTTGAAGTTAGTTTTTTTACAGTGATAAATACATCAATATAGCTAGCTAATATGAAGTTAGGTAGCTGGTGATATTTAATTAACTTAGCTAGCTATCTATACAGTATGTAAAGTTGGCTCGATAGCTAGCTAGCTAGCTAGTTAGCCTGCACTGTAGCTAGTTAGCTAATAATACATATTTTTTTTACCTTATCGAAATGTTTTAACTTACTTGAATAGGTTCTCCTAGCCATGTGGACAATTGGAAACAGAGCAGTAAAGTTTGTTTGTCACCAGAGCGTTTTAGAGCATATTACTTTTGAACTATTTACCCATTAAATTACCAAACACTCATACAAACTTGCTATTCTGAATTCTTGATGCACAATCGAACGTGCTGCTATATGCTGCTATGCGCTGCTAGCACGCCCACAAGCAAGCCACTCTGGGCGGCCTAAGCGGCACGCGGCAATTTACCACGTGCTAGTGAACATGAGGCGCAACATGCTGACCACACCGCCCACATCACATGTGCGAGCATTGCAAAATAACTGTAAACGTACATGTTATGCAATCATTGCACCCACACTGCCCGCCCGCATCAGGCGCTAAAAATAGAACTTGGTTCTATTTGTGACGCGCTGCAAGTCCCTCCTCCCCGTCGGTTTTTAGAGGCATATACCCACGCGGCATCTCCTCATTGGTTTTTAGAGGCATATACCCATGTGGGTGATTGAAAGATTAACTTAGTTCTACACTCCAGTCCAATTGATGGTTGTCACGGTCGTCCTCCTCTTCATCTGAAGAGGAGAGGCGAAAAGGATCAGAGGACCAATATGCGGCGTGGTAAGTGTCCATGGTAAATCTTTAATCATGAAAATACTGAACACTGAAGACTATACAAAACCAGTAAACAAAATAACCACCGTGAAGCTAATGCGAGCTGCGCTGAAACAAGCCATCAACATAGACAATCACCCACAAACAAACAGTGCAACCCAGGCTACCTAAGTATGATTCTCAATCAGAGACAACTAATGACACCTGCCTCTGATTGAGAACCATACTAGGCCGAAACATAGAAATGCCCCAAAACATAGAAAAACAAACATAGACTGCCCACCCAACTCACGCCCTGACCATACTAAATAAATACAAAACAAAGGAAATAAAGGTCAGAACGTGACAATGGTGGTAATGCACCTTAAAGTTGGTTGCCAACCGCCATATAAAGTCCAAAGAAGAAGAAGAATAAGCCTGAAGGGGGAGAGATTACTAGAAAAACTTGGGTAACCCTTTTATCTGTGGATTAATTGTCAGAGTAGAGGACCTTGTGCATTTCAGGTAAAACATCAAACCAAAGTTTATATCCCAGGACAAATTAGCTAGCAACAGCAAGCAAGGTAGCTAAATTGCCATGAATGTTTAATACTTTTCCACCTGTCCCCAAATTAATATAGTTGGTTCAGAGTTTGTTTTGATATTTCAACCTGCGTGTCCTGATCACGTCTGGTGTGGATGGACAAAATCAACATGCGGACGTATGCATGTTACATGCTGACCACACCGCTGGCAAGCATTGCAAAATAAATGTAGACATGCATGTTATTCAATAATTTCTTCCAAACGTTTTTTTATTTTGATAAACAAAAACTTTATTGGGAAAGTATAAACAAAAACAATGGAGTAGGGTAGGTTTGGTAGAAGAGTAGATTGACCAAGACAACAGTATCACTGTCTCTTTGCAGCCTCTAATTGTCATGGATGGCACAGCCCGGATCAGACTTTGAACATGAGATCTTTGGTCCCGTGTTGTGTCCAGAAGGGTCACAGCCATGGTGTTGTAGGGGGAGGCAGTCTACTTGGATCTCTGCGTCATCTTTCGCCTCTTGCGCTTCAGCCTTCAATTTCTTCCAAACTGCTCGCGCGCGTCTACAAGCTGCGTAGCCAGGTTTTGAGCGCCATTCTCGTCTTTGTGTGTCAAATAAGCTTGCAGACTAATCAGGACATAAATATGACTGCACATCACATAATTTAACACGTTCATTAGTAGTTTTTTCACATCGATTACACTATCACTCGTATTTCATATGCCACAGCGATTCACCGATACCTATGCCATGATGCTGGTAAAGTTGTCTCGCACACCTGCCTGCTGTCACACTTGAGCGCAGACACACATCCCCAAGCTTTGGGACAGTGCTGGTCATACAAAAAAGCAAGCTAGCTGATGGATGCAAACAATGTTCTTCCCCAAAAACATAGCAAACGATATAATCTAAAATCCCCTAATTTATAAAACAGTTATTTGATAAATGATGGTCAGACCCACCTAAGTGAAGCTAGACACAATAAGGATTAGCCACAATAGTGGAATTTGCAGTTCGACTTCAAAATAAAAGCATCTCATTGAAAGTGATGCAAATTAATACAAAAAGTGCCATAATAGAATAAATCATGCTAAACGGAATGTTATATAGATGTAACAAAGTATAATAATTTGTTCATTTGACAAAAATCTGTTGAAATCACACTGTGGATGTATTATACTTTAGAATTGCATTGGATACCTATATTTCACTGTGCAGTCTTACCTATGGATTGTGGATCAATGACACGGGGCATCAGTCTACTCAGTGACACCCACAGAACATTAGCTTTTCAGCTCTTATTGCGGGACTCTGAAACCACTGTGAAATGAGCCACATTTATTGTACCAGTCAACCTACAATGTGTATTGAACACTATTCCAGAGGAAAAACAATACAATGTGTATGTTTTGGAGTCTGATAACTCTGAGGGGGACTTTGGGGAAAAAGCACTTTGGTACTGAGTAGACTGATACCCCATTTCATTGATCTCCAACCCTTAGGTAAGGCGGTACAGTGCAATATGAATGTCAATATGCACAATAGGCTGACTGGGGAAGTGATTTCCCACAAAGTCCTGAAATAAGAGCTAAAATGGTCATATTTGCGTAAACTCTTCACAATTGTGTTCTGTGGGTGTCACCGAATAGACTGATACCCCATTTCATTTCTCCACAATAAATATGGCATAATTCCACCACTTGTAACCATTTGTGTCACTTTCAAAGAGGGACTTTTATTTTCAGGGAAAATTCCACTACTAGAATATTGTTTCTCATCGTCTGAGAGTCCATTAGGTGCCTTTTAGCAAACTCCAAACAAGCTGACATGTGCCTTTTACTGAGGAGTGGCTTCCGTCTGGCCACTGTCCCATAAAGGTCTGATTGGTGGAGTGCTGCAGAGATGGTTGTCCTGCAGTGCCAGACGTGTCCCGCTGCTTAAGCCAGTACATGTCCAGGCCCGTCTGAAGTTTGCTAGAGAGCATTTGGATGATCCAGAAGAAAATTGGGAGAATGTCATATGGTCAGATGTTGCCCAGCAACAGCCCCAAAACATCACTGCTCTAGAGGAGATCTGCATGGAGGAATGGGCCAAAATACCAGCAACAGTGTGTGAAAACCTTGTGAAGACTTACAGAAAACGTTTGACCTCTGTCATTGCCAACAAAGGGTATATAACAAAGTATTGAGATACATTTTTGTTATTGACCAAATACTTATTTTCCACCATAATTTGCAAATAAATTCATTAAAAATCATACAATGTGATTTTCTGGATTTTTTTTCTCATTTTGTCTGTCATAGTTGAAGTGCACCTATGATGAAAATTACAGGACTCTCTCATCTTTTTAAGTGGGAGAACTTGCACAATTGGTGGCTGATGTTGGGGATTAATCAGAATTAGTTGGGTAACATAGATAAGATGTTTTATTTTCATGATATGCTTATGAGTTATTTCTCATAAGAATGTATTTTGTTGTACTATAGTGGTGGCATTTGCAATTATCTGTTCTCTATCAAGACTAAGTTGCTTGGTCCGCAGAGAGGGGAGAGGTCATATGTTTACACATGTCATCATGTGTAAACATATCTTTTAAACCATGTGAAGGGATGATTAATGGGGAACCAATTATCTCTTGGCTCTACTGTGTCTGTGTGCCAGTCACTCCCTACTTTTCCCATCGGGGAGAGGAGGGTGGCAGTGTCTGGAATCATTCTATGCTCCCTCTTTTGTTGCCCCTATCTTGACCTAGAGCCTCACTTTCCTCTCCGTGAGCTTGTCCAGAATTGGTTATATTTAGAATTGGTTGTATCTAAATGACAATTTGATATATATCATTGGGTGGGGGTAATGTCTTGGTACCATTTTGTCCCAAGGACGAGATAAGAGCTTTGTTTAGGAGACCAAACTGAATGATAATGTATAGCCAACTCTGTCTGGCTAGGGGATATTCCTCTCTGAAGTAAAGTCTTTCTTTGTGTAAGTTCCTAAGACCTGTGGTTTGTCATGTCGTCTAGGGAGGGGGTGGATCTTTGCTATAAAGGATCCCATTTGCCATTATGTTGAACACTCTCAACTTTTCATTAGATATACTGAACTGTTGAAAGTCAAAATGCTATTGCAAAAGCTTAATTATTATTAAAGGTGAAGATTAAGCATAACTCTGACTGGTGTGTGATTTGCTCTCTCATCATTTGTTAATTAAGGAAATTTCCACGACATTTGGCGACGAGGATGTGAATCTTCACTCGGTGACCGCTCCTGATGACCTAGGTAATCGTGCACAAGGGATCCCTCAAACTCGGGATCTCAGGGAGACCACACTTCGGGAACGGAGCAGATGGACCAACCTAAGATCGGAGAGGCAGCGAGCCGAGTGGATACCACATCCCGAACATAGTAAAAATAAAATAAAAATAAAATAAAAGAGGTGAGATGAGATGAGCAAACCACACTTGAAGTTGAGTTGGATAGGACTTAGAGCTTGGTGAAGCCCTAGTGGAAGAAGGACCTCATTCTGTGTGTCTGTGTGATTGTCTAAGTGACCCTCAGAGGTGGTGAATTCCAATTATTTTAAATGTGCTAGCCAGGTATGCCCTGGGTTACTCTGTGTGAGTATTATGTAGGAGCGTTTTGTGTGGGCGCGGTAGGTTGACTCTGTGTGGGTTACCTTTTTATGTTCTGATGTTCTGTGTGGACATCTGACCAGTTCTGTGTGAGTATCTGACCAATCCTGTGTGGGTGATCAGTAAAATTCTGTGTGAAGTACTTAAGGAATTCCTGTTCTAACTGTTTTTCCTCTCCCTGTGTGTGTGTGTGTGTGTGTGTGTGTGTGTGTGTGTGTGTGTGTGTGTGTGTGTGTGTGTGTGAGAGTGAGATTGTGTGTGTGTGAGACTAAGGAGCCATGGGCGCGTGTGAGTGCAAACAACCAGGCATTCCGGACTCCTACTGGAGCCTTGAAGGTTATGGTAGATAAATGGGGTAGGGATATTCTGGAACAGGTACTTCTATGGCATAGAGAGGGTGGTTTTCCTTTGACAGGGACACTAAGTGTGACGCTGTTAGACGAGATAAGACAGAGATTGGTAGAGAAGGAAGGTAAACTAGGAAAAAAGGATCAAATTGACTGGGTGAAATTCAGGAAATGGGAAAGGGAAGCTGACAAACGGAAGAAAAGACAGGACATATTTTGGGGAAAACCCTGTCAGAATATGGTAGTTCAGACTGAGGAAGGAGAAAAGAAGGGGAAAGATGAAACAGTGAGAAGGAATAGAAAGGCTGATGATGACAGAGACTGTCCACCTCCCTACTGTACTCCTCAAACTCTCTACCCAGTGTTGCCGGACCTCCCTCCTCCTCAGGCGCCTCCTGCTGATCCGCTGGATGCAAGACCACTACAACCTGCAGCCCCACCCCCTGTCTCTCCCAACACCACGGTGATTGATCGTCTGGCACGGAGCCTGGCTGAAGTCCTGACAGGGTCTGGAGTGACTCCGGCCAGTCTCACGGGGTCCAGCAACAGCAACAGTGGGGACCACAAGGAGTCCCTCCAGGCAGAGGACAAACTGGAGCCTGGCAGACGGGGCCGCCGGCACAGACGACCCTGTACAATCCAGGACAGAGACAGGAGGAGGAGTATTGACATGATGAGAAGACAGGGACAGTTGTGCTAAAATCCTCAGAGCAACAAGAGCATTTGTTTTTAAAGTGTCACACCCTTCCGAGAGTAGAGCCAACAGTGGAGGCTTGCGTCAATGGTGAGTCATTAATATTTCTTGTTGATACTGGGGCTGCTATGTCTGTCATTAACTGCAAGGCTATGATAAAACCTCCCCTGTCTCATGAAATAGTCAAAACTATAGGGGCTTCAGGCCTCCCACTCAGAGAGCAGGTAACTATGCCTCTGCCTGTCTCCTTTTGTGAGGAGAAGTGTCAACATCAATTTCTCTACTCTGACCACTGTCCTGTCAATCTGATGGGCAGGGACCTCCTGTGTAAATTTGGCATCAACATAACATGTGGCCGAACCGGTTTAACTGTTATTCATGAGGAAGAGGAGGAAGTGGGGGAGCAATTGATGTTAATGTGTGAGTGTTGTGACTGGTATTATGCATGGGATGTTGATGATGAGGTGCCCAATATTGCTCGTGTTTTCTCAATGACCAAAACCCATTGGGGCCACGAGGGCAGTTTCATGTCTGAAGCAGGCTTACATTGCACCTCCCATTTTTCACCATTGACAAGAGATCTCCATTATGAGAAACAATGGCTGTGTGATACATTACAGAATGAGTCAGTGCAGTGGGAGGGTTTATACTGTAGCAGTGATTTCTGTGCTTTAGGGGTTAATCTAACCCCTGCACAGAAAGAGCTCTACCTGTTTGAGGATAGCGCACCACATGTGTCCCTGGCAAAATCAGACAGAGTAGAATGGGTGGATACTGGAATTTGGATGAAATGCTTGGTTGATGCTACAGACTGGGAGATGCGCCCTGATGGGTCAACTTATTCACCCAGCACACTGACAAGTTGTTACCCATTCAGTTGGGGTAACAATTGGGTTGGGGTAACAGTTCAGCATGATCAGGTTTCTTTTTCTACCAATATCATGTTGTTGAGTGAAGACTCACCCCTCCTGAGAGGGGTCCCTGAATGCCTATGGGCAAGGGACAAGTATGATTTTGGGAGAATAAAGGGAGCTGAGCCAATGGTAGTCACTCCTAAAGATACCAGGCGCCCGTCTAGAGCACAGTATCCACTCAGTAAGGAGGCAATAGCAGGTATTACACCTGTTCATGCATCCTTGTTAGCTAATGGTGCTTTAATTCCCTGTCCAGAATCACCCTGTAACACCCCTATCTTGCCTGTTAGAAAACCTTCAGGTGATTGGAGATTTGTCCAGGACTTAAGGCCTGTGAACGATGCAGTTTTTGCCCGTGCCCTGGTGGTTCCTAATGTTACTACACTGTTGGGGGCGGTACCACCCACAGCAGAGTGGTTCTCTGTGATTGATTTGACAAATGCATTTTTCAGTATTCCAGTGGCACCAGAATCTCAGTTCTGGTTTGCTTTCACGTTTCTAGGAAAGCGATTTACTTGGACCGTGGCTCCAATGGGTTAGGTGGAATCCGCCGCATTTTTTTCAGCGGCTTTAGCACAAAATCTGGAGGGTTTTATACCCCCTGAGGGCAGCACTCTGATTCAGTATGTGGATGATTTGTTGTTGTGCTCCAGCTCAATGGAAACTTGTGAAACTGATACTCGGGCTCTGTTGATATTTCTCGCTGAGAATGGCCACAAAGTTTCAAAGAAGAAGTTACAGTTGGTTTCACAGGCAGTGAGGTATTTGGGTCATGACATCTCTCCCAATGGCAGGCAGCTGGGTAAAGAGAGGATACAGGCTATTCTCTCTGTCCCACAGCCGGTTACTAAACGACACATGATGTCATTGACTGGTATGGCAGGGCATTGTAGGGCGTGGTTACCTGACTATGCTGAGGTGGTGCAGCCGCTTGCTGACCTTATTTATGGCCACAAAATGGCTATGAGTGACAAAATTAAGTGGACACCAGAGGGACTGACTGCTCTGACCAGACTGAAACAACTCATGACTACTTCTCCCTGTTTGGGGCTCCCTGACCATTCTAAACCTTTTAACCTTTATGTTTGTGAGAAAAATGGTTTTATGTCATCTGTTTTAACACAGGAACATGGAGGAAAGCAGCGCCCAGTTGGGTATTATTCCAAACAGCTGGACAGTGTGGCCAGAGGTCTGGTTTGTTGTTTGAGAGCTGTGGCTGCTGATCCTGAAGCTGTGTTGGTTTGTGCAGACATTGTTGCCATGTGTGAACTCACTGTACACGTTCCTCATGCTGTACATGCTCTTATTTCACAGGCAAAGACGGCCCATCTAACACCAGCTCGACTGCTCCATTATCAGAATGTTCTTCTGACAATGTGTCATGTGACCCTGAAGAGGTGCACTGTGTTAAATCCTGCTACTTTGTTGCCCACCGAGGATGATGGAGAGCCGCACGACTGTGCTGAACTGTTGGAGCTTGTCTCTAAACCAAGTTCGGATTTAACTGATGTCCCTTTGCAAAATGCACATTTGGAACTGTTTGTAGATGGCTCTGCTCAGCATTCTGAGAAAGGAGAACCATTGGTTGCGTATGCGGTTACTACTGCCTCAACCACACTGGAAAGTGCTAAATTACCCTCCCACCTTTCTGCTCAAGCAGCAGAACTCTTTGCACTCACTAGAGCTTGCATATTAGCTAAAGGCCAGTCTGCTACAATCTATACAGATAGCAGATATGCCTTTGGTGTGGTACATGATTTTGGTACTCTATGGAAACAGCGCGGCTTCCTGACCTCCTCTGGTAAGGCGATCTCTCATTCAAAACTTGTTGATAACTTGCTAAAAACTATTTTGCTCCCTTCTGAAATTGCTGTTTGTAAGTGCCTTGCTCATGCTAACTCTTCCGACCCGGTCTCCAAAGGTAATGCTATGGCTGACTTGGCAGCTAAGGCAGCAGCTGTCTCCTTGGAGGCCCCTGTTTTACAGATGGTTTTACTTCCTGATATCTCTGACTTGCAATCCTCTGTAGGTCCTGTTGAGTTGAGGAAGTGGAAACGACTATGTACATATGACCAGGTGCAGAAACTCTGGCTGGGCCCGGCTGGCCTACCAGTCTTACCACGTTCATGTTTCCCCTACTTAGCTAAGTTGTCACATGGAAGGGATCATGTGTCAAAGGGGGGAGTTGTTGATTTTGTAAATACATTTTGGTTTGCACCTGGGTTTTCTGTGTTTGCTGAACAATTTTGTGCAAAATGTGTGATTTGTATGACTAACAACATGGGAAGAGGTATTCCCATGCCACTGTCGGCTCATCCGACCCCTGAAGGACCATTTGAACACATAATGATGGATTTTATTGAACTCTCTCCTTGTCAAGGTTACAAATATTGTCTGGTGATAGTGGATGCCTTCTCCAAGTGGGTAGAGGCATTCCCATGTCGACATTCCACTGCTATGGCAGTAGCCAAGAATCTCCTTAGGGAGATCATCCCAAGGTAGGGGTTACCATCTAAATTAACCAGTGACAATGGCTCCCATTTTGTAAACCTGGTGATACAGAACTTGTCTGAGAGTCTGCAGATAGACCTCAGGACCCATTGTAGCTATAGGCCGCAATCCGGTGGTTTAATTGAACGCGCTAATCAAACGCTGAAATCTAAGATGGTGAAGCTTATGGCAGAGACGGGGCTTTCTTGGGTCACTGTGATCCCCCTGGCTCTGATGTACATGCGAGGGAGGCCCCACAGAACCACTGGATTGGCTCCTAATGAGGTTCTGACAGGTAGACCAATGAGGATGATTAATTCTCCCTTCCCACAGAACAAGCTGACACTGATGGGCTGTGACAATGACATGGTAAGTTATTGTACTGCTCAAAACAATGTTCTGAAGGCTATTTTCCCCAGGGTGAAAGCGGCTCTACCCCAGCCACTGGTGGGGATCCTGCACAAACTGCAACCAGGTGACTGGGTGGTGGTGAAAGACCTGAGACGAACGCATTGGAACCAGCAAAGGTGGACTGGACCATACCAGGTGATGCTGATTACCCCCACTGCTGTTCGCGTAGCTGAGAGGTCTACTGAGAGGTCTACTTGGATCCACGCCAATCACTGCAGGATCTGGTGCCATACTGCCCACCAGACCCTGAGGATGGAGGACCAGAGACACCGGAAGTCACCGACTAGATGGGAGGATCAGGCCCAGACTCTACGCCCAGACTCTACGCATAATGTTTCTTGCTCTGGTCTTGAGCCTTCTCATTACAGTTGCCATATGGACAGTGACTCAAGGACAACCGGTCCTGGAAAGACAACATGGTACGGACTCGACTGATAACCATTCAGTCCCACTGCGGGACTTAAATAACAGCCACTCCAGCTCGAACCAACGGCAGGCTCAGGACAGGAGTCCAGTAAACAATAGCCGCTCCCATATCAAAAGAAGAAGGTCCATGCATCCACTGGATGAGCATCACAGTAGGAATCACGAGGGAAACACTTGGTGGTCACTGCTTAACTATACAGTAAAGACTGAACTGATGTTAGGAAATACCTCCTGTTATGTATGTAGCTTGTTTCCACATTCAGCGATCTCCCCATTCTTACAGTATTCAGTAGAGGTCAGCATTAAAGACACTCTATGTGCACTAGAGGTGCTCTTGTCCAATGAGAACACAGGGGGTCAACCTTCACTAGGTAGAACACTGAGGGATAAATGCATTAATGGTAATTTGTCATCAACAAAAGATTTACGGGGGGGATTTGATTGTTCACATTGGTGTAGTAGAATCATCTTAGAACCTAGATCCCGTGTACCAGAACCTATTCAAGTCCAACCCCGGCGAACCCCATTTAGGACCTGTCATTGTCACAATCCAAGCAATATTTCCATACCACAATTGAATGAATCCTATCTGGGAATTTCAACATGTGTCAATTATAGTGTTTTCCCAATAGGATGTAGCTGGAAGAAGGGAACATGCAGCTCTGGATACCCCATTAGACTGAGGGTGGGACACACCATTATTGATGCTGAAACTGACAATCGTTCTCCTCATCAATTTAGCTCGGCAACATTTACTGATCATTATTGAATTTGTGGTGATAAAGCTTATCTCTACCTACCCACAAATTGGACAGGGTGCTGTATTTTTGGTAAACTAAACAACACCCTTGTGGTAATGCATAAAACTAATTCCTCTATTCCAAGCAGGTTAAGACTAATTAAGAGGGACATCTCGCAATACAATAATGTCCCTAGTGACTCTCGACGATCCTCGAAATTTGAAAAGTTCTGGCGTGGTTTAATCCCCTGGTATGGGGCATCGGAGAATGCACATGAGTTGGATAGGCTAGGATATCATTTGGAATCCCTGGTAAATTTGACCACTGCAGTTTTCTATGATAAGACCAGAATTACAAGCCACTCAACTCATGGCAACACAAAATAGGGTGGCACTTGACATGTTTCAAGCACATGAAGGAGGGGTGTGTCAAATTATAGGAGATCACTGTTGTACATTTATACCCCAGGGAGATGACAATTTGACTATTGTAGTGGAACATTTGAAAGAGCTTAGAGGTGTTCTCGAAAGGGAACACCAGCCTGACATCAACTGGAATCCGTTAGGATGGGTTCAGTCAGTGTTTGGTGCTTGGGCTGCGACAATTTTCCACTGGTTCATCTATGGTCTAATATTACTGATTGCTCTGTTGCTAATTATCATTTGTGTGAAGAAATTGTTTAATAAAGTGGTTGATGTTGTTCTTACTATGCCCTTGCTTGCAAATTAAGTAGGTGTAGATGAGGAATCGGAGATTAATGGACAACAATCAGGTGAACACAGTGAAATATTCTCACTGGACAGTGTAGATAGAGAGGGTTCACTGTATATGAATGATTTCCCTGACCTATTCCCTCTTCCTGACTATATCTCTGATAGTGGGGAACCCAATTCTAAGCATGAGGACTTAGAAGGATGACTGTCCTATAGGTTGTAATGATGCCTGTGTTTAGACACTGGTTCTCTTGTAATTTTGGGAGCATTTAATGTTTTGTTATTTTTATTTTTTACTCAACAAATGTATTATTCTGTATGATTAAACAGGTGCAAGTCTGTATTATGGTATAAACATTGTAAACTCAGTTTCTGAAGGGTGAATACTTACATTGAAGGGATTTGATTCTTTATTATCTTTCAATTTTGATTATGGATTTTTTAATTGTATTATATACTCTGCAACTACTGTTAGTAAGGTGCCATGTTACTATTCTGATTCTTCAGAAGGGACTTAGTCCCTTGAGAGGGGCATGTTGGGGATTAATCAGAATTAGTTGGGTAACATAGATAAGATGTTTTATTTTCATGATATGCTTATGAGTTATTTCTCATAAGAATGTATTTTGTTGTACTATAGTGGTGGCATTTGCAATTATCTGTTCTCTGTCAAGACTAAGTTGCTTGGTCCGCAGAGAGGGGAGAGGTCAAGGTGTCATCATGTGTAAACATATCTTTTAAACCATTTGAAGGGATGATTAATGGGGAACCAATTATCTCTTGGCTCCACTGTGTCTGTGTGCCAGACACTCCCTACTTTTCCCATCGGGGAGAGGAGGATGGCAGTGTCTGGAATCATTCTATGCTCCCTCTTTTGTTGCCCCTATCTTGACCTAGAGCCTCACTTTCCTTTCCGTGAGCTTGTCCAGAATTGGTTGTATTTAGAATTGGTTGAATCTAAATGACAATTTGATATATATCATTGGGTGGGGGTAATGTCTTGGTACCATTTTGTCCCAAGGACGAGATAAGAGCTTTGTTTAGGAGACCAAACTGAACGATAATTTATAGCCAACTCTGTCTGGCTAGGGGATATTCCTCTCTGAAGTAAAGTCTTTCTTTGTGTAAGTTCCTAAGACCTGTGGTTTGTCATGTCGTCTAGGGAGGGGGTGGATCTTTGCTATAAAGGATCCCATTTGCCATTATGTTGACCACTCTCAACTTTTCATTAGAGATACTGAACTGTTGAAAGTCAAAATGCGATTGCAAAAGCTTAATTATTATTAAAGGTGAAGATTAAGCATAACTCTGACTGGTGTGTGATTTGCTCTCTCATCATTTGGTAATTAAGGAAATTTCCACGACACTGACTAAATACTTTTTTGCCCCACTGTACATGACGTAATGACGCCACATAAAACTTTGTGCTATACAGCATTCCTAAACTAGCCCACAATGTCTGCTGTGTGGATCAAGCAGTCAACAAGTCAAGCAGTCATTTAAAAGAGTAACAACATTTCAGCGAGACAACTCAGAGGCGAAATCCATTAAAGCCAAGGTAATGGAATTCATCCTTTTATTCTCTGTCCCCAATGCACTAGATGACCAGTTTTGATAGCCTTTAGCCGTACCCTCATCCTACTCCTCAGGTGATGGAGAGGTTAACCCAGGCCCTGTGTGTCCCCAGGCGCTCTCATTTGTTGACTTCTGTAACCGTAAAAGCCTTGGTTTCATGCATGTTAATATCAGAAGCCTCCACCCTAAGTTTGTTTTACTCACTGCTTTAGCACACTCCGCCAACCTTGATGTCCTTTGCCATGTCTGAATCCTGGCTTAGGAAGGCAACCAAAAATTTGGAGATTTCCATCCCCAACTACATTTTCCGTCAAGATAGAACTGCCAAAGGGGGAGGAGTTGCAATCTACTGCAGTTCTGTCATACTTTCCAGGTCTATGCCCAAACAGTTCGAGCTTCTAATTAAAAAAATGTATCTCTCCAGAAATAAGTCTCTCACTGTTGCTGCCTTTTATAGACCACACTCAGCTCCCAGCTGTGCCCTGGACACCATATGTGAATTGATTGCCCCCCATCTATCTTCAGAGTTCGTTCTGTTTGGTGACCTAAACTAAGCTAGATGCCCTCAATCTCACACAAATTATCAAGGAACCCACCAGGTACAACCCTAAATCCGCAAACATGGGCACCCTCATAGATATTATCCTGACCAACTTGCCCTCCAAATACACCTCTGCTGTTTTCAATCAGGATCTCAGCGGTCACTGCCTCATTCCCTGCATCCGTTATGGGTCCGCGGTCAAATGACCAGCCCTCATCACTGTCAAACGCTCCCCAAAACACTTCTGCGAGCAGGCCTTTCTAATTGACCTGGCCCGGGTATCCTGGAAGGATATTGACCTCATCCCGTCAGTAGAGGATGCCTGGTTGTTCTTCAAAAATAATTTCCTCACCATCTTAAATAAGCATGCCCCTTTCAAAAAATGTAGAACTAAGAACAGATATAGCCCTTGGTTCACTCCAGACCTGTCTGACCTCAACCAGCACAAAAACATCCTGTGGCGTACTGCACTAGCATGGAATAGTCCCCACGATATGCAACTTTTCAGGGAAGTCAGGAACCAATACACTAACTCACAGTCAGTTAGGAAAGCAAAGGCTAGCTTTTTCAAACAGAAATTTGCATCCTGAAGCTCTCACTCCAAAAAGTTTTGAGACACAGTAAAGTCCATGGAGAATAGGAGCACCTCCTCCCAGCTGCCCACTGCACTGAGGCTAGGAAACACTGTCACTACCGATAAATCCATGATAATCGAGAATTTCAATAAGCATTTCTACAACTGGCCATGCTTTCCTCCTGGTTACCCCAACCCCGGCCAACAGCTCCGCAACCCCTGCAGCTATTTTCCCAAGCCTCCCCAGCTTCTCCTTCACCCAAATCATAATAGCAGATGTTCTGAAAGAGCTGCAAAACCTGGACACGTACAAATCAGCTGGGCAAGACAATCTGGACCCTCTCTTTCTAAAATTATCCGCCGCCATTTTTGCAACCCCTATTACTAGTCTGTTCAACCTCTCTTTCATATCGTCCGAGATTCCTAAAGAGTGGAAAGCTGCCGCGCTCATCCCCCTCTTCAAGGGGGGTGACACTCTAAACCCAAACTGTTACAAACCTATATCCTTCCTGCCCTGCCTTTCTAAAGTCTTCGAAAGCCATGTTAATAAACAGATCACTGACCATTTCGAATCCCACCATACCTTCTCCGCTGTTCAATTCGGTTTCCGAGCTGGTCATGTGTGCACCTCAGCCATGCTCAAGGTGCTAAACGATATCATAACCACCATCGATAAAAGACAGTACTGTGCAGCCGTCTTCATTGACCTGGCCAAGGCTTTCGACTCTGTCAATCACCGTATTCTTATCGGCAGACTCAACAGCCTTGGTTTCTCAAATGACTGCCTCGCCTGGTTCACCAACTACTTCTCAGATAGAGTTCAGTGTGTCAAATCGGAGGGCCTGTTGTCCGGACCTCTGGCAGTCTCTATGGGGGTACCACAGGGTTCAATTCTCGGGATGACTCTTTTCTCTGTATATATCAATGATGTTGCTCTTGCTGCGGGTGATTCATTGATCCACCTCTACTCAGACGACACCATTCTGTATACATCTGGCCCTTCTTTGGACACTGTGTTAATAACAAACCTCCAAACGAGCTTCAATGCCATACAATACTCCTTCAGTGGCCTCCAACTGCTCTTAAACGCTAGTAAAACTAAATGCATGCTTTTCAACCAATCGCTGCCCGCACCCACCCACACCCACCCACCCGACTAGCATCACTACTCTGGACGGTTCTGACTTACAGTGCCTTGCGAAAGTATTCGGCCCCCTTGAACTTTGCGACCTTTTGCCACAATTCAGGCTTCAAACATAAAGATATAAAACTGTATTTTTTTTGTGAAGAATCAACAACAAGTGGGACACAATCATGAAGTGGAACGACATTTATTGGATAGTTCAAACTTTTTTAACAAATCAAAAACTGCAAAATTGGGCGTGCAAAATTATTCAGCCCCTTTACTTTCAGTGCAGCAAACTCTCTCCAGAAGTTCAGTGAGGATCTCTGAATGATCCAATGTTGACCTAAATGACTAATGATGATAAATACAATCCACCTGTGTGTAATCAAGTCTACGTATAAATGCACCTGCACTGTGATAGTCTCAGAGGTCCGTTAAAAGCGCAGAGAGCATCATGAAGAACAAGGAACACACCAGGCAGGTCCGAGATACTGTTGTGAAGAAGTTTAAAGCCGGATTTGGATACAAAAAGATTTCCCAAGCTTTAAACATCCCAAGGAGCACTGTGCAAGCGATAATATGGAAATGGAAGGAGTATCAGACCACTGCAAATCTACCAAGACCTGGCCGTCCCTCTAAACTTTCAGCTCATACAAGGAGAAGACTGATCAGAGATGCAGCCAAGAGGCCCATGATCACTCTGGATGAACTGCAGAGATCTACAGCTGAGGTGGGAGACTCTGTCCATAGGACAACAATCAGTCGTATATTGCACAAATCTGGCCTTTATGGAAGAGTGGCAAGAAGAAAGCCATTTCTTAAAGATATCCATAAAAAGTGTTGTTTAAAGTTTGCCACAAGCCACCTGGGAGACACAACAAACATGTGGAAGAAGGTGCTCTGGTCAGATGAAACCAAAATTGAACTTTTTGGCAACAATGCAAAACATAACGTTTGGCGTAAAAGCAACACAGCTAAACACACCATCCCCACTGTCAAACATGGTGGTGGCAGCATCATGGTTTGGGCCTGCTTTTCTTCAGCAGGGACAGGGAAGATGGTTAAAATTGATGGGAAGATGGATGGAGCCAAATACAGGACCATTCTGGAAGAAAACCTGATGGAGTCTGCAAAAGACCTGAGACCGGCACAGAGATTTGTCTTCCAACAAGACAATGATCCAAAACATAAAGCAAAATCTACAATGGAATGGTTCAAAAATAAACATATCCAGGTGTTAGAATGGCCAAGTCAAAGTCCAGACCTGAATCCAATCGAGAATCTGTGGAAAGAACTGAAAACTGCTGTTCACAAATGCTCTCCATCCAACCTCACTGAGCTCGAGCTGTTTTGCAAGGAGGAATGGGAAAAAATTTCAGTCTCTCGATGTGCAAAACTGATAGAGACATACCCCAAGCGACTTACAGCTGTAATCGCAGCAAAAGGTGGCGCTACAAAGTATTAACTTAAGGGGGCTGAATAATTTTGCACGCCCAATTTTTCTGTTTTTGATTTGTTAAAAAAGTTTGAAATATCCAATAAATGTCGTTCCACTTCATGATTGTGTCCCACTTGTTGTTGATTCTTCACAAAAAAATACAGTTTTATATCTTTATGTTTGAAGCCTGAAATGTGGCAAAAGATCGCAAAGTTCAAGGGGGCCGAATACTTTCGCAAGGCACTGTATATATATATATATATATATATATACATACATAAACTCAGCCAAAAAGAAACGTCCTCTCACTGTCAACTGGGTTTATTTTCAGCAAACTTAACATGTGTAAATATTTGTATGAACACAAGATTCAACAACTGAGACAAAAACTGAACAAGTTCCACAGACATGTGACTAACAGAAATGGAACAATGTGTCCCTGAACAAAGGAGGGGTCAAAATCTAAAGTAACAGTCAATATCTGGTGTGGCCACCTGCTGCATTAAGTACTGCAGTGCATCTCCTCCTCATGGACTGCACCAGATGAGCGCATATAATGCACACAAAACAGCTACCGGTGGTTCCATGATGACTGAAAACACAACCGTGGGATGAACGAGTGCCAAATTTCCAGGCAAGAGTGATCCATTTCAAATGAATTCATTCTTCCCTCGCCCTGTAGGTGTCAACTCATCAAACGTCATGATATGTCATTAGAAGTACTTAACTTGAAGGCTGAGGATGTGTCTTTTACATGTTTGGAATGCAGCCATTGAGGAACAGGATGTGGTGTGGCCCAGCTAGCAGACAACCATTTTCTTTTAACTGTTTCACAATCCTCAGTAGCCACGTACTCTCCCCTAAATACTGCCACATGCTCTCTACCAACGTGACTCCACCATGTCTCTGGACTGCATATTTTCCTGTGGGCTGCTGCCTAGAACACATAAAGAGGGGGATTTAAATACGCACATCAAAGTCACATGATCAGTTCAATTACCCAAGAGGATACTGTCTTGACAATGAGGGCAATTAGTCACACCCACACCCACCATCATAAGTATGCTGATAACTCTGTTGGATTCTGAGTTAAACTTGGAACATTGCTATCCTAGAGACTGGTATTTACATCGGAAGTTAATGGTTATCTGTAGGAGCCAGATGGCTTTGGAATGTGCTGGGTGGATGGGAGGAAGTCACAGGATTGCTGTAGGGGATACGGGTGGACATCTGTGGATTAGGAAAATGAGAGTTTGTTGTCAGATCCCCTTAATGGAGAAATTATGGTTTATTACCCAATTACTTCGTCTTCCTGTTGAACCATAATAGATGTAAGGATTGGAGAGAAGGAGGAGTTCCTAAATTGAAGTATATATACTTGTGGTGGTGGAAACATGTTTTGTCTAATGCAGCTGTATTGATCCTCTGGGAAGAATACACTTGGTTAAGCTTTCATAATGTCCGTTGAGTGTTTTACTCTGAGAATAAGAACCTAACAGTTGGAGCTGCGAGCAGGGCTCACCACGATTTGTAGTCAAACCAGAGAGTCCAGATCAGTGGAGCAGGAGCTGGCAACATACAAGGTAGGCACAGTTCCTACACATGTTTCCACTCATTTTGACATCTTGGGGAGATGAGAATCGTAGGCTGAACAATTATAGGATACTGACCTACAGAGCCTGAGTTTATTCGGTAGGCCCATTTTGTAACGACCGTTTGTAAATATCTGGTGTAGGGTAGGTTTCATAAAGATAGGTCCCGAGTGGAGGTTTTCCTCTGCGAGATCCAGGTAAAAAACAGGTGTAGGGTGGGTTCCTTCAAGGATAGATTCTGAGTGGAGGTTTTCCTCTGCGAGATCCAGGAGTGACAATGCAGTGCAGGGTAGGTTCCGTATTAGGATAGGTCCCTAGTGGGGGTATTCCCCTGCGAGATCTATAAAAGGGACAAAAATCCCAGCTGCAGTGAGTTTTGTAAAACGAGAGTTCTAGAAGCTAGTGAGTTTTAGGAAGACGAGAGTTCTAGAAGCTAGTGAGTTTTAGGAAGACGGGAGTTCTAGAAGCTAGTGAGTTAAAAAAATCTATTAAAAATAAGGAAAAATGTCATATTCAAACACTGTTTGAGTTACGTGTAGTAGCAATACGGAGAGAGGTTGGTTTATGCCCTATGGGGAGGGGGAACCATGAAAGATTATGTGAAAATAGGAAGACAAGTGTGAATAATTTTGGTAATGTGGGTTATCAACAACAGTGATATGAGGTGCAGTACTGGAATAAGACATTAAGTCAACCGTATTCTCCAGTAATAATTTTGCAGACACTATAGTATAGGTTCTAATACAAGGTATTAAGTGCCGTGACCAATTAATAGGCACAAATACCATAACCATTCTCTGGGGAAGTGGGTAGCGCTACCTTGGAAAATAGTGTCACGTTCTGACCTTAGTTCCTTTGTTTTGTCTTTTGTTTTAGTATGGTCAGGGCGTGAGTTGGGTGGGTTGTCTACATTAGTTTGTCTATGATTTTCAATTTCTGTGTTTGGCCTGGTATGGTTCTCAATCAGAGGCAGCTGTCAATCGTTGTCCCTGATTGAGAACCATATTTAGGTAGCCTGTTTTCCATTGTGTTTTGTGGGTGGTTATTTTCTGTTTAGTGTTGTACCTTACAGGACTGTTCGTTGGTTGTTTATTGTTTTGTTTTCATTGTTCATTAAAATATTTAAAATATGAACACTTACCACGCTGCGCATTGGTCCTCCTCTCCTTCCCCAGACAACAAGCGTTGCAGAACCACCCACCACAAAAAGACCAAGCAGCGTGGTAACGGGCAGCAGCAGCGATCGCAGGACTCCTGGACATGGGAGCGAGATCTGGACTATGTCACTACTTGGGAGGAGATAGATGGGAGGAGATAGACAGATGGTCGGTCGACCCAGGGAGAGTGCCGGAGCCCGCCTGGGATTCTCTGGAGCAGTGTGAGGAGGGATACCGGCGAATGGAGTCAGCACGGCGGCGCGGAAGGAAGCCCGAGAGGCAGCCCCAAAAATGTATTGTGGGGGAGGCACACGGGGAGTGTGGCGAAGTCAGGTAGGAGACCTGCGCCAACTTCCCGTGCTTACCGGAGAGAGAGAGGGACCGGGCAGGCACGTGTTATGCGGTGGAGCGCACGGTGTCTCCGGAGCGTGTGCATATGGCCTGGCTACGGGGAGCATTCAACCAGGTAAGGTTGGGCAGGCTCGGTGCTCAAGAGCTCCAGTGCGCCTTCACGGTCCGGTCTGTCCGGTGCCACCTCCATGTACCAGCCCTCCGGTGGCAGCCCCCCGCACCAGGCTGTCTCTCCGTCTTCTCCCTACAGGTGCTCCCACCTGTCTAGTGCTGTCAGAGCCTTCCTCCTCTCCAGCGCTGCCAGAGTCTCCCCGTCTGTCCTGAGCTGCCAGAGTCTCCCCGTCTGTCCTGAGCTGCCAGAGTCTCCCCGTCTGTCCTGAGCTGCCAGAGCCACCAGTCTGTCCTGAGCTGCCAGAACCGTCAGTCAGCCAGGAGCTGCCAGAGCCGTCAGTCAGCCAGGAGCTGCCAGAGCCGTCACTCAGCCAGGAGCTGCCAGAGCTGCCTGTCACGCCGGCGATGCCAGAATTGCCCTTCACTCCGGAGCTGCCGGAGTCTCCCACCTGTCCGGCGCTCTCGGCTTTCGCTGCCTCCAGCTCAGCCTTGGGGCGGCGATATTCTCCAGCCTGTGCCCATGGTCCCTTGCCTTCCAGAATCTCCTCCCAAGTCCATGAGTCCTGTGATCGCTGCTGCTGCCCGTTACCACGCTGCTTGGTCCTTTAGTGGTGGGTGTTTCTGTAACAAACCTCGTCCTCCTCTTCTGAGGAGGAGAAGCGAGAAGGATCGGAGGACCAAAACGCAGCGTGGTAAGTGTCCATATTGATTTATTCAAAAAACACAACGGAACACTGGAACAAAATAATAAACGTGAAGAAACGAAACAGACCTGTGTGGTGACAAACACTGACATGGAAGACAAACACCCACAACCAAAAACTGAAACCCAGGCTACCTAAGTATGATTCTCAATCAGGGACAACAACTGACAGCTGCCTCTGATTGAGAATCATACTAGGCCGAACTCAAAAAACAACATAGAAAAACAAACAGACTGCCCACCCAACTCACGCCCTGACCATATAAACAAAGACAAAACAAAGGAACTAAGGTCAGAACGTGACAGGGCGGTATTCGTGGACTTTTCTACCTACTTATTGATTTGTTTCTGACCATATGGGCAGGCAGCAGCAGCCCCACACCAGGCCAGGCAGTTCAGCCAGAGAGAGCAAACAAACGCACCAATCGGGCCCCACACGTGGGTCCGTTCAAACGGTCCGACCAGAGCAAATGCAAGCCCCCTCCGCTAAACACCCGACTCCAGCAAGGTCTACCTGCCTCTTCATACTTAGTCCTTACAAATGCACCTATACATTTACATTTAACAACCCCCAAAAGTCAAGCATGAATGCAATTTACTGAATTTACTGAATTCAAAAGCTCTTGGATTTTTAGGAATTTAAAGAGAGACCTATGTGACGCCTTTCCCCCGCTGAGACAGAATCCCTGAAGCAATTTACACAAACATTTCAACTATGCAAGCACGAGCTTACCTGCTATAGTTGGGTGGCCACCTGTTTGTGAGATTGTCCGGAGAAACTGTCATCAGCCAGGAACACCACTGTCCAAGGTCCCTGCAGCTCCTGACTAAGCTTGCCAAATATGTTGTGGAGAATCGTCTCAGAAATATAACACTCTTACAAGAACTTGTGAATTCAATATACATTTTAATACAAAGTAGCAAAACTGAGCCCTTCCATGGAAGGACCTTAACACAAACATAACATGGCCGAGCCCCTCCATGGAAGGACCTTATCACAAACATAACAGGGCCGAGCCCCTCCATGGAAGGACCTTATCACAAACATAACAGGGCCGAGCCCCTCCATGGAAGGACCTTATCACAAACATAACAGGGCCGAGCCCCTCCATGGACAGAGACTAAATTCTCATTTTACAGAGTCCTGCCTTTATAGGATTCTGTCTTTGCATTACGTATAGAGTCCCAGTCCCCTCCCTCTATATATGAAAATAGCTTCCCTTGACCTTTCTCCATTATTTTCTTCTCATCCCAGAGCTTGCTCGTTCACTCCCACTAACGCCCATATCTGCTTTTGGTTAGGTTATAATGATGGTAGAACTCTTTCCATGTTCTAAAAATAATGTATGCACTGCATGCTTATGTTTTACGTGTTAGTCATCAGTTATCTTGCTTCCATCTTTCTTCCTGTATCCTGCTGACCATAGTACGTCCAGCTGTCATAAATGTACGTATGGTCTTGGTTAATGTACTCTTTCAAAAATAGAGTATAGCCTGGGTGTCATCTTCTCTTAATGTGCATGTCCTTGCTACTTCAGCCTGGCAACTAGACCTATTTATATTTACTGCTTTTGCTCCTACATAATAATCCCTCTGAGACAAAACTGTCTCACACAAAAACACTTAAAGAACACCAAGAAGGATGTAGGAAAATGAACATCAACTATATACATACAAATAGAAGATGAAATGAATGTGAATAACAACCCAACCGAACCAAACATCTCCAATCAATAACATGGAGTAAAAGATCCAGTCAGAAACAAAAATAAAACTCTTACAATAAACCAATATACTGTGAAGAAGCAATGAGCATGTAGTATGCCCACACATCCAGAATCTATCAGCTATACCTTAATCCTGATACTTTAACATTTCAACAGATAATGTATTCTTGAGTTATATTACCACATTTACCTTTGTGATTCACAATCATTTCTTTATCAAATGTACTACCTCCTGCAGTTCCTAACACCCAAATAGTTTAACAATTAACTATAGTGTTTCCCACATCCATCCCATTATCTCCATAGCTGTAGAAACATTCATATTTACTTTTTACAATTGTAAACCTATCATTATGAGGATCATTCAATTCAGTTCTTATGTCATATGTTGCACATTAATGTTCTCCCAACATATTTGTATTTAATTCACTTCTGCCTTTAGTGTTACCTAATGCCAACCTGCATTATATGTTACACAAAGGAATGTAGTATTTTTTCTGAATACATTGAACATTTTCCATTAAACACATTCTTCAAATGATGTAAGTTCAGGTACTATTAAAAGATCAGACAAAGGTGATTTTCTACACAAAATACAATTGTCCATCCTATGTTTAGCTGTTGTGTACAAGTCATTCTTTACTGCTTTTCTACATTTTGGGTCAATGTTTGATTCTGGGGTAGTTTTTTCATTATGGCTACCCCAGTTAACAGATGTCCAGTTTTTCTGCATCAACCCTCTTTCTTGTGGTCTTGCTACTGTCTTAGTTGGTGTACTAGTCGCTAGTGGGAGGTGATTTTACAATTTCTTCTAGGTTTGTTGCTGTTGCTGTCAAGGCCATTCTATCATTCTTCATCGGTCCTGGTTCACTGTCTGTTAGAAAGACCATGTGAGGACAGAGAAGTTGATGACAAGAAAGTCTCCTTTCATCGTTTCTCCATTCCCTTGTCATCAGGAGCAACAGGCATGTCACTCCTCCCCATCCCCGGACTCTGGATATTCAGGAGAGAGTGCCAGTTGGCTGTTGGAAGTTGCTCTTCCTCTTCTTCGGCTTCTTCCTGGCTCCTGCCTGTTCAGGTATCGGCGTCGGGCCAATTCTAATGACTGTGGTGAAACTCCCTTCAGTCAATCTTGTTCTTGCTATTTCAACTATTAATTATTCATCTTCAACAGGTTCAATCTTATTCATGGTGAGCACCCACTCGTCTACTTCTTTGGTTAACGTCAGGTCACATCCTTTCGGGTCCCAAATGACTTCTCCCTTCGTTTGATGGTGTGTCCAGCCACAGAATACAATCTCAGATAGAGGCTTGATCCTTTTGATTGAGATTGACTTCTGTTCTCCTGTTTCTGTTATGAGTTGAGGTGGAACAGAGATTCTAACCTAGTCAGTCCGGCTGGTTCCTCTCTTCTCTTCCTGCTTCCACCATACTTCTTGATTATGTGTGAGGCTGTTGTTTCTGTACTAGTGTTCACTGTTACTTTTGCTATGTCAAAGTCATTGTTCTTTTTTGTTGTTGTTGAATTTTACCCCTTTTTCTCCCCAATTTCATGGTATCCAATTGTTGTTAGTAGCTACTATCTTGTCTCATCGCTACAACTCCTGTACGGGCTCGGGAGAGACAAATACACAACCCGTCCTCCGATACACAACCCAACCAAGCCGCACTGCTTCTTAACACAGCGCGCATCCAACCCGGAAGCCAGCCGCACCAATGTGTCGGAGGAAACACCGTGCACCTGGCAACCTTGTTTAGCACGCAGTCGCGCGATGAGACAAGGATATCCCTACCGGCCAAACCCTCCGTAACCCGGACGACGCTAGGCCAATTGTGCGTCGCCCCACTGGGCTCTGGTTACACAGCTAGCGCTGCAGTACAGCGCCCTTAACCACTGCGCCACCCGGGAGGCCGAAAGTCTTCTTTTGTCGTTCTAACTTCAATTGTCTGTTTTAGGGGACCATTCAAGAGCTGAAAAGTCAATTGTGGGGAAATCCCACATTCTCAAATCAATTTTAGTCAATTTATAACAGTCCCTCCTCAGGAACAATATACACACTTATGTTCTTCAAAACAAAAATAAATTGACCAAACAAGAAAAGGGAAAAATAAATTATAATAACTGCATATTCGCAATAAATTACCACTACTTGTAATGTAACTAAACCTGGGGAAAACGTCCATCCGTTTCGTTCTATGCCCATGTTATGTTGGTCTCTTTCTTTTCCATCCTTGGGTGCTATCGCAAAACAGACTATAACCCTTTATTCAATTAATTATATCAATACAATTTAACATTAAAATTCTAATGACATAATAAAACAAAAGAAACAAAACCTTTAATCTAATATTCTGTAAATTCTGTCAACCTCCCTGTCTCAGGATTAGTTTCCAGAGCTTCCCTAGGCCTAGTAAATTTAAACCGTTCTATATCCAAATCATAACTAAAAAGTTGTATGAATTTTCCAACCCAAATTCAGAATAAGTTCTTGTGCTTACTTTAACTCAAATGTAACCTTCTTAATTCAACACACATCATTCCAGCATGTCTATTTCAGATATAGTTCACAGGTCATCAGACACAGTTATCCCTCACTCTTCAGCCAGTAGGGTGCGTTTGAGCTTCACACACACTTGTTGTGATAAAAATATCTCTCCCATGCATTAAAGCATTCTGACGTCACCTTCCATGATAACTCCCTTATTCTACTGGCAATCTCTCAGACGAGTTTACAAGCAATGCAGGTGTAGAAGCACGGTGGCTAGGAAAAACTCCCTAGAAAGGCCAGAACCTAGGAAGAAACCTAGAGAGGAACCAGGCTATGAGGGGTGGCCAGTCCTCTTCTGGCTGTGCCGGGTGGAGATTATGGAGATTATAACAGAGATTATAACAGAACATGGCCAAGATGTTCAAATGTTCATAGACACAAAACATCTCTTACGCAAAAACTTAAGAAGCTTCTTAATAAAAAAAGATGGTTCGTAAATCCAATCCCTCAACAATATCTTAAGATTGAATGATTTTCTTACGAACTTCTCAAATATCTTCTTACATATCTTTTTAAAATGTATGTTGCTAGGCAACCATTTTAGCTAGCTATCTAGCTAGCAATTGCAATCATGTTAGCATATTTCTTACTGATTTAAAATAAAATTAATCAATACTGAAACTTTAAGATGAAGTTTGTGAGTGAATTAAACATGTTCAGTTGCTTTCAATATCTTTTCTCTCTCACTGCGCTGAGTTTAAGAAAAGGGTTTAGCTATTATCTTAAGGAAATTTCCAATTGTCAATAATAATTAAGATTATTATTATTATTATAATTAAGATTAATAATTCGATTATTGTCAATAACACTTTTTGCTTAAGAAGCAAGATAAGAAATAGCGCAAAAAAATGTCCAAGAACCGTTTTGAGGAATAGCAACTTTGCTTAACTTTCTTCTTAAGTCTATAGTTTAAGACAAGATGGCGTGTCCACCAGAATGGTTGTCAGACTTGGAGATGGAGTCAGGGAAAGCCATTCAGGTTGGTAAGGAAGCGGACAGGGAAAAAAGGAAGAAGGTGGCGGCTGGGTAGCCTAGTGGTTAGAGTGTTGGACTAGTAACTGGAAGGTTGCAAGTTCAAACCCCTGAGCTGACAAGGTACAAATCTGTTGTTCTGCCCCTGAACAGGCACTGTTCCTAGGCTGTCATTGAAAATAAGAATTTGAAGAATGCAGAGTTTGAGCCTTGTCCCTATAGTGATGAAGATTTTTTTTTGCCCAGTGGGAGTGCAATTTTTTTGAGAGAATAGATCCTTGCCTTCTGGCTAATCAAATTGTTGTGTCAGGTTAGATGGAAAAGAGGTTGGGGAATGTTGGGTCAGTGACTCGGAGTGGAATTGTGTGGATTTTTTCAGTTTCTGCCAGTTTCTGCCATCCAGAGTTATCTTCAGTGATAACTGAAGTGGTGTTATCTGTTGAGATGGGTCAACGGAAGTTGAAGATTCTCGGTGTCTGTGACAGTCGCTGTTTGGTGCAACGCAGACCCGGTGGAGAGCGTGGTGAAACACTGTCTGTACTAGTGGGTTTTGATGCAGAATTTTGACCAGATAAAGTAAAGTTAGGATGTGTCAGGTATCCTGAGAGCTTTTGTCCTGAACCATTATGGTGTTTTAGGTGTCAAGCTTAGGGTCATGTGGCAGCAGTGTGTAGTAGAGATTCCTATATGTGAGAAGTATGCAGGAGTACATGAGACAAATGAATGTGTAGTATCGGTGGAAAAGGTTGTGTTGTAAACTGTAGGGGTACCCATGGTGCTTGAGATCAGAGGTGTCTGGTGAAAGAAAGGCAGGTTGAGGTTGCCAGGATCAGAGTAGTGCAGAAGGTGTCGTATGCTGAGGCAGTGAAGAGAGTAGTAGAGAAAGATAGGTCCAGGGTGATGCCAAGAGTGTGCAAAGTTGTCATCAAGGCAAAGGGTGGCTACTTTGAAGAATCTGATGATGGAAAAAGGAAACCGCACACTGCTCTTGATAGTATCACTGATATTTAATAAGCTTACGTATCGGCCGTATCGTAGAGCTCTGACCAAGGCCGTGAGGCCTATACGTAAGCTTATTAAAGATCAGTGATACTATCAAGAACAGTGTGTGTTTTCCTTTCTCATCCTGTTCAATTGTTGCCATGCACCTGCAAATAAGATTGCTCAGATGTGCGAGTGCCTTTTGAATTTTGTACTGTAGGAACAAAAGCATTAAATATAATTAGGTCTAGTTGCCAGGCTGAAGTAGCAAGGACATGCACATTAAGAGAAGATGACACCCAGGCCATATGACACCCAGGCTATACTCTATTTTTGAAAGAGTACATTAACCAAGACCATACGTACATTTATGACAGCTGGACGTACTATGGTCAGCAGGATACAGGAAGAAAGATGGAAGCAAGATAACTGATGACGAACACGTAAAACATAAGCATGCAGTGCATACATTATTTTTAGAACATGGAAAGAGTTCTACCATCATTATAACCTAACCAAAAGCAGATATGGGCGTTAGTGGGAGTGAACGAGCAAGCTCTGGGATGAGAAGAAAATAATGGAGAAAGGTCAAGGGAAGCTATTTTCATATATAGAGGGAGGGGACTGGGACTCTATACGTAATGCAAAGACAGAATCCTATAAAGGCAGGACTCTGTAAAATGAGAATTTAGTCTCTGTCCATGGAGGGGCTCGGCCCTGTTATGTTTGTGATAAGGTCCTTCCATGGAGGGGCTCGGCCCTGTTATGTTTGTGATAAGGTCCTTCCATGGAAGGGCTCAGTTTTGCTACTTTGTATTAAAATGTATATTGAATTCACAAGTTCTTGTAAGAGTGTTATATTTCTGAGACGATTCTCCACGACAGTACTTTGAAGAATCTAAAATATATTTTGATTTGTTTAACACTTTTTTGGTTAATAGAAGTGCCTGTTCCCAGTACCTGATTCCATGTGTTATTTCATAGTTTTGATGTCTTCACTATTATTCTACAATGTAGAAAATAGTAAAAATAAAGAAAAACCCTTGGATGAGTAGGTGTGTCCAAACTTTTGACTGGTACTGTATATATTTACCAAAAGATATATGGGGGATTGGAAATTATGCAGATAATTACATTGTTAGAAGCCACAATCTACAGTATCTGCAATATTAAAGGTGATCTACAACCTAAGGATAAAAAATGTCATACATGTCCCACTTCTCTCCCTTCTGCGGAATCTTGCGCCCTGTCTCCTGCTTTTTCCTCTGACTCACTTCCTCTGAATTTCTCAGTCACTGGCTGTTGTAGATGGAATGATAACACTTACCCTAAAACAGAATTAACAGAGCAGATAGTCGGCTACGTTGAGTTTCCAAAGCTGGACCTTCGTCAAGATCCCCTACACCCAGAGAGTAGGGAGGAACCTACGAGCGTTTGTGACTCATCCGGGGAATAATCCATTCCACTACACGAAAACGCCTTTTGGTCTCAGTTCGGTTCCCAGATATTTCCAGAAAATAATATCCATCATCCTTGGAGGGGACCCTGGACTGGCCGTCTACTTGGACAACATTGCCATCCATAATGAACGTCTGTAAGCATTCTTCGCTCAGCGCACACGCAAAACACTGAGAAGTGCCTGATCGAGTTTGTCATGTTCTGTCTGTCAGCCTACAAGCAATGGCGGCCCACTAACTTTAATTAGATGGAAAAGTGGCTTGTGCTGAACTGAGCAAGGAGAGAGGAGCATGGTGAACACAGTGTGCATTAAGTTGGTAACAGAGGGTGAGGGGTAGCCTGGGTACCCGTCTGTTTTGAATTATCAATCCACTCCTTAATAGCAGAAACAGACTGGTACCCAGGCTAGGAAGAGGGAGGGAAAATCATATACTTACAGTTGAAGTCAGAAGTTTACATACATCTTAGCCAAATACATTTAAACTCAGTTTTTCACAATTCCTGACATTTAATCCTAGTAAAAATTCCCTGTTCTAGGTCAGTTAGGATCACCACTTTATTTTAAGAATGTGAAATGTCAGAATAATAGAGTGATTTATTTCAGCTTTTATTTCTTTCATCACATTCCCAGTGGGTCAGAAATTTACATACACTCAATTAGTATTTGGGAGCATTGCCTTTAAATAGTTTAACTTGGGTCAAATGTTTTGGGTAGCCTTCCACAAGCTTCCAATAAGTTGGGTGAATTTTGGCCCATTCCTCCAGACAGAGCTGGTGTAACTGAGTCAGGTTTGTAGGCCTCCTTGCTCTGCACACACTTTTTCAGTTCTGCCACAAATGTTCTATAGGATTGAGGTTAAGGCTTTGTGATGGCCACTCCAATATCTTGACTTTTTTGTCCTTAAGCCATTTTGCCACAACTTCGGAAGTATGCTTGGGGTCATTGTCCATTTGGAAGACCCATTTGCGATCAAGCTTTAACTTCCTGACTGATGTCTTGAGATGTTGCTTCAATATATCCACATAATTTTCCTTCCTCTTGATGCCATCCATTTTGTGATGTGCACCAGTCCCTCCTGCAGCAAAGCACCCCCACAACATGATGCTGCCACACCCGTGCTTCACGGTTGGGATGGTGTTCTTGCAAGCGTCCCCCTTTTTCCTCCAAACATAATGATGGTCATTATGGCCAAACAGTTATATTTTTGTTTCATCAGACCAGAGGACATTTCTCCAAAAAGTACGATCTTTGTCCCCATGTGCAGTTGCAAACCGTAGTCTGTTTTTTATGGCGGTTTTGGTGCAGAGGCTTCTTCCTTGCTGAACGGCCTTTCAGGTTATGTCAATATAAGACTTGTTTTACTGTGGATATAGATAATTTTGTACCTGTCTCCTCCAGCATCTTCACAAGGTCCTTTGCGGTCATTCTGGGATTAATTTGCTCTTTTCGCACCAAAGTACGCTAATCTCTAGGAGACCGAACACGACTCCTTCCTGAGAGGTATGACGGCTGTGTGGTCCCATGGTGTTTATACTTGCGTACTATTGTTTGTACAGATGAACGTGGTACCTTCAGGTGTTTGGAAATTGCTCCCAAGGATGATCCAGACTTGTGGAGGTCTACAATTTTTTCCGAGGTCTTGGCTGATTTATTTGTATTTTCCCATGATGTCAAGCAAAGGGGTACTGAGTTTGAAGGTAGGCTTTGAAATACATCCACAGGTACACCTCCAATTGACTCAAATGATGTCAATTAGCCTATCAGAAGCTTCTAAAGCCATGACATAATTTTCTGGAATTTTCCAAGCTGTTTAAAGGCAGTCAACTTAGTGTATGTAAACTTCTGACCCACTGGAATTGTGATAGAGTGATTTTTTTGTGAAACAATCTGTCTGTAAACAATAGTTGGAAAAACTACTTGTGTCATGCACAAAGTAGATGTCCTAACAGACTTGCCAAAACTGTAGTTTGCTAACAAGACATTTGTGGAGTGGTTGAAAAATGAGTTTTATTGACTCCAACCTAAGTGTATGTAAACTTCTGTCTTCAACTGTAAATAGATGTTTTATTTTATTTAACCTTTATTTAACTAGGCAAGTCAGTTAAGAACAAATACTTATTTACAATGACGGCCTACCCCGGCCAAACCCTAACCTGGACGACGCTGGGACAATTGTGCTCCGCCCTATGGGACTCCCAATCACAGACTGTTGTGATACAGCCTGGAATCTAACCAGGGTCTGTAGTGACGCCTCTACCACTGAGATGCAGTGCCTTAGACTGCAGGACAATGACCCTAAGCACACAGCCAAGACAACGCAGGAGTGGCTTCGGGACAAGTCTCTGAATGTCCTTGAGGGGCCCAGCCAGAGCCCGGAACATCTCTGGAGAGACCTCAAATTGCTGTGTAGCGACACTCCCCCTCCAACCTGACAGAGCTTGAGAAGATCTGCAGAGAAGAATGGGAGAAACTCCCCAAATAATATAGGTGTGCCAAGCTTGTAGCGTCATACCCAATAAGACTTGAGGCTATAATCACTTTCAAAGGTGCTTCAACAAAATCCTGACTATCGGGTCTGAATACTTATGTAAATGTGCAAAGTTTTTAAAATGTTCAATACATTTGCAAAAATGTCTAAACCTGTTTTTGCTTTGTCATTATGGGGTATTGTGTGTAGATTGATGTGTGTAGATTGAGGGGGAAAAAACAATTTCATACATTTTGGAATAATGCTGTAACAAAATGTGGAAAAAGTAAAGGGGTCTTTCCGAATGCACTTTATATCCACTCCATCAAAAATAGTCCTCTATCCATAGTTTGGGGATTTTTTAAAAGCTCCCTGAATATCTAGTACAATTTCTAGAGTTTCAATTTGGTTTTAGTCATTTTACACAGGCAGGATGTTGGACACCCCTGCCCTAAAGTGACCTGATTGACCAAGTCCACTAAGATCACTGCTGAAGTACCAGTAACCTAGCAGTCCACATTTTGTTTCATGTATTCCAGAACTAATGGATTTGACGATTTGGTGATCATTAGTATCAGGTTTGCTTTGTATCTGTAATTAAAGAAGCAAGCATTCCCATCAGTGGTTCTCAATCCGGGTCCTGGGGACCCAAAGGGGTGCGCATGTTTGTGTTTGCCCTCGCACTACACACCTGATTCAAATCATCCAAATCCTGATGAGGTGTGTAGTGCGAGGGCAAAAACAAAAATGTACACCCCTTTGGGTCCCCAGGACCAGGATTGAAAACCACTGCCATAGATGGTCAGCAGAGGGTGCTATGAACCCAGGTAAAACCATAATGACCAAACTCCCCCACTCATGCCAGGCAACCACCATAGTCAGCTATAATCTGTGGAGGCATCAAATGTCACAACATTAGAATATGAGATTAGTAAACCTAAAATGTGAACATTTTGAGTAAATTTAGCTACCACAAGGGAAATAGATCAATATTTTAAAACTGTTTGTGATAACACTACCACATGACATGTTTTGTAAGGGAGCAGACGACAAAGCCATAAGCGTTATTTCAATTGTATAACATCACTGGTTGTCATTATGAAAAAGTGTCCATCCATGGTCAAATAATGTAAGCAATAATTGTTAACTCATTATTTTTCTTAGTTTTAAAATAAAAACAATGGTTTCATTTTCCGAGTATTTGCGTACCTAACAACTAGGCCAGCTTCATACACACACACTACATTTTTCCATGAGCCTCCCCACCAATCATTAGGAAAAGTGTATTTATTTTGACCAATCGGACACTGCGCGCCTGCTTTTGGGCTCCACCCTAGAATTTCCAAGGTTGCACACGAGGTGGCATTGGGGTGTATTCATTACACCTATTCTGTTGCAAAAGTTCTGCAACAGAAAACGTTTACTCCAAACGAAAACGTTTTCCAACGAAAACCAGAGTTTCTATTGGACAAATTCAAGTACGTCCCTCATCAGTTCGTTTGGTTATTTAAAATGTTAAACGGCTTCCGTTGCAAGACATAATTAATACACCCATAATGACGTTAAATCAAAATGGCGGTAGTAACGACTGCTTTGAATTTTATACCCGCTTCATGTTGAGGTTTACGCGTAAATATTGATATTAATTAAAAGGGAATACCATTTCAGGATGGATTCCGTCGTTGGAGATGATCAGACGCTTCCCTTTGACATCAATGGAAGGTACGCGATTTGCCTGCCAATAATGTTAAATTTACCTCGCTAGCATTTCTAGCTAACGTCTCAACTAAAGTTCAAAATTGGTGTTAATAAAACGTTATTAGCTTACTATGGTTAAAGCTAGCTAGCTCAAGTGGTCTGTGGTATTTGTTTGACTGGTAAGACAATAGGGCTGCAACTAATAGCTAGCGTTAGTTTCCCCTGTATTTGAACTCCTCACTTGACTTTGCACAAGCTAGTTATCGTGTTTCCGTTAACTTAGTTGTTACAAATCTTATGGTAGCTGGTTGCCAACTGGTTCTGGCTAGTAACGCTAGTTAGCCTCGTTTGCTGCCACTGTTGTCATTAACATCCATTCAAACCAAATATTCTAAACAATACTACTAAATAGCTAGTCAAATGACTACCTGAGCCTGCTGACTATGCACAGAGGAATCTGACACCCCAACATGTGCATACTGACGACTCACAACATACGATGCTGCTACGGTCTTATCTTTCCTGTTATCTTGTCACTTTACATAGCTAGCTACCTCAATTTTTACTTCGTTATTCCTCGTGTCATTTATTTTTAACTGCATTGTTGGAAATGGACCCGCAAGTAAGCATTTCACTAATGGGCTACACCTGTTGTCTGCGAAGCAGGTGACATACATTTTGATTTAAGCCACCACAGTTGCGCAACTCATGCACTCGGATGTGGTCAAATATTAATAGCTAGTTAATGTTAACTAACTTAACAACCAACAAGGCAGTTGATTATTGTGAATTCGCATAACTAACTAACCCCGACGTTCCTATGCTGTCCCTTGACAAGTCACGTTCATTTGTAGTGATGAGATCCAATACGTCTCCTCTGACGCGAATGTAGAATTAAATTCAATTAGAACTTACTCTACCTGTTGTCCGCTAATTTGGACTTTTTGTGAGTTTAAATTAGACAACATATCCACAGGAAAGTATTTTTAAAACGAGTTAAACACTGGTCTCTGTGTGGCTATCACGATTTGTTTGCTAATCACCTGAAGCACGTGCACAAGACGGAAGAACATGCACGCGCACTAACCAGTGTTTTCCCGTTCCATGTGCTGTGGCGCACCGCCAAGGCAAAAATAATTGCCGCCACGCAACAATAATTTAAAAAAAATGGAACATTAAAAAATATTTCTGCTTAGGCGCACTTTGAAGATGGTAGAACAGTCCACGTTTACTTTTCCTGGTCAAACAAAACGACTAATTCATAGAAAAATCGGAAAACCCCATAGTAGAATAGATTATCTATTTACCCGAATCGGCGTGTGTGTTCTATGCAAGATAAATATTCCTCTCGTTGGCTATTCTAGTTATGTGAGCCATAGGGAGGAAAAAATGGATTCTGACACACAGTCAATGCACAACAGTTCTTGCAATCGCCAGAACAGCAGTTTTAATGGCCTTTGTTAAAAAAAGGGATTCCAGCTTTCGATTCTTACTTTATTTTTCAACTCCTAAATCTGCACGACCTGCACCATTTTAAACTGAGTTTTTAGCAGTGGCATGGTTATGCACTTTACAGCTTTGCAATTAGCAGTAAGTGCATAGGGGAGAGTGGGGCTAAATGTAACACATGTCAATTGTTGGGTAACTTGGGGTACAATGCCACTCTACCTCAAAATAACTTGTATGAAACATAATATTTTTAGTTGATCATGAGTAGTGGCAACCAGGGAAAGTGTTGGGGGGGGGGGTGTCATGAAGTGGTTTCTGTGAGAAGTAAAGGCGTATTACCCTGGTTGGCGAGTTACTCTTAACATGTAGGCATTATACATACATTATATTCACTGTGTTTATGCATGGTTTTTGGGACATAAAGTTTATCTCTAGGATAACTATACTTAAATAAAAAATAAATGAAATAAATGTATTAGGCTCTAGTCTATGGATTTCACTGGACTGGGCAGGGTCGCAGCCATGCCTGGGAGGGCATAAGCCTACACTTGGGAGCCTGGCCGAGCCAATCAGAATTCGTTTTTCCCCACAAAAGGGCTTTATTACAGACAGAAATATTAGATTATCAGATTATCCGGCAGGTGAAGAAGCCAGATGTGGAGGTCCTGGGCTGGTGTGGTTACATGTGGTCTGTGGTTGTGAGGCCGGTTGGACATATTGACAAATTCTCTAAAATGACTTTGGAGGCAGCTTATGGTAGAAAAACACTGTATTCTCTGGCAACAGCTTTGGTGGACATTCCTGCAGTCAGCATGTCAATTGTGTTTACATCCCTGTTAGTGTGCATTTCTCCTTTGCCAAGATAGTGCATCCACCTGTCAAGAAGCTGATTAAACAGCATGATCATCACACAAGTGCACCTTGTGCTGAGGACAATAAAAGGCCACAAAAATGTGCAGTTGTGTCACACAACACAATGCCGCAGATGATTTTTCAACGCCGATACCGAGTTTTGGAGGACCAAAAAAGCAGATTTATTTTTTATTTTTATTTATTTGTAATAATGACTTTTTTTATTTTGTAATAAAAAAAAAAAAAAATGTTGTTGAATTTTAACCCTCCGATAAGCAACTGCTTCTTAACACAGCGCGCATCCAACCCAGAAGCCAGCCGCACCAATGTGTCGGGAAACACCGTGCACCTGGCAACCTTGGTTAGCATGCACTGCACCCGGCCCGCCACAGGAGTCGCTGGTGCGCGATGAGACAAGGATATCCCTACCGGCCAAGCCCTCCCTAACCCGGACGATGCTAGGCCAATTGTGTGTCGCCCCACGGACCTCCAGGTCGCGGCCGGTTGAGACAGAGCCTCTGGTGGCACAGCTGGCGCTGCAGTACAGCGCCCTTAACCACTGCGCCACCCGGGAGGCCCCGTGAACACTTATTTTAACTTAATATAATACATCAATAAAATCAATTTAGCCTCAAATAAATAATGAAACATGTTCAATTTGATTTAAATAATGCAAAAACAAAGTGTTGGAGAAGAAAGTAAAAGTGCAATATGTGCCATGTAAAAAAGCTGGTGGTTCCTTTTAACATGAGTCTTCAATATTCCCCGGTAAGAAGTTTTAAGTTGTAGTTATTATAGGACTATTTCTCTCTCTACCATTTGTATTTCATATACCTTTGACTATTGAATGTTCTTATAGGCACTTTAGTATTGCCAGTGTAACAGTATAGCTTCCGTCCCTGTCCTCGCTCCTACCTGGGCTCGAACCAGGAACACGTCGACAACAGCCACCCTCGAAGCATTGTTACCTATCGCTCCACAAAAGCCTCTGCAAGGGGAACAACTACTTCAAGGTCTCAGAGCGAGTGACGTCACCGATTGAAACGCTATTAGCGTGCACCCCGCTAACTAGCTAGCCATTTCACATCGGTTACACCAGCCTAATCTCGGGAGTTGATAGGCTTGAAGTCATAAACAGTGCAATGCTTGAAGCACAGCGAAGAGCTGCTGGCAAACGCACAAAAGTGCTGTTTGAATGAATGCTTACGAGCCTGCTGCTGCCTACCATCGCTCAGACTGCTCTATCATATATCAAATCATAGACTTAGTTATAACATAATTACACACAGAAATACAAGCCATAGGTCATTAATATGGTCAAATCCGGAAAGTATAATTTTGAAAACAAAACGTTTATTCTTTCAGTAAAATACGGAACCGTTCCGTATTTTATCTAACGGGTGGCATCCCTAAGTCTAAATTTTTCTGTTACATTGCACAACCATCAATGTTATGTCATAATTATGTACAATTCTGGCAAATTAATTACGGTCTTTGTTAGGAATAAATGGTCTTCACACAGTTCGCAACGAGCCAGGCGGCCCAAACTGCTGCATATACCCTGACTGCTTGCACGGAACGCAAGAGAAGTGACACAATTTCCCTAGTTATAAGAAATTCATGTTAGCAGGCAATATTTACTAAATATGCAGGTTTAAAAATATATACTTGTGTATTGATTTTAAAGAAAGGTATTGATGTTTATGGTTAGGAACACATTGGTGCAACGACAGTGCCTTTTTTTTGCGAATGCGCTTGTTAAATCATCCCTAGTTTGGCGAAGTAGGCTGTGATTCGATGCAAAATTAAATGGCACCTCATCGATTATACAACGCAGGACAAGCTAGATGAACTAGTAATATTATCAACCATGTGTATTAAACTAGTGATTATGTTAAGATTGATTGTTTTTTACAAGATAAGTTTAATGCTAACTAGTAACTTACCTTGGTTTCTTGCTGCACTCGGTAACAGGCAGTCAGCCTGCCATACAGCCTCCTCGTGGAGTGCAATGTAATCGCCCGCAATCGGTGTCCAAAAATGCTGATTACCTATTGTTATGAAAACTTGAAATCGGCCCTAAATAATCGGCCGTTTCGATTTAATCGGTCGACCTCTAGTTTCAAGTTTTGAGGGAGTGTGCAATTGGCATGCTGACTGCAGAATTCTACACCAGAGCTATTATATTATAGTCAACATTCTGGCATGGGTAGAGAACATTTCCAAACAAATGTATGACATTAACCTCCGACTGTTACAAGCAGTCTGTCAAGTCTGTCAGGCAAACTAGCCCATTTGTTCTTTCATATTTAGCTACACTAGCTAGCTCTATTGAGTACAGTTGGTCATGGATTTACTGGCAAGGTCATGTGGTTTATTGCTGTCTGCGCTTGTGATACTAGTCTATTTTTAAACACTACGGATGATGACTTCACATGTGGCTCAGTCGTTCCCTGTCACAACAAATCAGCAAAGTCCTCCCCTCTAATAATTTTCGGAGAGTCCACGTGAAAAGCGGAAACCACGCATGTGTTTGTTTCTTCCTTGCAACTATGTAATGTTTAGGCTAGCCAATACGGATATTTTTTTCTTCCTGTATGCTTGCCATGAAGTGAGTCACCATCTAATATTGGTAGGTGAGCCTCTCATTTTACCCCATTGTAAGCTAGAGAGAGTCTAGTTGTAGATTAACCTACTTGTTTTGTTTTAGTTGTAATTTGTTGGACATATTGCTATCCTTAGACTCCTGGCCAAGGTTAAAATAGTAGCTGCGTGAGCGTCGATGTGTTCCAGAGAATTGTTTAACTATGTATCCCACCAATAAATAAGGTGGGTGCGTGTGTTGAATGGGATCATCCAGGTGGTAAGTCTCCACAGTAGTTCAAGACATAAGCAACAGGTGTGGTGTAAATGACTTCATTCTGAAACCTGACTCACTTAAATCAGCCATTAAAAAGTGCAATTTGGTTACTCCAGAGCAAAGATCTCTACAACTATTCTTACTCGTTATGTAATATTAGGCTTTGTAACTGGTATTGGAATGCTAAACAGGAAAATGAAAATGTACAAAGAGGAAGTCGATGTTTACTGGCCACCTCATTCCGGCTCATAGTACGCTGAGTAAAAGAGTTGGCATGTGTCAAGTCATTGGTACTGTTACTCTACAATGCTTTATTTTCATAGACACTGAGCTATAACTGTGTACATGTCACACACACCTATCACACAGTGAACAAGACGACATCATAGCTATATCCTATGCCAGCCCGTTAGTCCTCCTACTTTTGGTAAGCACTGACTTTGTGGTTAAATAGTGCTTAGTGACACGCAAAGGGTGTCTGTCTGTGGGTGGGTCTGTCTGTGTGGTGATTCCTGCCAGTGTTGTCAAATCAGTTGTCAAAACTGAACCATCCTGTTAATATCTGGGTCTGTTCTCTGCTGTGGTGTTGTCCCTGAGTTGTTTGCGTCATTGCTGCTGTGACTGAGTTTGTGAGTGCCCTGTGGTTAACACTTGTAATTGGTCTGTCTTATTCAAACCTGTTGACAAGTATTATACAATCTTGCTCCTGGGCAGTAGGCACCCAATATGAGTAGACCATACCACTGCTGTGGACATGAGTGTTTGCTGGGCTCTGGGATCAGCGCCACTGCCAGGGGAAGAGAGGGAAGGAAGTCGTACAGAGCTGGTCATATTGTTAGAGCCAAAAGTCAGGGCAGCTTAAATGGCTGAGAGAGTGTAGACACGTTAACAGTGGGTTAGACATGGTTTCTCTCTCCAAATGGTTGGGTAATATTCACTTGGGTTAGGAAGGCCTGAGAGATGTTGGTGCCGATTGTAGGGGCAGCTATCTAATATTGGTTAGTTGTGAGCTTAGCTTAGTGGTAGCAAAGCTTCCCCATCACTGGCTTTGACAGCACTGTTTTCATCGCAATCTTATTATTTCCCCAATGTCATCAGCCTTGTCCAGATGTGTGCATTGTGTTGTGTGTCTGACTGTGTGACTCCACTGTGTTCCCTTCTTGTCTGAGTGATGTTTGGCTGAGCAGGTCCACAGTAGCTGCTTGTTTAGCAATGAAAGCCCTCTTAAGTCTGTACCCTGTGCTCTGGACCTGAGAGTCAGCCTGCCATTGGCACATGGTCTTCTCCAGTCCAGTCTACTCTGCATTGCACACTGAGGAATAACCTAAACAGTGACCTGGTAGAGAAAAGCATTGCACTGTCATAATGAATCACAAGAACCAGAGACTAATTCTCCTGCTATTTATGGAGCTTCCTTAGGGGCTAGGGAACAGGCGAGCCAAGCATGAGTAATGCCTAAACTACATCAGGACATTTTTTTGTATTTGTATTTTTTATCTTTTTGCAGTGCATTTGATTGCACAATTTTGCATTGGCTGTGCTAGAGAGGAGGTTTTCTGTAGTTTTGATTGTGGTATTGACTGATACTTTGGCTGTGTGTTACAGCCTATTACCTACAATGTTGAGTTCACATGTTGGATCCAGACTCAGATTGGCTGTTTGTTTCTTTCCCTAATGGATTCATTTTTGTCCCCAGCTGTAGCATGTCCAAACTCCCAGACTCCATAGATGTCGGGGATTTCTCCATGGACAACATGACAGGTACAGTACGTGCTTCCGTGTGCTCCTCTAGGGTACCACTACCTAGGTTACCTACCCTTGAGTGTTGTGACTTTGAGAGTGTGAGAATACTATACTATTATTTTCTGTTGAACAAACAATCACAGAGTATGTGCAGAGCAACTGCTTTGTACAATCAATTGATTTACTGACTCCAGGTACGAATCTGCATTTTATTTTTTTATTTCTTTTTTGCCAGCTGATCCAGACACCTTTTTAGCAGGGCTTTCCGTCAGGCTCAGCTGTGCTAAACTTCTAGGTAACCAGACACCTGAGACAATTATAGCGTCTCTTTGCAGCCTGTAGCTGACACGCCACCGTGACTCCAAGCTGCAGACTGGACTCTCCTCTGGGACTGGGGACGCTTAACTACCCAACTGAATATGAGATTGAACATGTCCGCTGGTCATTTTTGAGAAGCAAAATAAACTGTAAAACTGAAGAGTGATAGTTCCCATGTTAAGCAGTGGGGCTGTGATCAGGTTATTAGTGTAGTATACAAATGTGCTGTTGATTTATTTAGTGTTATATGAGCAGTGGTGGAGTCAGTCAGTCTGTGGTTGGCTTGGCTCACTGGGGTGATAAACGGTGCAGCTTTCCAAGATAACACTCAGTCTATTTCACCTCTGATCTGTGTGTGCTTATCATCACTATGATTTACCCTGGTGTTTTTCAGAATAAAAGCTTGGTACTGTACCAAAGGTTTTAAGATGAACTATGTCATTATCATATAAATAAGAATGAATAGAATGGGCTTGAAAGCTCTAACCCTGGCAATTGACTGGCAAATTCATGGGTACACTTGCAATGGCTGCCTGGTATTGTGACTCAATCATTTCCAGGGTATTTTGGAATGTTCTGTCAACTGATTGTTAATGTAGAATATTAATTCAAATGATGCTAACTGATATCGCTCATGCAGTGGAATGTATTTTTTGTAATGTAAGTTAAGCTGACTCAACAAATTACAGCACAGGGTGCACTTCCTTCCTCCTTTTACTTCATGGCATGAGTACACTCAAAATGGCTGCCAGTTCACCCATTATGCCATCATTGACTTGAATGTAGACAACCTTTCTATTCATTCTTATTTCTATGGTCATTACTGTATGTGAACTGAACTAATGTAAATTCTCCCTCTTGTTCTTTTACAGCCCCTACATTTCCAGATAAGATGTCCCCTGTCAAGACCGCTCTCACCCTAAAAGACTACGAGAATGTGAGGAATTTTCATCACTTCAATCCCTATTAAGGAGATGTTTTCTGCCTTACCTGACAAGGTCTCCAACCATTGTAGATACAATTTCAAGAGGGCTGTTCATGTGTCAGGATCCCAAATGGCTCAGCGGTCTAAGGCACTGCATCTAAGTGCTAGTGGCGTCACTACAGACCCTGGTTCAATTCCAGGCTGTATCACAACTGGCCGTAATTGGGAGTCCCAAAGGGTGGCTGGGCACAATTGGCCCAGCATCTTTAAGGTTTGGCCGGTGTAGGCCGTCATTGTAAATAAGAATTTGCTCTTAACTGACTTACCAAGTTAAATAAAGGTTAAATAAAAAGGATCCTCTGAGACTCTAACGAGCATTGTCTGTCTCAAACTAGTTATTTATCCTAATATGTTCCATTTAAAATGGTAATCATTTCATGGTAAACCATTGAATGGAAATACAGACCACTGCAGCATGCATGTATCAGCGACAGACATGTCGGATATTATGGTTTTTAATAAGCCTGATCCAGTGTCTAGCCAAACCAAGGAGAAGACGACAACCACTTAGCCTTGTTCCAAGCATGGGGGGGAGAGCCTACAGTAGGGGAAGCCTGCTGAATTTCAGTGGTTTACTCAGATTTCTCTTTTCTCCCTATGCTTGATGATTAGATGTTGGTAGAGTGGTCATCTGGACTCCATCTCCTGCTCCAGATGTGTGCAGTTAAAGGCCCTGTAGCACAGTCTGCCGAAGCTGAATACCTCTCCCCTTTCCCAGACCACAAAAACTCTCTCAAACATGGCTTATTACACTACCCCCATCCCCCGTCCTCTTTCTCTCTTTCTATGTCTCTCTGTGTGTGTGCTTCTCTACTGGACCATGTGAAATGACTGCTTTTTCTCCGGGGATAAATTGCTCAGCTGCTATGTTATTTTGACCTCATTTACTGTATTTGTAGTAGCCTTGTTATAGACTGTATAGGCAGTTATACATAGGATGGTTATAGAATGGTCTGATTTTCAAGAAGGTAGTAGCTTTAATGGTCATAACTTTTAGTTTTCATTGTCCGTCAGTGTCTCCTTTTCTAATCAAATGAAGTCTGAGGTTACATAAGTCTGTATTTCTTTTCTTCTCCTTCTATTCTCAGCAAATCATGACTCTGAAGAAGGAGAACTTCAACCTGAAGCTGCGTATTTACTTCATGGAGGAGCGCATGCAGCAGAAATGCGACGACTCCACAGAGGACATATACAAAACGGTGTGTGTGTGTAGAGGGGTGTGTGGTCATGTGTTACGTCATTCACACCCGTCAGTGCCATGATAATGTAATATGTGACTCAGTCATTCATTTATTTATTTTTTTTCACCTTTATTTAACCAGGTAGGCTAGTTGAGAACAAGTTCTCATTTACAACTGCGACCTGGCCAAGATAAAGCATAGCAGTGTGAGCAGACAACACAGAGTTACACATGGAGTAAACAATTAACAAGTCAATAACACAGTAGAAAAAGTCTATATACATTGTGTGCAAAAGGCATGAGGAGGTAGGCGAATAATTACAATTTTGCAGATTAACACTGGAGTGATAAATGATCAGATGGTCATGTACAGGTAGAGATACTGGTGTGCAAAAGAGCAGAAAAGTAAATAAATATAAACAGTATGGGGATGAGGTAGGTAAAATTGGGTGGGCTATTTACCGATAGACTATGTACAGCTGCAGCGATCGGTTAGCTGCTCAGATAGCAGATGTTTGAAGTTGGTGAGGGAGATAAAAGTCTCCAACTTCAGCGATTTTTGCAATTCGTTCCAGTCACAGGCAGCAGAGAACTGGAACGAAAGGCGGCCAGATGAGGTTTTGGCTTTAGGGATGATCAGTGAGATACACCTGCTGGAGCGCGTGCTACGGGTGGGTGTTGCCATCGTGACCAGTGAACTGAGATAAGGCGGAGCTTTACCTAGCATGGACTTGTAGATGACCTGGAGCCAGTGGGTCTGGCAACGAATATGTAGCGAGGGCCATAATTAGGAACGATGACCACATGGCCCCAGCAGCCATGAATACAACAGGCCATTGTTCCACCTAGGGCTGGGCGGTATACTGTATTTTATTATATACCGGTATTGATGTATGGACCAGTTTGAGTTTTTGCTTTACCCTCTATAATGGTATTTCAATGTTTGGTTTGTTAAATGTGATCCGGAACTTAACAAATCCGCTTATTTGGTCAATTTTTTTTGTTTACTCTGTTTGATACTTTAGTCATCTCTCTCTCCCTCTACTCCTGCATGCCACTAAACACACCAAGCCATGCCCCCTGTCACTCAAGGAGAGATTAGTTGCTCGACCACGGAGTTACAAGCACTTTCTTCCTGTTCACTCTGCATGGTCAGATGGATGCAACAAGATGTTGGTGACATGCTGCTTTCCACAAGCATTCTAGAATTACACTATTATTTTATTTTACTGTCTGCAAACTACTGTCTGCTTGTTAGTCTTAGCAAGTTGTTGCTAAAATAATTTGTGTTAGCCGCTAATGCTAATCACTAGTTAGCTGGCTATTTAGCTTGATAAATGTATTACGAGTCAGCAAACCTAGCTAGCTAATAGTGCCTGGTACCAATGCTGGCATAGGCCTAGATAAGCATGTTTGTGCAATGGTATCTTATCAGAGAGGAATAGGTGAAGCATGAATATTTTGGCTAGCTAGCTACATGAAGTAAGAAAACATGTAATGTAACGTCTAATTAGGGCCCCATGGAAACACTGACTCAAATCAAATCGAGCTTTATTTCTACAGCACATTTCAAACATGGAATGTGCTTTACAGGAAAAACTAATAAACAATAAAAAAAATAAAAGCTGAAATATTTACTACACAACAAACATAAGATAAAACAACTAAAGAACAATACAAACTAAACAACTAAAAAGTACCCTAAGGAAAAGCAAAGATCTTAAAACATATTTTTTTTATCTCTCTTTAATATATCCACGGTGTCTGCCCCCCTCAGGTTCTCTGACAGGCTATTCCAGAGGCTGGGGCATAAAGGCTGCCTTGCCATGCCTCTTGGTCCTAGACTTTGTGCCAGGGGACTTGAGGGACCTACTGGGTCCATCACTTAAAAGCATGTCTGACATGTATTGGTGTGCACAATTGTGGATTGTTTTAAAAAACTATAGAATAATCTCCAAATGAATTCTTAAACTCATAGGCAGCCCGTGCGGAGACCTTAAAATCGGTGTAATGTGTGCTCTTTGTCTGGTCCTGGTCAGTACCTGTGCTTAAGCATTCTGAATGTTTTGCAGTTGACCAATGGCTTTCTTGGGTAGACCAGTCAGGAGAGCATTACAGTAGTCAAGCCTGTTTGTAATCAAAGCATGGCAGTGTTTCAGGTGGTAAAAAGCTATTTTGGTCACATTCCTAATGTGTAATAAGTTTTTAACATGGTGTTTTATCTTTATTGCCCGTGAATTCAAATGTGCAGCTAGATTCACGCTCTCTGATCAACACTGGTTCCTACCCTGTCAATAATTCCTCCGTGATATATTCATTTGTTGTCGTGTCGAACAACAATGCATTCAAGGTGCTGCCCACCAGTGGAGGCTGCTGAGGGAAGGATGGCTGCTTTTTCTCCGGGGATATGAATAGAGTCATGAATAATTGCTGGAACGGAGCAAATGGAATGGCATCAAACACAAGGAAACCATGTTTTGACATATTTGATACCATTCCACTTACTCCCTTCATTCCACTTACCAAAAGGCTGCCCTCTCCAATTAAAGTGCCACCAACCTCCTGTGCTGCCCACTATATTCCATCTATAGAATTAGAATAGTCATTATATATCATGACTCCAACAGTTCACACTAGGCCTAGATTTTTTTGCCTCATCATACTGCGTGGCACAGTGTCGAAATGATAATAAAAGTACAGGTAAATGCTGGCCATTACTTTTGTTTGGAGTTGGATTGAACAGTATAAATGGAGAAAGCCTATAATGTGTGTGTTGCCACCCTGGGGTCATCAACTTCTTGGAAAGCATATTTTAGAACTTTATTATTATTCCAAAACACAAAATGTCATCAAATACTGTCAAAAATTTGAAAAATATTTATATGATATTTTGTCCATATCTTCCAGCCCTAGTTCCACCCAAAAACACAGCTAACCCCCACCAGAGTTTATCCCACTGATCTCAGACCAGTCTCACTACTTGACTAAATACTCATCTACCATGTCTTAGGGTTCTCTCCAAAGAATGTAAGAGTGGCGCTGCTCCACCTTGTGGGTCTCCCACTGCCGTACGCAGCAGCAGCACCACCTTGTTTAAAAATCCTTTGGAGAACCTGGTGTCTTACATTTAGCCCACTGATCTCAGACCAGTTTCACTACTTTACTAAATGCACAACTGACATATCTCACTGATCTACTAAACTCAGTCTACTGATCTTAGAGACAAGTCTGTTGTCTTCGTCATAGAAAAATATTGTCTTATTTTATTTCTGTATTCTATTTTACGATGATCCGCCTGCAATTGAGTACACACCTACTCATTGTTATGATATGAACACATAGCTTCCAGTGCCAAAGCGAATTACATTGTTGAAGTATGCAGTTGAGGACCATACTCAACTTATTCTCAGACCATACTTGGAGTGCTTTAGGAACCACTCCAAACAAAATACAATGCAGGAATGAACTATTGGAGCTAAGCTACGGTGTGCCAGGTTTCTCCATGTAAAATATCTGTTAAAGTGAATGGAATTTGACTGAATGATTGTCCTCCTCAGAACATTGAGCTGAAGGTGGAGGTGGAGTCTATGAAGAGAGATCTGGCAGAGAAGCATGAGCTACTGGTGTCTGCATCGTGAGTACAGCCTACTGATACTGTTTGAGTACCGACTACTGACGCCATCGGTCTGCGAGTACAGACTGCGGCTGACGCCATCGGTCTGCGAGTACAGACTGCGGCCGACGCCATCGGTCTGCGAGTACAGACTGCGGCCGACGCCATCGGTCTGCGAGTACAGACTGCGGCCGACGCCATCGGTCTGCGAGTACAGACTGCGGCCGACGCCATCGGTCTGCGAGTACAGACTGCGGCCGACGCCATCGGTCTGCGAGTACAGACTACTGACTGTCATTTCAGTCATCAATAGTCCTGACTCACTTTTCACTCTTTGATTAATCACTAGTTCATTAGTTGGTAAACATTGACTGTCATTGATCCAAGTGTGTGTTAGGGGGCCAGTTGTGTATTTTTGCCATTTACTTGTCAAATAACTTTAGTTTATTCTGTCAAATATTGAAAATCCAAATAATAAATAAATAAATAAACTTTGATCACTCCTGTCTTGTTATCAGGAAAGCGTTGGAGAGCCTGGCAGGTAGAGAGTCTGGTGACTCCCTGCGTGTGAGAGAGCGAGCCCACAGAGAGATGGATGCACTCCGAGACACTCTCAACAAGCGCATCGCTGAGCTGGAGCAGGTGAGCACTGGGCTATGGTATTACTGCACTAATATGAACACTGTATACAGAGCACCTTAATTGGGGAGGACGGGCTTGTGGTAATGGCGGAATCAGCGGAATGGTATCAAATATATCAAACACATGGTTTCCATTTGCTCCGTTCCAGCCATTATTATGAGCCGTCCTCCCCTCAGCAGCCTCCACTGGTCTTACCATGTGTCTAAGATACTTTAGTCAAAGTTAGGTGATAATGAAAAGGCACATTATTGGAAAAGGTCAGTGACTAGTCTTGGAACATTCCCATCAATTTTCTCTTCCATGTCAGGGTCTGAGAGCGGCCGAGAAGGAAGTCGACAAGATGGCCGCCATTGCTGAGCAGGAGAAGGTGAGAAGCATTGATATGGAGAAGCAGCTCTTGGCCCTGGGCCGGTCGGGAACCTTCACCCCCATCCATGTTCCCAGCCACGACCTGCAGCAGGCTCTACAGGAGAAAAACGGGTAAGGACCGATACAAAGGTTTTTTTCAACAAAGTGTAAAACCTCGGCTGTGTCCAAAATGGCTCCCTATTCCCTATACGGTGCCGTTCAAAAGTAGTTTACTATATAGGGAATAGGGTTCCATTTCAATTGCAGCCCATGTACTTTTAATTTAATATCTGCTGTGATATTCTACACTGACACCAACATGTTGATCATGGAGAAATTAGATGATTATGTAGCTCTGATTTCCTCTGTCTCTTCCATTTCACCTGCCTTGAGTATGAAACCTAATACTTTTGTGTTATGTTTTGTGTTATGGCACCTAAATGTAAGGACAATATGTATTTTGTTTATAATGGGGATAAATGTTTTTGATAATGTAAACACAACGTAGCCTACTTTTTGTCCCTCCAGTGTCATAGATCAACTGAGGATATCTGTGATGAACCAGGAAGCTGTGATCCAACAGCTACAAAGTACTGGCAGAGACCACGGGACGGACACACCAACCACAGAGCACACCCTACAACTCTCTGCTCTCATTGGCCAGAAAGATCAGGAACTGCAGACTCTGAGGGCTGAGCTGGGTTGCGAGAAGGGCAGGACGGAGAAGGACCATCAGGTGTTTTTTTTTCTTGATTTCTGTCACCATATTGCCTATCGCGTATCAGCTTAATATCTCAATCTACCAACTTTACCCTCTTACATCATGTGATGACAGACCACCCCGGAATCTATGATTCCTTCCCATCCAGTATTGCCTAGGCTCCTTCTTGACCGTATTGGAGGAAAAAGCCCAAGGTCCATTCCCTCCTGCTCCCGTGCATTTTGAGAACAAAGTGAGGAGAGGGAGAGTGCCAGGAATCAAGAAAATATGTATTGAGAAGGAGCCAGACTCTCAGAACGAGTGCCTAAGGGGGTAGGAGCCGGTTGAGGTAGTTTCTGGATGGGGCCATGGGGAAGATCTAAATAATGCATACCCCTCGCATCTTCTTCCTCATCTCCTTCTCAAAACCCATTGGATGAGAAAGCCAGTGGTCCCTCCCCTCTGACCTTTTCCTCCAATGGGTTTTGAGAAGGGGGAGAGAGGAGACAGGACGTGGGGACATCTTCCCATAGTGTCTGACAGTGCATACACTAATGCGTATTAGACTTCTCTGACCTCTGAGTGTCCAACTAGAGTGTACTTGCTTGTGATTGTCTGTTTTGTTGGGCAATTCTGTGGCGGCTCTTTTATTTAGTGACAGGTCACGGTGTGCCCACCAGGCATTAGCTACCCTCTCTTAGCTGTCTCCTGCATTCATGTAATTAAAGTGTACGCACACTCACACATATGTCCTCTGGCCATATATCTCTCTGTGTGCGACATGGAACAGACACAATCTGTCAGGCGGTTTGACTCAATCTGCTCCATGAGAGGAAATGCATTCTGAAATTGTCTATTGTGTTGCCCTTTTTACGTCCGTATACCTCCTCTTATGTTCTTTACAGTGCTGTTGGTTTCTGTTGGTTTCTCTGTGTCTGTTCTGCTTTGTTGTGGCAGGCAAGAGCTTTGTAGTTTATAGAAGTTGCCATCAACAGAGGAAGCTGACGTCATTGGTTCCCCAGGGAGAGAAGATGTCTGTTCTATTCTTCTCAACCATCTGCAAGCTAACACTATAATCTACTGCTAGAATCTGTCTACTTTATTAACCTAAATGATGTAAAATGATTGGGATGTATGGTTGTCTTAACTAGCTCCAATAAGTTAAATGCACTGACTGTGAGTCGCGCTGGATAAGAGCGTCTGCTAAATTACCTAAATCAAATGTTATTTGTTGCATACGCATGTTTAGCAGATGTTATTGCGAGTGTAATTAGATGCTTGTGTTCCTAGCTCCAACAGTGCAGTAATATCTAACAATACATAATACGCACAAATCCAAAGTAAAATAATGGAATTAAGAAATATATTAGGATGCGCAATGTTGGAATCCGGAGATTAAGTGTGATGTATTGTCAGTATGGGGATAGAATATATACTATATCTGAAGAATACGTGGATAGTGTATGTACAGCAATAGTTGAATAGTATGGACTTGACTACTGCTGGGTAAAACAGTATGTGAACGTTGTTAAAGTGACCAGTGTTCCACATCTATGTACATGGGACCTCTAAGGTGCAGGGATGAGTAACCGCGTGGCATCTGAATGAATTTTTCCCCCATCATTAGCCTAGGTGTGTGGAAAGACTGATATTGTACATTTATGAGGAGGAAATTAGTCCTGATAAAGCTTTCCTGTTTCACTGACTCACCCAATGATGCACAGCTCACTCAACGGTGATGGCTGATGCGCTCGTGCCAGGAGCCTCTCTCTCTCTTATTATTTTTTACTTTGTAAACAATACTGTTTGATCAATAGGCCTATTTGCAAGTTGATAACATATTTGGTAGCCTACAGACAGATTAGTCTTCTTCTTTCCATTTGCTTTCCAACCGGTGTTTTCCCACGATTGCATATGAAATATTGTGAAAGGCCTGTTTTGGCTGCATGCCGTTCGCTGACAGATTTGCCTTGCGTTCCCAGCTGTAGGCATGCCTTGTGATTGGACTACACACCATCCACAGCTAGGCTAAGAAGAAGAAAAAGCTATTGATCCTCTGTGGCTAAATTATAGGACTACTCCTGATGTAGTATTCCAAATTATTACATTTATTTTCCTGAACGGAAAGCAGTAATTCTATAACTTTTGACAATTGTATTTCAATTTATCAGAGGAGTTGCGGCACCTGCAGCACTCTTCCCGCGGCTATGATTCTATAAGGAAATAGATGAAGTGCAACGCTGGAGAGATCAATTGCGGGCTCATGTCTATTAGAGCAGAGAGAGATCCTAGGAAGTTAATATCATTCTAGACTACAATGTTGTGCAAACCATAAACCCAGGTCAGCCCAACACTAATCAGGTGTTAGAATATCAATTATTTTCACATTACATTTTTTTAGGGAGCAGGAGAATTATAGAGGAGGCTAAATTGAATGAACTGTGATTAGAATTTTTACATTGCATATGGTGAATACTTTTTCGTGCCACGAGAGGTACCGCCTCCTGGCAAATGGGTTGCGGAACGAAACAGTCCAAAATTTCCGTCAGGATCCGGCTCAAATTAAGCACTGTTGATAGCAGATCAAAAAATGGATTTCATCTGCAAGATGGACAAATATAGTATTATTATTTTGTCCTGTCAGACAGTAGGGGAAGCTGTCAGTGCCCATTTTTCCTCCGCTCTCTTGGCCCAGGTTTCTGTGTTAATACAGGATTAGCATCCCGGCAGGAGAGAGTTGCCCTTAGGGTTATTTATGGACTAACTTTATATTAAAAACCACAACCCCTATTGCTTTCTATTGGATTCTGTCTGGGCTGTCTGTCAGATTACATGGTGTAAAAGGGGTAAAGCTGGGTAAAAAGAGTCCAGTCTCTGGGTTATTAGGTCAGTAGTGTGTATCAGAGAGCCACACACGTAGAGTTCTAAGGGGCCAGGCAGTTCATCACTGTAGCTCTATCATGTTTTCTGAGGTGAGGCAGGTGGTGGCATTGAGGACCAGGTGAGGCCATCTCTTAATCTTAAATCAGATTTACCTTAGCCTTGCCAAGGAGACCAACAGACCTTAACCAGCCCCTGGTCAATGTCACCTCACCTGTGTAGACTTAGGGCCCGCCCAGGCCCTGCTGTCCTTGTTGGGGCAGCAAGGATGAGTAGATAGTCCTGGGTTCAGATGGGGCTGGATTACGAGGCCAGCAGTCAGCCGTAACACAGGAGATCACCGCGGGTCCAGTCCAGGGGATTTGGTCTGATTGAATGTGTGGGACAGCGGAGGAGGGATTAGAAGATGGGGCTTAACGCTTACGCTGCTCTCACCAGGAAGAGCTTTGTCAGTCTCTCCTCTTCAATCAGAGCGGGAGAGTCTGCTGTATGCCATGGCTGGCAGACTGACGACCATGGGAAAGCGGAGAGTTTTTTGTGTTTAGGGTCTGTAAGGAGCATTTTTGAGTGTTGGACTGAACTGTGAGTTTACTGCACTGTTCCTGTCACAGAAATGGAGAGAGCGTTTTCTCTGTGCCATGGCTGGCAAGCTGACGACTGCGGAAGATTGGAGTGTTTATACACAGAGCCTATCTGAGTGTGTTTCTCTGTTGGACCGAACCATCATCTCTAGTCATCACCATGAAGGACCCATGCCGCGTATGCAGATTACGCCTCATTGGCAGCCAGTGCCGCTGGATCTTCAACCCGTCAGGCAAACGGCAGCTTCAGGTCATCCTGTCCCACGTGCTGGGGCGCCAGGTCGACCGCGACCCCGGCGGCCAAGCATCCGAGTTCCTGTGCGGCAAGTGCGTGTTCACGCTGGAGCGCATAGTGCAGTGCGACGTACAGATCGGCAGGCTGCAGGAGGAGCATGCTGCCCAAGTGCAGCGGTTGCAGCAGGAAAGAGAGAATCTGAAGCAGTGTGTAGCCCACGTCTATGGACGCCACAACCCCCTGCCGGAGAGGCCTGACGTGGGGGAGGTGAGCACCATTATGACCCCCCTCTGGAGGTCCTCTGAAGGTGGAAGTCCCGATGAGTGCGGGGGAGATCAGTTTACGTCAGAAGGGCAGAGGAAGGAAGATGGAGGGGATGTGCGGGTGAGGCGCTCTGTGAGTATGGACCTCCTGGGTGGTCCAGTGGGAGCCTCAGGTCGGTCAAGCTCAGCCCACAGGAGGGTGCAGTCTGGTGGGGATCCCTGCCCGGAGAAGAACTCTGGGCTCCGCTCCCGGAGCATGATGTACCAGGACCTGGTCTACCGCAAAGGCACCCTCTCCTCCCCCAGTTCCAGGTTCCGCTCAGCCTCGCTTCAGTCCCTGAACCCTGACCACCCTCATCAGACAGAACCCCTGGGCCCCCTGTCACAGAGACCGTGCAGAGAGTCAAAGATATCAGTGAGGGAATGCTCTCCTTCAGTGGGCCATACTACCACCAGAAACCAGAGAGGGCATTCCCCAGCCCAGCCTCCCATCTCCGACCTGCTGCAGCTGCTGCGCTCCATCCCCAGACGACCAATCCCAGGGACCCCCGGGAGCCGCATCCCCGTCCTGCGTAGGAAGCCCAGGGTGGGACAGCCACTCCCCCCAGGATGCAGCATCACCCCTGGTGCCCGACGCAGACGGAGAGAGGCTGAGTGGAAGTCGCTCCAGGACCTCACAGAGGAGTTTAATGATGGTTACATTCCTCTCAGAGCTGAGGTAGTCCAGTCCTCTCACCTCAGACCGATCCTCTGTAGAGAACTTGGAAGGCCATGGAAATGTAGCTTTAGACTGAATTTGGATAATTATTTGACTATAAAGGATCTACCAGTTGTGAGGTTGGATATCGTCGCAGTAAAAGGATCAATTTTTGTTGATAATGGGAAATAAAGTATACGTGAATAAATGTATCAATAAAAGGGATTCACAGGTGTTCTCTGCCCCTGTGGCAGTTTTTACTTCCCCTTTGATGTCCTATTTTCCTTTCTTAGCCAACTCATTCTCTTTGACTAATTTCCCAGAATTCTGTTTCCCTTCCCCAGGGTTTCACTGAGCAGCTGAATGAGGTGAGCAGGCTGGAGACAGCCCAGAGGCAGCTGAATGAGGAGATGAACCAGTTCAGAGCAATGAACCAGAACCTCTCCAAGACCCTGGAGGACATCCAGAATAACAACAAGGTGATTTGGGGGGGAGGGAAGAAAATGGGTAGCAAATAGTTTTTGTTATTTGATATATATATATATTATATTTATTAGAGGTCGATCAATTAATCGGAATAGGCGATTTTAATTAGGGCCGATTTCAAGTTTTCATAACAAACCGATTTTGCCGTTTTTTTTTATATTTAAATTTTTTTTTTTACTACACCTTTATTTAACTAGGCAAGTCAGTTAACTTCTTGATTCTACTTGAGACGCATATGTCTCAAGTAGGCACCTGGAAATGCAAATGCGCTACGCTAAATGCTAAATGTACTCGTTAAAACTCAAACCTTGATCAAAATTCACAAGCAGGGTATTGAATTAAAGCTACACTCGTTGTGAACCTAGCCAACAAGTCAGATTTTTAAAATGCTTTTCGGCGAAAGCATGAGAAGGTATTATCTGATAGCATGCACCACCTGAAAATGCCTGAATGCGACGTAAACAAAGACTCTGCTTATCCGACGCAGCACAAAACGCAGAAATAAAATATAAAACATTCATTACCTTTGACGAGCTTCTTTCTTGGCACTCCTATATGCCCCATAAACATCACTATTGGGTCTTTTTTTCGTTTAAATCGGTCCATATATACCCAAAATAGCTTTCTATGGAAGCTGTGTCATTCAGAAAAAAACATCGTTTTTTAACGCTGCATCATTTTTTTAAATTAAAAAAGTCGACGATAAACTTTCACAAAACACTTCGAAATCCTTTTGTAATCCAACTTTAGGTATTAGTAAACGTTTATAATGATTACAGGGCGATGTATATTCAATAGCTCCTCGTCTGCAAATCAATGGCTGCCATTGTCCACATTTACAGCGTCCTGGTGGAGACTGGAAGAAACGGATGCCAGATACTTGGATTTTCCAACAAAAAATTCAATTGAAAATGACGACAATGGCGACATCGTGTGGAATATGTATGAATTGCATGCAGGTCGATATTAAATTTTGTCCTCTTTTAACAACCCATGAAAGTGACTTATGGAAATTATTTTTAGCTTTCAGAGAGCAGTTTTTCTTGCGTTTTTCAATGAAACACACGATCTGTTATAGTCACAGCCGTGATTTAACCAGTTTTAGAAACTTCAGAGTGTTTTCTATCCACACATACTAATCATATGCATATACTATATTCCTGGCATGAGTAGCAGGACGCTGAAAAGTTGCACGATTTTTAACAGAATGTTCGAAAAAGGAGGGGGTAGAAGTAAGAGGTTTTAAGAACACATTATTATTTTCAATGAGGGCCTAGGAACAGTGGTTTAACTGCGTTGTTCAGGGGCAGAACGACAGATTTTTACCTTGTCAGTTCGGGGATTCGATCTTGCAAACTTACGGTTAACTAGTCCAACGCTCTAACCACCTGCCTTACATTGCACTCCACGACTGCAGTAAGAAGCCAAGGTAAGTTGCTAGCTAGCATTAAACTTATCTTATAAAAAACAATCAATCATAATCACTAGTTAACTACACATGGTTAATGATATTACTAGTTTATCTAGCGTGTCCTGCGTTGCATATAATCGATGCGGTGCGTATTCACGAAAATGGACGGTCTTGCTCCAATGTGTACCTAACCATAAACATCAATGCCTTTCTTAAAATCAATACACAAGTATATATTTTTAAACCTGCATATTTAGTTAATATTGCCTGATAACATGAAATTCTTTTAACTAGGTCAATTGTGTCACTTCTCTTGCAATAGAGTCATGGTATATGCAGCAGTTTGGGCCGCCTGGCTCGTATTAATGACCAAAGGCTCGTATTTCTGTGTGTTATTATAATTATAACTAAGTCTATGATTTGATATCTGTCTGAGCGGTGGTAGGCAGCAGCAGGCTTGTAAGCATTCATTCAAACAGCACTTTTGTGCGTTTTCCAGCAGCTCTTCCCTGTGCTTCAAGCATTGCGCTGTTTATGACTTCAAGCCGATCAACTCCCGAGATTAGGCTTGTGTAACCGATGTGAAATGGCTAGCTAGTTAGCGGTGTGCGCGCTAATAGCGTTTCAAACGTCATTCGCTCTGAGACTTGGAGTAATTGTTCCCCTTGCTCTGCATGGGTAACGCTGCTTTGAGGGTGGCTGTTGTCGATGTGTTGTTCCTGGTTCGAGCCCAGGTAGGGGCGAGGAGGGACGGAAGCTATACTGTTACACTGGCAATACTCAAGTGCCTATAAAAACATCCAATAGTCAAAGGTTAATGAAATACAAATGGTGTAGAGAGAAATAGTCCTATAATTCCTATAATAACTACAACCTTAAACTTCTTACCTGGGAATATTGAAGACTCATGTTAAAAGGAACCACCAGCTTTCATATGTTCTCATGTTCTGAGCAAGGAACTGAAACGTTAGCTTTCTTACATGGCACATATTGCACTTTTACTTTCTTCTCCAACACTTTGTTTTTGCATTATTTAAACCAAATTGAACATGTTTAATTGAACATGTTTCATTATTTATTTGAGGCTAAATTGATTTTATTGATGTATTATATTAAGTTAAAATAAGTGTTAATTCAGTATTGCTGTAATTGTCATTATTACAAATAAATAAATCAAATTGTCCGATTTAATCGGTATCGGCTTTTTTTGGTCCTCCAATAATCAGTATCTATATCGGCGTTGAAATCATAATCGGTCGACCTCTAATATATATATATATATATAGTTGAATGTGCTGACAACAAAATCACACAAAAAATCAATGGAAATCAAATTTTATCAACCCATGGAGGTCTGGATTTGGAGTGACACTCAAAATTAAAGTGGAAAACCACACTACAGGTTGATCCAACTTTGATGTAATGTCCTTAAAAGAAGTCAAAATGAGGCTCAGTAGTGTGTGTGGCCTCCACGTGCCTGCCTGTATGACCTCCCTACAACGCCTGGGCATGCTCATGATGAGGTGGCGGATGGTCTCCTGAGGGATCTCCTCCCAGACCTGGACTAAAGCATCCGCCAACTCCTGGACAGTCTGTGGTGCAACGTGGCGTTGGTGGATGGAGCGAGACATGATGTCCCAGATGTGCTCAATTGGATTCAGGTCTGGGGAACGGGCGGGCCAGTCCATAGCATCAATGCCTTCCTCTTGCAGGAACTGCTGACACACTCCAGCCACATGAGGTCTAGCATTGTCTTGCATTAGGCGGAACCCAGGGCCAACCGCACCAGCATATGGTCTCACAAGGGGTCTGAGGATCTCATCTCGGTACCTAATGGCAGCACATGGAGGCCCCCCAAAGAAATGCCACCCCACACCATGACTGACTCACTGCCAAACCGGTCATGCTGGAGGATGTTGCAGGTAGCAGAACGTTCTCCACGGCGTCTCCAGACTCTGTCACGTCTGTCACATGTGCTCAGTGTGAACCTGCTTTCATCTGTGAAGAGCACAGGGCGCCAGTGGCGAATTTGCCAATCTTGGTGTTCTCTGGCAAATGCCAAACGTCCTGCACGGTGTTGGGCTGTAAGCACAACCCCCACCTGTGGACGTCAGATCCTCATACCACCCTCATGGAGTCTGTTTCTGACCGTTTGAGCAGGCACATTTGTGGCCTGCTGGTTGTCATTTTGCAGGGCTCTGGCAGTGCTCCTCCTTGCACAAAAGCGGAGGTAGCGTCTGCTGGGTTGTTGCCCTCCTACGGCCTCCTCCACGTCTCCTGATGTACTGGCCTGTCTCCTGGTAGCGCCTCCATGCTCTGGACACTACGCTGACAGACACAGCAAACCTTCTTGCCACAGCTTGCATTGATGTGCCATCCTGGATGAGCTGCACTACCTGAGCCACTTGTGTGGGTTGTAGACTCAGTCTCATGCTACCACTAGAGTGAAAGCACCGCCAGCATTCAAAAGTGACCAAAACATCAGCCAGGAAGCATAGGAACTGAGAAGTGGTCTGTGGTTACCACCTGCAGAACCACTCCTTTATTGGGGGTGTCTTGCTAATTGCCTATAATTTCCACCTGCTGTCTATTCCATTTGCACAACAGCATGTGAAATGTATAGTCAATCAGTGTTGCTTCCTAAGTGGACAGTTTGATTTCACAGAAGTGTGATTGACTTGGAGTTACATTGTGTTGTTTAAGTGTTCCCTTTATTTTTTTGAGCAGTGTGTGTGTATGTATGTATGTATGTATGTATTTGTGTGTGTGTGTGTGTGTGTATGTATATATGTGTATATATATATATAGTGCCTTGCGAAAGTATTCGGCCCCCCTGAACTTTGCGACCTTTTGCCACATTTCAGGCTTCAAACATAAAGATAAAAAACTGAATTTTTTTGTGAAGAATCAACAACAAGTGGGACACAATCATGAAGTGGAACGACATTTATTGGATATTTCAAACTTTTTTAACAAATCAAAATCTGAAAAATTGGGCGTGCAAAATTATTCAGCCCCCTTAAGTTAATACTTTGTAGCGCCACCTTTTGCTGCGATTACAGCTGTAAGTCGCTTGGGGTATGTCTCTATCAGTTTTGCACATCGAGAGACTGACATTTTTTCCCATTCCTCCTTGCAAAACAGCTCGAGCTCAGTGAGGTTGGATGGAAAGCATTTGTGAACAGCAGTTTTCAGTTCTTTCCACAGATTCTCGATTGGATTCAGGTCTGGACTTTGACTTGGCCATTCTAACACCTGGATATGTTTATTTTTGAACCATTCCATTGTAGATTTTGCTTTATGTTTTGGATCATTGTCTTGTTGGAAGACAAATCTCCGTCCCAGTCTCAGGTCTTTTGCAGACTCCATCAGGTTTTCTTCCAGAATGGTCCTGTATTTGGCTCCATCCATCTTCCCATCAATTTTAACCATCTTCCCTGAAGAAAAGCAGGCCCAAACCATGATGCTGCCACCACCATGTTTGACAGTGGGGATGGTGTGTTCAGCTGTGTTGCTTTTACGCCAAACATAACGTTTTGCATTGTTGCCAAAAAGTTCAATTTTGGTTTCATCTGACCAAAGCACCTTCTTCCACATGTTTGGTGTGTCTCCCAGGTGGCTTGTGGCAAACTTTAAACGACACTTTTTATGGATATCTTTAAGAAATGGCTTTCTTCTTGCCACTCTTCCATAAAGGCCAGATTTGTGCAATATACGACTGATTGTTGTCCTATGGACAGAGTCTCCCACCTCAGCTGTAGATCTCTGCAGTTCATCCAGAGTGATCATGGGCCTCTTGGCTGCATCTCTGATCAGTCTTCTCCTTGTATGAGCTGAAAGTTTAGAGGGACGGCCAGGTCTTGGTAGATTTGCAGTGGTCTGATACTCCTTCCATTTCCATATTATCGCTTGCACAGTGCTCCTTGGGATGTTTAAAGCTTGGGAAATCTTTTTGTATCCAAATCCGGCTTTAAACTTCTTCACAACAGTATCGCGGACCTGCCTGGTGTGTTCCTTGTTCTTCATGATTCTCTCTGCGCTTTTAACGGACCTCTGAGACTATCACAGTGCAGGTGCATTTATACGGAGACTTGATTACACACAGGTGGATTGTATTTATCATCATTAGTCATTTAGGTCAACATTGGATCATTCAGAGATCCTCACTGAACTTCTGGAGAGAGTTTGCTGCACTGAAAGTAAAGGGGCTGAATAATTTTGCACGCCCAATTTTTCAGTTTTTGATTTGTTAAAAAAGTTTGAAATATCCAATAAATGTCGTTCCACTTCATGATTGTGTCCCACTTGTTGTTGATTCTTCACAAAAAAATACAGTTTTATATCTTTATGTTTGAAGCCTGAAATGTGGCAAAAGGTCGCAAAGTTCAAGGGGGCCGAATACTTTCGCAAGGCACTGTATATATCTCCACACACACACACAGTACTAGTCAAATGCTTGGACCCCCCTACGCATCCCATGGTTTTTCTTAATTTTTAAAATATTTTCTACAGTGTAGAATAATAGTGAAAATATACATACATACATACATACCGGTAAATGTTTTCATCATGGAATTTTCACTATTTTGAAATGAATACAGCTAGGCTATCCTTTCATGTTCTACAGAAATGGCTATGGGGTAGGAGCACATTTTTAGGGTAGATTCAAAATGTATCATTGTGATTAATCGAACATGTTGGAGGAAGATTAATTTACTGTCTCTTGTTTTGGCTACTTAATTATATGCAGTTTAGCAGATGCTTTTATCTAAAGGGACTGTCAGTCATGTGTGCATACATTTTACATATGAGTGGCCCTGGGAATCAAACCCAGAATCTTGACGAAGCAAGTGCCATTCTCTCACGACCTTAGCTATAGAGGACCACAAGTGCCATTCTCTCACGACCTTAGCTATAGAGGACCACAAGTGCCATTCTCTCACGACCTTAGCTATAGAGGACCACAAGTGACCACTTGTTATTTTATTTTTTTAACAGGTACTGTCTGGTAAGTTGGAGGAGACTGAGAACGAGCTGGGCTCGGAGAAGAAGAACGCTCTGAAACGAGACAAAACCATCCAGGGACTCAGTCTTGTGCTCAAAGAAAAGGAAAAAGAGGTGCAGTTGATTAGATAATATTCACACTGTAATAAATGTTGATGATAACCTCATTTGATAAAATACTGATGTAACCAACTATTGTTGCCAACTAAAAAATATATCGCCTCATATGCTGCGCAGACTGAGGGCTTATGTAACATTGTCACACCAACACGTCTGTCTCTGTCTGTGTGTTCCAGATTGAAGAGCTGTGCCATGAGATTGAGGACAGGGACGAGGCATTAGCCAAAGCCAGGGAGGCAGCGCACAAAGCCCAGCTCCAGAAATACCAGGCAAGTCAGATCAGACACAGCATTGGCTGCGTTCCAGGCCCAATACATCAGTCACGCTGCATGCATCAACCAATGGCTGTGTGCTACGTCATTCACTGCGCAGTCGGGCATGGAAGTGCTATGTCATGTGATATTATTCGCTAAACACCGGGGCGGCAGGGTAGCCTAGTGGTTAGAGCGTTGGACTAGTAATCGGAAGGTTGCGAGTTCAAACCCCCGAGCTGACAAGGTACAAATCTGTCGTTCTGCCCCTGAACAGGCAGTTAACCTACTGTTCCCAGGCCGTCATTGAAAATAAGAATTTGTTCTTAACTGACTTGCCTGGTTAAATAAAGGTAAAAATAAAATTAAGGTATTGTGAGATCTGGCAGGCAGCTGCAGTGTGTGTATCTACTCTGCTTTAGGGCTGTAATGTCTATCTGTGCGTGTTTGCCAGAGGTCACATCAATACAGACTTCTGGGTTGCACACACATGCACTCAAAATACAAAAATAAGTCTCCTGCTTCTCTAACTCTATCCATATTCATGCTTTCCCTCCAGGGTGCGGAAGAGCACCAGTCTCTGCTGATGGAGAAGCAGGCGGAGCTGTCCCAGCTCCAGGGCGAGCACCACACCAAGCGGCTGGAGGCGCAGAAGCTGCAGCGCTCCCTGGGCAAGAGGGAGCAGGAGCTGGCTGATCTGCAGCAGGCCAAGGAGCAGCTGGAGCAGGAGCTAGAGGAGCTGCAGCAGCAGAGGAAGAAGGGGGACAAAGCTCTCAATGTAAGGCCACAGGAGGAATATCTATTGTTTTCCTGGGAATTGCCAGGGACCTAACGATATGGTATTATCACGATACTTAGGTGCTGATAATATATCTATTGTGTTTCTCAAGATTCTATCCGTTTTGCGATTCGAAACTGAGATTTTATTGTGATTTGTAGCAGTGGGTAAATAATAACAAATGAATGAAGGAAATTAAGAAATGTATTAGAATGCTGGAAGTGAGTGTTGGAATTACAAGTACCAGAGTTAGAGGCTACAAAATAGGATTTTGATTCCTATGCAATGTTCTACAAATAAGACCACTGTCAGTTTTGTCCTATTATTTTTGGTTGAAGTTTGGTTGAACAGTATAAAGCAATGCAATCAGAATGGAGAAAGCCCATTTAATAAAACCACTTAGGATTCATTTGTTGCCATCCTAGGGTCATGCACTACCCATGAAGCATATTTAGAACTTTTGTTATTCAGAAGTGTCAAAAATGAGAAAATACTGTGATATGATATTTTGGCCATATTGCCCAGTTCTACTTCGTTGTGTGGAAAGCTTTGATATTGGCAATGGGCAAGCTGGGAGCAGGTATAAAAGCTGTCCTATTTAACCCATTCTGTAGGTTTACTACGGCTGCTTGTTTTACTACCATGTAACTACGTTGTTTTACCCGCGCATAATAGAATGCAGAATATATTCCCCAAAGCCATCCATTTTCCCTAAAGTTGAGGGCAACTTATTTTCTGGGCTTTTGTTAAACCACATGACCCAACCAGGAATGAACTCTTGACCCTTTTTGGTTGAGAAGACGTTGAAAAGACGTATTTTCAATGTATTGTGCTTACTGGGTAAACTATCTACGCCATGCAGGAGATGCAGAACCAGCTAAAGAAGCTTAACGGGGAGCTGGGCGAGAGGGAAAGCAGTCTGGAGCAGCAGTACCAGGAGCAGCTGGAGCAGACAAAGAGGAGGCTGCAGAGTCACGAGGTCACCATCCAGCGCCTTACCACCTGCCTGGCCGACAAGGAGCAGCAGCTACAGGTAGATAGTCTGAGAGCTCGAGAAACTAAAAGTGAAAACATAGAAATATAATCTATAGAAGGGGGCTTAGAGTATCAAACACTAGCAATTATTGAGGCCTGTTCTATATATTCCTTTTCTATGGAACTAGGTAAATATGGTGTACTAGCACCATACTAGTAATTCTGTGAAGGGAGTAGTACACAGCGTTGTATGAGATCTTCAGTTTCTTGGCATTTTCTCGCATGGAATAGTCTTCATTTCTCAGAACAAGAACAGACTGACGAAAGATTTTGTTTCTGGCCATTTTGAGCCTGTAATCGAACCCAGAAACGCTGATGCTTCAGATACTCAACTAGTCTAAAAAATGCCAGTTTTATTACTTATTTTAATCAGCACAGCAGTTTTCAGCTGTGCTAACATAATGCAAAAGGGTTTTCTAATGATCAATTATCCTTTTAAAATGCTAAACTTGGATTAGCTAACACAATGTACCATTGGAACACAGAAGTGATAGTTGCTGATAATGGGCCTATGTACATATTTCCTAAAAAAATCTGCCGTTTTTTGCTACAAGAATCATTTACAACATTAACAATCTCTACACTGTATTTCTGATCAAGTTGATGATATTTTAATGGTAATTTTTTTGTGCTTTTCTTTCAAAACAAGGACATTTTTAAGTGACCCCAAACTTCTGAACGGTAGTGTGTATATATGAAAATGTATGCGCTCTACTATAAGTCACTGGATAAGAGGTGTCTGCTAAATGACTAAAATGTAGCATGGGAACTGGGAAAAACTTTGTTCTTACCCTCTTTTTTTTTTTTTTCTGTCCCTCTATTCGATCTTGTTCTTTCTCTTGCTGTTGCTTTTTTCCCTCTTTTCTCTGTCTGCCTCTTCTCTATTCTCCCTCTATCAGGAATACATGAACATGATGAGAGACATGGAGCAGAGCAGAAGTCCTGAGGAAAGCGACACCATGCTGTCAAAGCTGCGAGAACGACTGAAAGAAAAAGAAAAGGCTCTGGAGGTTGGCTTTCTATCAATGTTTGAAATGTAAAATATTTCTCTCGCTCTCTCTGTTCAATTGCTTTATTGGCATGATGTAAAAATGTACATATTGCCAAAGTATACTTTGGAAATGAAATGATTTAATGAACAACGTCATTAAAAATGAAGATTGTCACGAACAGGATGTCGATCTTTCTCTCTCGCTCTGATCTGATGATCATTGTATGCCTTTGGTCTTTTAATTTCAATATTCCGTATGGCTCCTCCACAGCAAGCGCTGGATGAGAAGTTTTCAGCGCTAGAAGAGAAAGACAACGAGATCCACCAGCTGCGTCTGTCACTCAGGGAGAAGGAGAGGGACCTGGAGAGACTCAACAACCTGCTGTCTCACAATGAGGACACCATCAACGTAAGGGACCATGATCACCCCACCATCATTGGAGTCAATTCCATTTCAATTCAGTCAGTTTAGTTAGTCAACAAAAATGTCAACTCCTCCAATTTCCCTCATTTCTTTTCATTGAGGAGAATTGGATTTTCAATTTACTTACTGAATTGACTGAATTGAAATGGAATTGACACCAACCCTGCATATCATATTTAATTAAGTCACACACTACCTCCTATATGGAGTTGTTGCAAGGACTGCTAGGGTAAACATCCTGTTGAATGGAGAGTCTACAACACTGGTCTCTCACTCTCCATTGCTCCCTGCAGAGTTTTGACGCGTTGATCAAGGAGAAGGACGTGGAGCTGCAGCACCTTGCCAACACTATGAAGAACTTGCAGCGTGCCAAGCAGGATGTGGAGGACAACCTGAACCGAGCCTGCAGGGAGAAAGACTCCATCATCAGTCAGCTGCAGCTGTCCCTGGAGGGCAAGACCAAGGACATGGAGGTAGGAAGACACATAAGGAGAAAGTAAATCCCATGTATTACTAGCTGACACTCACATAATATTACCTGAACATAAAGACTCTTTTAACACAGGCATCAATACTCACAAAACATTGACATCATTCACCAAACACGCTGTCGTTCAATGATATATTGATTTGATATAATATTGACCTAGTATATCTTGCAAAAGAGGTTAATCCCAGAAGGATAAAGTTGGATAAGTAAAGATTGACAAATAACAAATCTCTTCTTCTTTTGTTCGGTCTTCCTCTGCCTCTGTCTGTGTGTGTAGGCGATGGCAAGTGCCCTGCTGAGCCAGTCCCAGTCTCAGGCCCGTGACCTTGCAGAACAGATAGGTCAGAGGTTAAAGGAGGCAGAGACCATGCTGGTGGACGCGGCCAAGGCCCGTGAGAGGCTGGTGGCGGACAACGAGAGCGCTGTGGAGGGCCTGCTGGCCACAATCGGCAGCAAAGACCAGCTTCTCAAGGTACACACATGCACACTGGAGGCACTTTTACTGGTTGATTTATTGTGATGAGAAAGTCTCTGTCTAACAACATCCACACTCACATTCTATTTGTCTTAACCTTGTAATATTTTTACAGGAGGGTTAGTGTTTATGACCTCTCATTTTTTCGCTCCCTCCAGGAGTCAGCGGAGCACTATAACAGGACACTGTCTGAGCGCATCCAGGAGATCGAGGAGCTGAGGCGACAGCTGTGTACCCGGCAGCAGCAGCTGGCCTCCGCTGAGAAACTTAGTTCCGCTGCAACACAGGAGGGTTACCTAGAGATGGCCAAGCTCAGGGCCCTGCTGACCGAGAAGGAATCCATTATCATTGTGAGTTTGAACAGAGTTATTTGGATAGGTGCAGAGTACACTACTATTTAGTGTTTTTGATAGTTTAGGATTTAAATCATGGCTGGCTACAATATGTGCAGCATTTTGCTCCTGCCCAGATTGTTTTGTTAATGTTGGGCTTGAACAAAACCTGCACATTGGCCATCCTTGATTTGTCTTGGTAGAACAACGTTGAATAAAGTTAATGGCAAGGTTATGAGAGCCGGTGTGTTTAGCTTTTGATTTCCTCTGCCAGAAACTTCTGGAGCGCGGCCGGGAGAGGGACCAGTTCCTGGCTGAGTTGAGGCAGAAGGAACCTGCACCGTCCCAGGTGCTGGAGCTCAGACAGACCATCCAGTTGCTGCAGGAGAGACTGGAGGAGAGGGAAGGTGAGAGGCTTTACCTCTTAAAGCTGCAAGCTGTGCTGAACAGTTTGACATACCAATGAACAAAACAGCAGTTGGCTGAAGTACAAACTGTCAAACTGTCTTTGTCCACCAACACCCTGACCCCACTAATGTCCTCTACTGGTTTTGTTCCCTCTGTAGGTGACTGCTCCAAGAGGAACAACAACGAAGACAGCATGGAGAAGGTCCCTCTCATCAAGAAGACAGTGGTCATCCTGAAGAAGGAGTTGGCTCAGAAGACTGAGGCTCTCAACAAGTCTCTGAAGAGGGAGAATGAGCTCAAGGTGAGAACAGTCATACTGCAGCTGATTCAAATCCCTGAGCCGGCAAGGTGGGAAAAAAATCTGCCGTTCCTTCCTTGAGCAAGGCAGTTAACCCCCAACAACAACTGCTTCCCGGGCACCGATGACATGGGTGTCGATTTAAAGCACCCCCGCACGACCTCTGATTCAGAGGAGTCGGGTTAAATGCGGAAGACACATTTCGGTTGATTGCATTGAGTTGTGCAACTGACTAGGTATCCCCCTTTCCCATTTACTCTGGTCAAAGAATACACTATTTTTGACTGATGAATAAGAAAGTGCTTCACTTTAACTTTCTTGATCCTTTGTTGGTTTGTCATTGCGTTAACATAGTTTCTTTTCTTTGCTCTTGGTAAAAAAATTACCTCTGGGTACAGATCAGAATCATTAGATTACCCTCCACAAGTCTAAATCCTGACTATTAGGTGGATAATAGAAAATGGACCTTGGGTCAATGTCTTCATTCTATCCCATTGTTCTCCTGTGATCCAGATGTCCCTGGCTGATCTCCAGTCAGTGTTGTCTGAGCTGGAGGGGCGTATCGAGGGCCAGGCGGCCAGCATAGACTCCCTCACCACCACCCTGGAGACCAAGGACGAGATTATAAACGTGAGTGGATGGCCAGTGGTCTCCTCACACACGGCTACTAATCTACACAGACACTCATATACACACACTCAAGCAGGCTCAGGAGGTTACCTGGTGCCATCTGGTTTCATAGGTAGCTTGCACAGGGTTAACCTGGCTGACCTTGAACTGATTTTGGCCATCACCACCTGTGCTACCTCTTGAGCTTGGCTCAGTTATAAATAATCTATTTCCAAAAGGAAATTAACACATCTGAGCGATACTTTCACTTCAATACATAAATTTTTTAAAACCCCTTCAATGGCACTTTTTCCATTTGCTATAACTAGTTTGATGTCAGAGTCTCTCTGCTGTGTATATGCTGACAGGACCTCCACCAGCGTCTGGGCCAGAGAGGGGACAGTCAGACCAAGGAGCCCCAGGATCAGGCTGCTGAAGCCGGGGTGGCGCACTCGCTCCCTGGCCTCCCTCAGCGGGAGAGGACCATCATCGGTGGTGACAGCCAACAAGAGGTAGCACCACGCAAAAGCAAGCCCTGCCTGAAACGTATTTATGAGCTGTAGTGTGCCATCTATCTTCAGAAGAATGGCCATGTCTGAATGTACCATAGTCGAGTGTTACATCAAAAATCAATAAAGTCACAACCTTTTGTGATGTCTGGTTTAATTGTGTGAAAATAAAGTGTTCAACAACACAGTCACAATTTGAAAAGGCTCACTCTTTGGTCTGCATGTCAAAAACAGTCCAGCATGAGAATAAACCCACCGTGACTTGGGTCCTGTTCATTAGGCACCAAAACTGACTGACATATGGCGGGACTACCTGGACCTGTCCAATAACGATCACTCATTTTCCAAACGTTTTAAAACAACTCCCATTGCATGCACAATGAATATGACCCTTGTATAGCAACTGATTGAGTGGCATCTGACCTTTGACCTGTGCCCCCCTCCCTCCCCAGGTCCTGCCCTTGTTGGCTGACCTGCAGGTGGAGCACCGCTCTTTGAACCGAGCCCTGAGGGCCGAGCAGCAGCTCTACTCCAGCTTGGTTCGCACTGTCAAAGAACAGGACAGGTATCTGGACGATTATCACAGATTGGATTAATTCCACATATTGCCATGTAATTGAAATAGTCTTACCAAAGTCCTTTTTTATATGCTTTGGTTGGTGTGGCATTCAAAAGGGTTTATTTTTGTTGTTGCAATACCCAGTGTCTCCATAGACAGATATTGTCTACTGGTACACCGTGTACATAGCCACGTTATCGTTACTCATTGTGTCACTCATTTATTCCTCATGTTGTTATTTTTCTATTATTTAAAAATAATTTTCTGTATCGTTGAGAAGGGTCCACAAGTAAGCATTTCACTGTTAGTCTACACCTGTTTACGAAGCATGTGACACATACAATTAGATTTGTCTACTTGTGTGTGTATATGTGGAATAGTAATTCATACATTGTGTGTTTTGCAGTGCCCAGCGTCTTCACGCCCTCCAGATGGAGCTGACAGCGGTGACGCTCCTCAGACAGCAGCTGGAAGAAGGGATCCGGAGCAACGAGGAGCTCAGAGAAGACCTGGAAAGAGAGATCGCCAGAACCAAGCTCTCAAAAGAAGGTGCAGTAGTAGTACACAGAAGAGGAGGGGGAGACTAGAGAGATGGAACTAGGAAGGGCACAGAGGAGGGGGAGACTAGAGAGATGGAACTAGGAAGGGCACAGAGGAGGGGGAGACTAGAGAGATGGAACTAGGAAGGGCACAGAGGAGGGGGAGACTAGAGAGATGGAACTAGGAAGGGCACAGAGGAGGGGGAGACTAGAGAGATGGAACTAGGAAGGGCACAGAGGAGGGGGAGACTAGAGAGATGGAACTAGGAAGGGCACAGAGGAGGGGGAGACTAGAGAGATGGAACTAGGAAGGGCACAGAGGAGGGGGAGACTAGAGAGATGGAACTAGGAAGGGCACAGAGGAGGGGGAGACTAGAGAGATGGAACCAGGAAGTCACAGAGGAGGGGGAGACAAGGGAGGAAAGAATGAGAGGGAGGAGGGGTTCTGATCCTTTGTTTCCTGAACTAGACCGCTGGCTGAAGCTGAATGAACAATGTCTATATTGAGTTGAGGAAGTAGAGACCCACTATATTATTTAAAATGTCCAACACTAACATTTTATTCATGGTACTTTAATAGGAAGTTATACTATCTTAGAAAGAGAGAGGCACACACATGCATGCATGCTATCAACCATGGTCAGTTTGGTCGCTACATGTTCTAACACTGCCTGGTGTTGCCACGCCTGCTGTCCACCTGGTTATTTTTTCATCTGTTTGCTGTCTTCTGTTCGCTGTCATCTTCATCATTAGCATCCTCCCCATCTGCATGTCTTAAAACAAGACTGCAATAGCCTACATTTTTTTTTCTACTCTGTTAATGTCCCCACTGGCACCTCCTATAAACTCATCCTCTCACCTGGAAAGTCATTTCCTTTGTCCTGGTTGAGCTACTCTGCACAATAAAACATAATGCATGTGTTTCTGTCGGTCTGTCTTCCTCACTTACAGCTTACCTTTACTCATTTGCTTATCTTCTACTTTTGTTTTTGTTTATCCATTAAAAATCTATGTCTGTCTCGTTGCATTACTTCACTCGCATATCACATGAAATCATTGTCACTTATCCAATGTCTGCTCTATTAGAAACATAGCAGTTAGTACCCACACACTCTTATCAAGCCATCTGTAAGCTGTTTCAATTACAGCCTACAGAGTTGGGGCAGTTACAGAGCAAACCTCTCTGTGGCTGCTTCCCTGTTCTCTACCCTTCTTCCAAAGTGTGCACTTGCTTGTGAAGCGTGCATTCGTTTCAAGCATATTACCCAAGTTGTTTACAAAACATAAACAGGTCGATAAAATCATCCTACATGCTGAACTGAATTCAACGACAAAGAGTGATGGAATGTCACTGTTTAGTAGTGCAAGGCTTCAGTGGATGCAGTGTTAGGACACGTACCAACATAGAACCTTGATTGATGAGGCCAGGTGCCAGTGAGAGAGCTCTGTATAGGTGTGACCGTCTGAACCTGATGATTTATTCATCTATGGTGCAGCCTGTGTGTGTGCATGTACCCATCTGCCTTCCAGTTCATACCATTCCTCCCCTATAAAGAGAGTCAGCTATATAAATATAGGTAAGATGCCTTGGGCTCGTATTCAATGCTGCTCAGTAGAGGGAATTGCTCTTTATAGTGGCTTTATATTTATACGGGGTGGCAGGTAGCCTAGTGGTTAGAGCGTTGGCTCAGTAACCGAAAGGCTGCTAGATCGAATCCCCAAGCTGACAAGGTAAAAATCTGTCATTCTACCCATGAACAAGGCAGTTAACTCACTGTTCCTAGGCGTTATTGTAAATAATAATTTGTTCTTAACTGACATGCCTAGTTAAATATAAAATACAGCAAAAAAATACAATTTCATTGATTTTATGGGGTTACAGTTCAAATTAGGGAATCAGTCAATTTAAATTAATTAATTAGGCCCTAATCTATGGATTTCACATGACTGGGATACAGATATGCAATATGTTGGTCACAAAAAATGGGCCTCAGGATCTTGTCATGGTGCATTCACATTGCCATCGATAAAATACAATTGTTTTCGTTGTCCGTAGCTTATGCCTGCCCATACCGTAACCCCACCGCCACCATGGGGCACTCTGTACACACCGTTGAAATCATCAAACTGCCCACACGACGCTCTACACTTGGTCTGTGGTTGTGAGGCCAGTTGGACGTACTGCCAAATTCTCTAAAACAACACGTGGCTTATGGTAGAGAAATGAACATTCACTTATCTGGCAACAGCTCTGGGGGGACATTCCTGTAGTAAGCATGCCAATTGCACACTCCCTCAACTCAAATCTGTGACCTTGTGTTGTGACAAACCTGCATGTTTTAGTGGGCTTTTATTGTCCCCAGCACAAGGTGCACCTGTGCAATGGTCATGCTGTTTAATCAGCTTCTTGATATGCCACACCTGTCAGATGGATGGATTATCTTGGCAAAGGAGAAATGCTCACTAACAGCAATGTAAACAAATTTGTGCTCAATTTGAGATAAATACGTTTTTTGTGTATATGGAACATTTCTGGGATCTTTTATTTCAGCTTATGAAACAAGGGACCAACATTTTACTTATTGCGTTTATATTTTTGTTCAGTATACGATACATTTTATTTTGTCCATTATTTATATTTTATACCACAGCATTGTTGAATAATTTCTTATTGGCTAGAAGGGCATTCTAGAATGGAAATGATATTGGGACACCTTGCAATCATGACATGATAGGCACCTACACATGCAGACCGTACTTGCTATAAAGTTACAGAAAGCTAAAGCAACAACTACACAAACTGAAATTGGATACATTGTAAGAGTGACTTGTACGTACACTGAATGTACAAAACATTAAGAACACCTGCTCTGTCCATGAGACTGAACAGATAAATCCAGCTTTTTCACCTGGATGATCCTTTTCTTGATGTCACTTGTTAAATCCACTTTAAGTCGGTGTAGACGAAGGGGAGGAGACGGGTTAAAGAAGGGTGTTCAAGCCTTTAGACATGGATTGTGTGTGTGCCATTCAGAGGGTGAGTGGGCAAGACCAAATATTAAAGTGCCTTTGAACAGGGTATGTTAGTAGGTGCCAGTTGACCGATTTGTGTCAAGAACTGCAACGCTGCTGTGCTTTTCACGCTCAACAGTTTTCCGTGTGTATCAAGAATGGTCCACCACCCAAAGGACGTCCAGGCAACTTGACACAAATGTGGGAAGCGTTAGAGTCAACATGGGCCAGCATCCCTGTGGAACGCTCCGACATCTTGTAGAGTCAACATGGACCAGCATCCCTGTGGAACGCTCCGACATCTTGTAGAGTCAACATGGGCCAGCATCCCTGTGGAATGCTCCGACATCTTGTAGAGTCAACATGGGCCAGCATCCCTGTGGAACGCTCCGACATCTTGTAGAGTCAACATGGGCCAGCATCCCTGTGGAACGCTCCGACATCTTGTAGAGTCAACATGGGCCAGCATCCCTGTGGAACGCTCCGACATCTTGTAGAGTCTATGTTCTGAGGGCAAAAGGGAGGGGTGCAACTCAATATTAGGAAGGTGTTCCTAATGTTAGTATTCCAATCTAGGTGGTTGAATTCAGTACCGCATGTAGAATGATTTGAATGAACCTGTGTGTATAATAGAATGTAAACAACATGGGTGCGCTTGACGCGTTATTCCATGGACTCTTTCCTTATGTAACTACATGCAGTGACCCAAACCCCTGCCTGTTGAGTGTTGATATTTCTGTTCAATGCATAGTTCACCTGTGCATAAGGTTTCTATTCATGCTCGATTATGTGATCTTGATAAACACAAACTAAATATACACTTCCAAACGTAACATAGGAACTGGAAAGGGCAGAAGCTAATGTGTGTTGCTCCCAGAGGTGATCTTAAATGAAGTGTGGTGACCCAACATACAAGAAGAACAGAAGCTTTACTAAAGATCACATTTTGGAGTAGCAAACAGTGAGCATATTTCTTACTTTTTCAAGTGTTTCACCCCACCTTTCTGAGAGTAGATTCAGTAGATAGTGTTTTATTCATCTTGTCTTGGTCTCTCGAACTAGGAATCATAAATAAAGACTTGGTTATGGTTAAATAGGACTTTTAGTGGACCAAGGACATTCACATTGCTTTAAGATGGGACACATTGTAAAAACATCTGCGGTGTATTCATTAGCACACATCGTAGAAAAACATTTTAAGATGTTGTAAAGTCCAGGCAGTCCCTGCCTGTTTTAGTCTTCCGTTTGGTGCCTAAACACCCTTAGCAGAGTTGCCAACTACCGGATGTATCCGGTTTACATGAATACAGCTAATTCAACCTAGCTTCCTTTTCCACCTAAAACTGGGTGTGGGAACTCTGCTCAGTCGTTTTCTTTTACGCCTGCTACGTTAGTGCCTAAAGAACACCCTGGTCCTCCGTCTCTCTCTAACCCAATCATGTCTCTGCAGGGCGCGAGGGCCAGGGCCACGTTGACCCCAGGGAGCTGCAGAGTGTCAGGCATCAGCTGGAGGACACCCAGCGCTGGAACGCCTCCCTGCAGGCCCGCCTCGGAGTCATCAAGAACCGCGGGGGAGGGGTGGGTGCCATCAATGACACCGGTGAGAACCAGAATACTGTGCTATCGCATCATCACAAACCCTGATGATGTCTCAGCACATTGACAAGGACAGTAGAGCCGGGATGGGAAACTCGAGGAGACGCTTGAACTGCAGGGTCTCTTTAGAGTGCACAACCCTGGGTTCCTTGGTGTTAGTCAGTCAGAGACTTAAAGGAGTGTTCCTTTAAATATAAAGTGCCGCATACCTGAAGTTAAAGTGCAGTCTGTATATTGGTAGTAAGTAACTCCTCTGTTCCAGCTGACACCCTGGGTAGTTTCATGGCCGACCAGACGTCCTACATGAGTATCTGTGTAGGAGAGGGGGAGGGCCTGGACCATCTGTCTGTAGAGGAGCTCCGACAGAAGGTCAGCGTTTACTCTACTGCATTATACTTCATATGTCATATTTGATTCATACATGATCATACTTAATGTTATTTTATTTATACATTATCATACCTCTTTCCTTTAAATAATGTAGGTTTATTCTGGCATCGAGCCGACGAGCTAAACTGGAGGGAAACATATTTTTTATTGTTTCTAAGTATCCAATGCTAGTGGTTAATGCAAGGTGTACATCACTACTGATGAGTTGCTAACGTCATTGTATCTCCTGTAGGTGATGGAGCTGCAGGACTATGTCAGTAGACTGCTGGCTGTGAATGAGGACCTGCAGAGGACGCTCTCATTGACTGAGGGCTCAGACCACAACCTATCACAAAGCAGCTCTGGGAAAGAGGTATGTCCAATTTCAAATCGACCCATTTGGCATTCACCTTGGCACTTCTGTCGATCATAAATGATTGGAAAAGTGCATTTAATATGGTGGAAATTCTATCAGAGAGGAAGGTTAAGTTATTACTGTATTGTTTCTAGCTGACAGATCCATGTAGATCTACAGTGGGGCAAAAAAGTATTTAGTCAGCCACCAATTGTGCAAGTTCTCCCACTTAAAAAGATGAGATGCCTGTAATTTTTATCATAGGTACATGATAAACTATGACAGACAAAATGAGAAAAATCACATTGTAGGATTTTTAATGAATTTATTTGCAAATTATGGTGGAAAATAAGTATTTGGTCACCTACAAACAAGCAAGATTTCTGGCTCTCCACCTGTTACCTATATTAATGGCACCTGTTTGAACTTGTTATCAGTATAAAAGACACCTGTCCACAACCTCAAACAGTCACACTTCAAACTCCACTATGGCCAAGACCAAAGAGCTGTCAAAGGACACCAGAAACAAAATTGTAGACCTGCACCAGGCTGGGAAGACTGAATCTGCAATAGGTAAGCAGCTTGGTTTGAAGAAATCAACTGTGGGAGCAATTATTAGGAAATGGAAGACATACAAGACCACTGATAATCTCCCTCGATCTGGGGCTCCACGCAAGATCTCACCCCGTGGGGTCAAAATGATCACAAGAACGGTGAGCAAAAATCCCAGAACCACACGGGGAGACCTAGTGAATGACCTGCAGAGAGCTGGGACCAAAGTAACAAAGCCTACCATCAGTAACACACTACGCCGCCAGGGACTCCTGTAGTGCCAGACGTGTCCCCCTGCTTAAGCCAGTACATGTCCAGGCCCGTCTGAAGTTTGCTAGAGAGCATTTGGATGATCCAGAAGAAGATTGGGAGAATGTCATATGGTCAGATGAAACCAAAATATTACTTTTTGGTAAAAACTCAACTCGTCGTGTTTGGAGGACAAAGAATGCTGAGTTGCATCCAAAGAACACCATACCTACTGTGAAGCATGGGGGTGGAAACATCATTCTTTGGGGCTGTTTTTCTGCAAAGGGACCAGGACCACTGATCCGTGTAAAGGAAAGAATGAATGGGGCCATGTATCATGAGATTTTGAGTGAAAACCTCCTTCCATCAGCAAGGGCATTGAAGATGAAACGTGGCTGGGTCTTTCAGCATGACAATGATCCCAAACACACCGCCCGGGCAACGAAGGAGTGGCTTCGTAAGAAGCATGTCAAGGTCCTGGAGTGGCCTAGCCAGTCTCCAGATCTCAACCCCATAGAAAATCTTTGGAGAAAGTTGAAAGTCCATGTTGCCCAGCAACAGCCCCAAAACATCACTGCTCTAGAGGAGATCTGCATGGAGCAATGGGCCAAAATACCAGCAACAGTGTGTGAAGACTTACAGAAAACGTTTGACCTCTGTCATTGCCAACAAAGGGTATATAACAAAGTATTGAGATACATTTTTGTTTTTGACCAAATACTTATTTTCCACCATAATTTCCAAATAAATTCATTAAAAATCCTACAATGTGATTTTCTGGATTTTTTTCTCATTTTGTCTGTCATAGTTTATCATGTACCTATGATAAAAATTACAGGCCTCTCTCATATTTTTAAGTGTGAGAACTTGCACAATTGGTGGCTGACTAAATACTTTTTTGCCCCACTGTATATGTAGGCTCTTGTGCTTAGTGCTAGTGGTCAATTTAGAATTCGGGGGTGTGTTCAGTTTGCTTGAATGTTTGCTACGTTGCGGAACGGTTTATACTGAACAACATATTTCACAAATGTTCTTGAACAGACCCGTATGTTTGCTCCTATTTGCTGGGTGTGGCGAGGTGTGGCTTGAAGAAATGAGTGACCTATTTAAAGGGCATTAGCCATACTGACAGTGTTCCCCAAACCCTACCCATTTTTTTTACTGGTTGTTCAGTACAGCACCGTTTCCATTCAATGGAACGTTCCAGAATGTAAAAACCTACTGAATGCAGACCAGAAGTAGTGCTTCCTGATGCTCTGGACACAGCTTTAAATTGCGAGAAACAAATAAATATTTTGCTGTTAGACCATGAGTTTCATTTTAGGAGCACTGTGCGACTATGAAAAAAATCTAAGAGATACACACGAGTGCAGATTCATTAGCGTCATGGTTGTACCATTACTACAGCGAAAACGTCTGGCTTCTAGCCCAACCAGGTCAAAATTACTCACCCACATTTCAGTGGGACGCTGGGATCACATTTTACAGTCAAAAACCATGTCGTGGGCCGTTCAAAAAGTACTTGCGCGTTGAGCCACTCTACCATTTGTTTACACTTTGTTCAAGCATGTTAGCCCTTTGACTAACTAGCTAACAACCAGGTAACTTCAGCAGTATATCCAAACATCTGGTGGCACAGAAGGAAAGGAACGGGGATATCTTCTTCAGGAGATCAATGATCACAGCAATGAATGAACTACAGATCTCTTGCATGTCTTCATCACAAACCTGACATGCATCTCAATGGGAAAATAGTGCTTTGTAGAAATCTAATATTCCACAAATGACTAAATTCAATGACCGGTATTCGGATCAACATTTTAGCTTTCATAATAAACATATTTACAGCATTACATATTAGTTTCTAGGGCAATATGTGCTTTAAAAGTAGCTAGAATGCATCCAGGCCCAATACAGGCTGTATCTCAATCAATACAACTATTCTGGTGCTCCTACATTTCATGTGGCACATTTTAATTTAGAGCCCTGGGCACAGCTTCATTCTAATCCTCCCCCCTAACCTCTTACTGATCTAACCTTTGACCCTGAACCCTCACTGATTGATGTATGTTAGTTTGTTCTGTCTCCTTACCAAACACTTTTACATCTGCAGTACTGTGTACTATATCTGTTTTACCTCTTAACTAATGCATTATGTCTCTGTAGTATACAGCATTTACCATCTCTTTCCACCCCTCCTAACTCCGTCCCTGTTCTTTCTTATGTGTCCCATGAAACAGTCTTTTCTTACCCCATGCCACATTAGACACGTCGCTGTCACGCCATTCTGCCTTTGCTGTGGTGCCGTGTTGTCTTATGAATTCTGTTCCCTCATTGCATTTTTTTTTCCGTTACAAAGCCATGTGTCACATACGCCTCCCATCCCATTACTATAGCAGCATCTAGAGCGGAGACAGGAGAAAAAGTCACCGCACAGTGACAGAGTCCACAGTGACTCTGGCCAGGACAGAGGGAGCCAGACGGACAGCGGCCTTGGACAGGTAGGCAGGGCTGATGGGTGATAAGGAAAAACATGTTTAGTTATTTTATGCATCCTAAAGAACCATAGCAATTAGAGCACATTAAATATGTGTTGTGGGTATTTTTTTCCTAATCTGAGGTGTTCCTTGGAATTTTGACGTGAGAAAGTATACATTGAGCATTATGCACCATACCACGTACAGTACTTCTCATACACTCTGAAAAATTCCCCTTTCAGGTGGTAGATGGAAGGCTGAATGACGGCCACCAATCTGCTGATGTGACTGTGAGCAGTACCCTGGCCCAGATCCAGAGAGGGATATGGCCTCCCTGGTCTTCCAAAGCCACCAGTGAGAGCCAGTCACAGAGCAGCCAGCAGGGAGAGGTGGAGAGGGACAGAAACTGGGAGCAGCTTTGTTCTCTTCTGTCCGACTGTGGGGCCTTATCAGTCAACCACCTCAGGTGAGTCACCTTCATCTTCTATCTAATTACTGTGTTTTAAGGGGAGTGGGTACATTTTCATAAGGAGGAGGAGGAAAGCGATTGTGCTTTTCCACTAATAATTATGTGTGTTTAGGGAGGAGCTACAGAGATTGCAGTCAGAGAATGTGGACCTGAGGGGTCAATTAAAGGAAGAGAAATCCAGAGAGTCCAAGGAGAGCGCCGACACCTTGGGCGACATCGGCGACGCACAGGGCGACCTCCGCAAGACATTGGAGAGGCTGAGGTCAGAGGCAAAAGGTCACTGCAAGATTATCCAGTTGCTGAAGGAGCAGCTGGAGAGGACTGAAGCGGTGGTGGACGTAGAAACCCTGTCGGATAGTCAGCCAGACATGATGGTGACGATGACCCAGGAGATGGAGAGGCTGCGTTTGGAGCAGGAGGGAGGAGCTCATGGTAGAGAGAAACTGCTTGAAGGAGAAGAGAGAGGGAAAGCACAGGGAGATGGTCATGCCACACAGGGGAACAGCCACACACAGCCTGCCAAGGGACATTCATATCGCATCGCAAGACATGGGGTAAGTACTGTCATTGAAATGAGAAAGAAACATGAAGTAAAGAGGAGACTTTCACACATTTTAATATTCCTGCTCTGCTATTTGTTTCTGTATTGCAGGCTGGTGTGAAATCTCGCCTGCCCGTCCCCGTGAGACACAACAAAACAGACACTGCTGGCAGCAGGGAGTCGGTAAACCAGGCGTCAGACGAGTTCTCTGAACATCTGAGAGGAGACGTACTACATCAACTAGGCCCGGACCACCACCATGACCAGCAAACGTCAGACTCTGACTCCCACAGCTCTCCTAGAGCCGCCCAGCACTGCAGCCCAGGCTCTAACCATAGCAGCACCTCTAGGGGGACTACCAGACAGGGCCTGGAAACGGAGTTCCTCCGAGCTCAGGCCCCCACCGACGCCGAACTCCTATCCCAGTTGGAGCTCCTCCACCAGGAGTGCCAGGACAAGGAGCAGCTGATAGACCGTCTGGAGGAGCAGATGGCTGAGTGGGACGAACTTCAGGCCCAGCTCCGGGAGAAAGACCGGCTCAACTGTCATTATATGGAAGCCCTGCAGGCCGCCGAGTCCACCATCACTTATCTTACAGCGTGCAACCTGGACAGAAACAGCCAGGGTGGAGTACCAGGCTCTGAGTACAAACTCCAGAGACAGTGCATTGAGCTCCAGAACGCCCTTGAGGAGAAAGAGAGACTCAACACCCAGCTGGTGGAGTGCCTCAACATGGTCGAGGTGGCCATTGCCTCGCTCCCCGGCACCTCGTCATCCGCCAACGCCCTGGACGGTCATTTGGACCCCCAGGAGCTGTGCGCGAGGCTGGAGGCGGCCTTACGGCAGGTCAGTGCTTCTCTTGACCCTCTGGTCCTGAAAACCTTGGTTCCAGGGCCTTCGGGGTACCCCCTGAGCCTCAACGCGGAGCTGCAGCAGCAAGCGGACTCCCTGCAGGAGGCGCTGTGGGAGCAGAGCCGCCTGAATGTCGAGCTGCAGGAGAGGCTGAGGTTAGCTGAGGAGGCTGTCGCAGCACAGCAGGGCACTGCCAACACTGGCCTGGAAGGCAATTACGGCAGGCAGCCAGAAGAAGACCTGAATGAGATTCCGAGAGGGAATGAAACAAAGGAACAGATAGGTTGGGGAAAACATCATGGAAGAAGCAAGTTTGCGTCCGATGTGAAGAGCAGCCTAGGATCTGAGCAGGTTGCCAAGCATCTCTCCGAGTGTCTCAGAGCAGCCGAGTCGGCCATAGGCTCACTCACAGCTCACTGTACCAACACGAGCACTAGCACCTCTACCACGACCAGAGCAGCTCAAACCAGCTCTGACTTACAACATCACCTAGACAGACTACAGAGAACTCTACAGGAGAGAGAAGCATTGGACGACCTGGGCTCCACTGGACCCACCCACCAACAGACCAGTGAGAACCCCACACGACACACCACCCCTGGGGCTGAAACCCCCTCTCCCCTAGAGCTCCACCATAACATCTGCCTCCTCCAGAAGGCCTTCTACGACCTGCAGGAGGAGAGGGGACGCAGGGAGAGGGAAGCCAAGACGATGGAGCCTGGAGCTTGGGTACCACCACAAGATGTCCAGGCCCAGCTGGAAAGCCTTCAGAAGGCTTTGAAGGAGAGGAAGAGGGCCTGTAAGAGCCTGGAGGAGAAGCTGGCCACGGCTCAGTCCATCATAGCTCTGCAGAACTCCTCCAAGAAGACCAGTCATGTAGCAACACAGAGAGGTAAGGGAACAATAATTGAGGTCAAATTGTTGATAAGATTCATTCATACATTTAAAAATGACATACCTTCTTACTATTTCTTATATTGCCCTTTGAGCCGGATCTGTTGGTCACTTTGTTTTTCAAGATTAATTTAAAGCACAGATTGCCAGAACAACACAACGTCAGGAATTTGGAATCAGCTTTTTGTTTGAAAATGTTTGTCTTGACATACGTTCTTAGAGGAATGTGTGCAACTTTGCTGAGCTGTGTTTTTATAAATGCGCATAGACCTCTATTGCAAGAAGTGCATGTACTGGTGTGTCGAGCATGACAGCCAAGCCTTTCGGTTACTGTTTTTGATGCACTAAAGGGAGCTTCGCATAGCATGACAACGAATGACAGTGACTGGCTCTGTGTAGAATTAAACTACTGCCTGTGTGATTCAATTGTTACATCAAATGTTAACGTTTGACGATACAATCCAAATGCAATGATGACATCACACCCTCGGCATCTGATCAAGCCGAAAGAGAGAGAATCTGAACCTTCTCTTGTTAATCCCTGCCTGCCTGGGTGTTGCCTCTAGCGCCCCCTCTGGAGCAGGAAGACAAGGGCGTGCAGGTGGACCTGCAAGACCTGGGTTACGAAACCAGTGGCAAGAGTGAGGCCGAGGTGGATAGGGAGGAGAGCAGTAGCACAGGTAGACGACCATGTCTGTCTGTCGAGTGGACACTAATAATCACAGTGGTGGAGTGGCGTCTGCTGCATGAGGAATGAAAACACTGGGCTGTAAGACTGTTTGATAATAACACCACTGTGCTTTTCTGGTCTGATAGTCACACATCGTCCGGGTGTGTTCTCGGTAGTCTAAAGTGGCTTCCTTTCCTCTCCTTCATCTGCTCTGACATAAAAAGGACTGGACAGGTGAAAGCAGCTCCCGGGCATCCACCATTTTTCTCTAGCCTGTGTTTTCAGGTCAGTGCAGATAGAGGAGGAGAAAAGGAGAGGAAGCGACTTTAGACTATTGAGACTCAGCCCTAAAGACTGCATGGGGAATGAACACTGGGCTGGAACATTGTGGTGATAACACCACTGTGTTGTATGGGTCTGATAGTCACACCTTCTCCTATGTGGTTTAACCAGGGCACTGACTTGTACAGCACACCTGTGTCTCTGCCTGTCTGTCTCTCGCTGCCTGTCTCTCCTGCATGTGTGCACTCTGGTTGTTGTACTCTGGAATGGTTTGCTCAATGGGATACTAACTCCTCCTTATTTGACCACGGTCAACTGTAAAACATCAGCACAAAACCGATCCTCTCTCCTTTCACATTGTACCATCTTCGTCAGACTTGCTTGTTTTAGGTATATACTGTAGACCCCTGTTTGATCCTTTTGTGTGTGTGGTTGGCGATGATCCCTCCAGATATGCAGCTTGTCCCTGGCAGTGCTAACAGCAGCCTACCCTGCCTGCTGAAGCAGGACCAGGAGGAGCCCTCGTTCTCCTCCACAGAGAACCTTGACACGGCCTCCAGTGCCTCCTACCCCAGCTCCCCCACTCTCAGCTCCCCCAAGGTACTGCCGCCCTAGTTACTGCTTTTCACATTTTTATTGGACATTGTCCTCGTCCTGTGTTTTGGTTTGATTGTATTGTCTCTCTTAATCCCTCACCTTTATGTGCTTTCTCTTTCATTCTCTTTATCCTCCCTCACTTTTGTGCTTTCTTGTTCTATCTCTCTTTCTCCTCCCCATCCCTCATCTCTCACTAGGTGAGTCTGAAGAGCCTCCAGACGTTTGACTCCTACGGTCTGTGTGAAGACCCAGCCCAGCTCCAGGCCCAGGTGAGGGAGCTGAAGACCCAGCTAGAGAGCCAACACCAGGTCATCCTCCACCTGCAGACCATGCTACGCCGCCGCGCCTCCCTGTCCAGCGAACTGTTGACCGCCACATCTGACTCCCACACTGCCACGGGAGGTCACACGGGCTCCGAGAGGGGGGAGGAGGGTGGGAAGGAGGAGAGGAGCCTGGAGGGAGAGGGGGAGGTGACGAAGGAGAAGATGAAGAGTATGAGCATGGAGCTGGAGAGGGAGAGGAGCGTGAACAGGAGTATGAGCGAGCAGCTGTTGCAGGCCCAGCAGCGGAGTCGATCAGCCTCACCTGCCAGGTTGCTAAGTAGTTGTTTCTTAACTTTCTTCATTATAAAGTACTACGGATGTTTTTTTTACAGGGTAAAAAGTTGAACTCTGAATGACTCTTCAGTTTCTATTTCATTGTATTATTATGGACCCAAATTAATGTTTGTTTAGTTTTTTTTTTTTTTTTTTTTTTTTTTTTTTCACCTTCATTTAACCAGAGAGCCCTGGGGTCTAATTTGTGGGGTCAGCTCTCTGCAGTGTATTTGTTTAGAAATTTCCGATAAATCTGTCTAGTAATCTAGCTATTGTCATCACCACTAAACCTCTCTGTTTGGTTAAAAAGTATTTTTAATAATCTCATCTGTTCCCTATAGGATTGACTCCCTGGTGCAGTCGCAGGCGAGGGAACTGTCCCAGCTGCGTCGTCAGATCCAGGAGAGCCGGGGCCTGGGGGCACTGCATCGGATGCAGCTGGAGGAGCTGTCGCAGGCCTTCGAGGAGCTGCTACAGGCCAGCGACGTGGACTACTACGTGGGAGAGGTGTTCCGAGAGCAGCTGGACAAGAGCCTGGGCGTCCTGGAGAGGCTTGAGGGCCGGCTGGAGAAAGGTAAGCACAACAAACATTGTATGTAGACATTGATGATAGTAAATGGATTTTAAAAGCAGCTATACAAACATGTACTAAGGACTCTTAAAGAGCATATGGCCTCTACAGAATGGAGTCTATTGAGACTGTTCTGAGATGCTCCATTCACCTACCCATTCTGAAATTGTATATACTTTCATAACTTACTCACCAATGCAGAGATGCGATGTTGGGATTGCGAACATCTGTGAAGGTCTCATTTTCCTAAAATGAAAGATCAAAGTTGCACTACTTTTGTAGTGTAATAAACGTTCTAGCCAAACCACACATCATCCAATACCAGAAACCCCACACACAGGCCTCTCACCACTTGGCAAGGACGAGAATACAGGCCTCACCACTTGGCAAGCACGAGAATACAGGCCTCTCACCACTTGGCAAGCACGAGAATACAGGTTAGGGCTGGGCGATATGGGCAAAATACAGTGCCTTGCGAAAGTATTCGGCCCCCTTGAACTTTTCGACCTTTTGCCACATTTCAGGCTTCAAACATAAAGATATAAAACTGTATTTTTTTGTGAAGAATCAACAACAAGTGGGACACAATCATGAAGTGGAACGACATTTATTGGATATTTCAAACTTTTTTAACAAATCAAAAACAGAAAAATTGGGCGTGCAAAATTATTCAGCCCCCTTAAGTTAATACTTTGTAGCGCCACCTTTTGCTGCGATTACAGCTGTAAGTCGCTTGGGGTATGTCTCTATCAGTTTTGCACATCGAGAGACTGACATTTTTTCCCATTCCTCCTTGCAAAACAGCTCGAGCTCAGTGAGGTTGGATGGAGAGCATTTGTGAACAGCAGTTTTCAGTTCTTTCCACAGATTCTCGATTGGATTCAGGTCTGGACTTTGACTTGGCCATTCTAACACCTGGATATGTTTATTTTTGAACCATTCCATTGTAGATTTTGCTTTATGTTTTGGATCATTGTCTTGTTGGAAGACAAATCTCCGTCCCAGTCTCAGGTCTTTTGCAGACTCCATCAGGTTTTCTTCCAGAATGGTCCTGTATTTGGCTCCATCCATCTTCCCATCAATTTTAACCATCTTCCCTGTCCCTGCTGAAGAAAAGCAGGCCCAAACCATGATGCTGCCACCACCATGTTTGACAGTGGGGATGGTGTGTTCAGCTGTGTTGCTTTTACGCCAAACATAACATTTTGCATTGTTGCCAAAAAGTTCACTTTTGGTTTCATCTGACCAGAGCACCTTCTTCCACATGTTTGGTGTGTCTCTCAGGTGGCTTGTGGCAAACTTTAAACGACACTTTTTATGGATATCTTTAAGAAATGGCTTTCTTCTTGCCACTCTTCCATAAAGGCCAGATTTGTGCAATATACGACTGATTGTTGTCCTATGGACAGAGTCTTCCACCTCAGCTGTAGATCTCTGCAGTTCATCCAGAGTGATCATGGGCCTCTTGGCTGCATCTCTGATCAGTCTTCTCCTTGTATGAGCTGAAAGTTTAGAGGGACGGCCAGGTCTTGGTAGATTTGCAGTGGTCTGATACTCCTTCCATTTCAATATTATCGCTTGCACAGTGCTCCTTGGGATGTTTAAAGCTTGGGAAATCTTTTTGTATCCAAATCCGGCTTTAAACTTCTTCACAACAGTATCTCGGACCTGCCTGGTGTGTTCCTTGTTCTTCATGATGCTCTGCGCTTTTAACGGACCTCTGAGACTATCACAGTGCAGGTGCATTTATACGGAGACTTGATTACACACAGGTGGATTGTATTTATCATCATTAGTCATTTAGGTCAACATTGGATCATTCAGAGATCCTCACTGAACTTCTGGAGAGAGTTTGCTGCACTGAAAGTAAAGGGGCTAAATAATTTTGCACGCCCAATTTATCAGTTTTTGATTTGTTAAAAAAGTTTGAAATATCCAATAAATGTCGTTCCACTTCATGATTGTGTCCCACTTGTTGTTGATTCTTCACAAAAAAATACAGTTTTATATCTTTATGTTTGAAGCCTAAAATGTGGCAAAAGGTCGCAAAGTTCAAGGGGGCCGAATACTTTCGCAAGGCACTGTATATCACAGTATTTAAAAACAAACAACAACTAAAAAACGTTATGCTGATATTTTACGGTACTTGAGTAAAAGTTAAGATACGTTAATAGAAAATGACTCAAGTGAAAGTCACCCAGTAAAATACTAGAGTAAAATATAAAGTATTTGGTTTTAAATATGCTTAAGTATTAAAAGTAAAAGTATAAATAATTTCAAATTCCTTATATGGTCTACACTATCACTAGTATTATCAGGCTGTATTAGCTAGCTACGTTTGCTCTTACTCAGTACATTTATTAGCTAGCTGTTAGCATTAGAGGCTAACAAGATTTAGGGCAACTTGTTAAGAAAAGACAAACTAGCTGTTTGCTGATGTAAGAAACAAACTGATAGTGTCATTATAGAACGCTAGTGGATTTATATTAAGAAACAAAGTGAAAACAGCATTGTTGCATGTGCTGCATTGACCATGCAGACTGAACGCAAGTTTGAAAGGGGGCATGGCTAGGTCTGTGTGGAAAGTGGCACGGAGAGAAGGAGTGGCGCAAGATGACTCCAGTAGCCAAGTAAACTATAAAATTGGACATTACACTTGGCATATCACGTTTAACAAACCAAACATTCAAATACCAGTATAGAAGGTAAAGTAAAAACCCAAACCGCCCAGCCCTAACAGACGGTCCAAAATGTTGTCAAGTGTAAGGTGGCTTCTGAATAGCAGCTGTTAAATAAACAAAGCTATTTTAAAGAAGCAATCTGCAATTGCTAGTGCTACATACATTTTTAAAAATGTAATTATATGTACACATTGATTGTTGAAGAATATAACTTAGAACTGGCTCATGAGCTTAGTTTAAACTGTCGTACCCCATCAGAACCAAAAATATGAGATTGTTTTACTCCCATTGTTGTAAATGAACACTATTTAGCTAAAACTATAATTTAGATATCATGGGGGGGTGTAATCACCATAAGGACACAGCACATAGTCTACCTGAAGAGGTTAGGAGGGAAAAGAGGGGACTGAAATAGAAGAGAGTGAGGTGTGATAGACTGAAAGAGACAAGCCTTTCACCATTCCTCTCCCTGTCTCTAGGAGACGCTCAACTGGATAACGAGGACGGGGCAGCACTGGAGCTGGCGCAAAGGTGTGTGTGTGTGTGTGTGTGTGTGTGTGTGTGTGTCTCTCTTCCTCCTATACCACACAAACACCCTCCATCACTAATGGAGCCTTTTTATGTGAGATGTATGTTTTCCAGCCAACCAAGTTCTATTGACCTTCTTAGACAGCCCTGACTGTCACTGATCTGTTAATTTTTTTAATTTGACCATTATTTAACTAGGCAAGTCAGTTAAGAACAAATTCTTATTTTCAATAACGGCCTAGGAACAGTGGGTTAACTGCCTGTTCAGGGGCAGAACGACAGATTTTTACCTTCAGCTCGGGGATTCGATCTTGCAACCTTTCAGTTACTAGTCCAACGCTCTAACCACTAGGCTACCTGCCGCCCCAAGAGAGTCCAACGTTTCTTCTACCTCAGCTGCTTAAAACACTCACATTTCACGGACATCCATAGGCTTACAGCTGTCTTACTCAACACTGTGTGGTTGTGTCAACATTTAGAGGAATATTGTTTCTTAACATTATTACTGGACAGCCACACCGTGCTCAATCAGGAGTTGCAGTACCTGCGCACCCAGGGCGAAAGTGACAGGGAGCTACAGCAGCCAGACCGCCCGGCCGCTACCAGGCTGCAGCAGGGGATAGACTACTTGCGGCTGCAGCTAGAGGGCGAGAGGGAGCTGCTGCTGCAGCAGGGGATAGAGTACTTGCGGCTGCAGCTAGAGGGCGAGAGGGAGCTGCTGCAGCAGCAGGGGATAGACTACTTGCGGCTGCAGCTAGAGGGCGAGAGGGAGCTGCTGCAGCAGGGGATAGAGTACTTGCGGCTGCAGCTAGAGGGCGAGAGGGAGCTGCTGCTGCAGCAGGGGATAGAGTACTTGCGGCTGCAGCTAGAGGGCGAGAGGGAGCTGCTGCTGCAGCAGGGGATAGACTACTTGCGGCTGCAGCTAGAGGGCGAGAGGGAGCTGCTGCAGCAGGGGATAGAGTACTTGCGGCTGCAGCTAGAGGGCGAGAGGGAGCTGCTGCTGCAGCAGGGGATAGACTACTTGCGGCTGCAGCTAGAGGGCGAGAGGGAGCTGCTGCAGCAGCAGGGGATAGAGTACTTGCGGCTGCAGCTAGAGGGCGAGAGGGAGCTGCTGCAGCAGCAGGGGATAGAGTACTTGCGGCTGCAGCTAGAGGGCGAGAGGGAGCTGCTGCAGCAGGGGATATAGTACTTGCGGCTGCAGCTAGAGGGCGAGAGGGAGCTGCTGCAGCAGCAGGGGATAGAGTACTTGCGGCTGCAGCTAGAGGGCGAGAGGGAGCTGCTGCAGCAGGGGATAGACTACTTGCGGCTGCAGCTAGAGGGCGAGAGGGAGCTGCTGCAGCAGCAGGTCTGCTTTCTGGGCCAACAGAACCAGAGTTTGGCCGAGTGTGCCAGGGAGCAGCTAGATTTGTGAGTGGCCGGTCACCAAGAGGGATTCTGCGAGGTTGGAAGCATGAGTTTGCTGTGAACTCTTCTTGACTTATGACTCTTTCGAAATGTCTTCCTTCAGCTGGTAATTTCTTTTGGAATGTTTCGAAACCTGTCAAAATAGACCCTTTCTAGATGGTAGGCATTTTGCTCTTGGTATGTTGTGTTTTGGGTCCTCTGTGTGTGTTTTTCTGAGTTTGCTGTTCTTGTAGCTGTTCTCTCGACAGACATCTACAGTCATGTGAAATAAACACTTTTCTCTGCGGCATTCACCCCCCTCTTTCCGACTGATTTTTAAGTGTTTTTTTCACTATTTTGGACTTTGTTTCACACTGTGGAAGCGGCCTCCCCCCGTGGCCTTATAACCTGCTGTAACTCTCCCTCTCTCTCTCTCTCGCCCGCTCTCTCTCTTATTTCCTCTGTCAGGCTGTCTAAAGAGTTACAGGAGAAGACCCGTCTGGTCCAGAGTCTACAGATTCAGCTGCGAGGCCAAACTCCTAGCAGCCACCACAGCTCAGACTCAGACCTGTCGGACAGGGTCTCTAACCAGGCCACAGCCTCCTACCACAACAGCCCCACCCTGCCAGCCTGTAGCAAACTCCATGGCAACCAGGCCTATCATGGTAAGAGATCATCAAGCTACTAGTTATAACATGCTGAACAGACAAAATAACTTAATGCTGTTGCCACGTGTAGCTGAAAACCCAGACAGTTTTCAGTTTGTCATCAAGGTTGTATGAAATTGATAATTTCAAGAGTTGTCAGTTGTTCAGAATGAGTTCAACCGATGTCCCCAGACTTGCTATCGGGTGCAGGGAAGCAGAGAAAGGTCCATGCTAAAGAGAAGCCACTCTTTGAATGTCACCCAGGTCCGGTCACTGTCCCCGAGTCTCTCCTTCTTCCTCTTAAGTTTTTTTGCCAGGGTCGCATTCAGTACACAATGGAAAACATTTAAAAACTTTGTTGCAATGGAAAATGAAAATGAGCACTACTAGTCCCTCCAGTTTCAGATTGTTCTCTTCCATTCGGTGCCTAATGAATACGAACCAGGTGTGGTATGTGAGTAGTGCAGTGTTAAGCTATTCTGGGCTGGTGCCGGGTTAACTTTTAGCTCTCCATTAAATATGGATATTGTTCCCCTCTGGCGGCCCAGCCGGGTCCGTGGCGTTGAGATTGCCTTTGAATCCCAGTCAGTCTAATGGTACTTATTTTCCACTCAGGCCCATTGTGGACCAGTCAGGGATTTCAAAAGGACAAAGAGGGCCAGCCAAGGGCAGTACGGGTGTCTGGTTACACCCATTACTGTTTTCACCCGCCTCCATCCCCTCCCCTCTCTCTCCACTTAAAACTGCATTATTTAGTAGTACCACCTATCTGGTTTAATCTTCAAATTGTGTTTCGCTTTGAGTGTGGACAACGAGGGATATTACAAAGATAGATGATGGGTTGTGGGAGGACAGAGGAGAGGAGTGCTACTGAAGAAGAACTCTATTTTAGCTTAGTCCTGCGGCACTGCAGATGCTAGCGTGTTGCAGTTTTTTACTCATAGGGCTCCTGAGTGTTGGGCGAAGTGTTCATAGGCTAGGCTAACTTAGCGGAGGCTCATTTGGTGACGAGTTTGCTGTGCATGGAGACTAAGCTAACGGGGAGCATTCTATAGTATTAGTTTGAAGGGGCTAGGCTAACCATCAGCGCTGTCATTCAGCCAGTCAGTGTAGGTAGCAAGGCTAACCATCAGAGCTGTCATTCAGCCAGTCAGTGTAGGTAGCAAGGCTAACCATCAGAGCTGTCATTCAGCCAGTCAGTGTAGGTAGCAAGGCTAACCATCAGAGCTGTCATTTAGCCAGTCAGTGTAGGTAGCAAGGCTAACCATCAGAGCTGTCATTCAGCCAGTCAGTGTAGGTAGCAAGGCTAACCATCAGAGCTGTCATTTAGCCAGTCAGTGTAGGTAGCAAGGCTAACCATCAGAGCTGTCATTTAGCCAGTCAGTGTAGGTAGCAAGGCTAACCATCAGAGCTGTCATTCAGCCAGTCAGTGTAGGTAGCAAGGCTAACCATCAGAGCTGTCATTCAGCCAGTCAGTGTAGGTAGCAAGGCTAACCATCAGAGCTGTCATTCAGCCAGTCAGTGTAGGTAGCAAGGCTAACCATCAGAGCTGTCATTTAGCCAGTCAGTGTAGGTAGCAAGGCTAACCATCAGAGCTGTCATTCAGCCAGTCAGTGTAGGTAGCAAGGCTAACCATCAGAGCTGTCATTCAGCCAGTCAGTGTAGGTAGCAAGGCCAACTCTGATACCATGGATGTAAAGGAGGAGAAAGTAGATCCAAATGACATAATTCGAGGACGGTGGAAAATGGCACTTGATGCTACCAAAGATGAATGCATGGGTACATAGGGATATTGTGTGGACTGACATTATACTTTTTCTCTCTAGGATTTTGTTTGAGAAATGTTTAGGCTACATCGCACAAAGAAAAATGTTGTAAACAACTTGTTCAAATTTCCTCTAATCCTATACTTCATCCATCAAGGAATGAAGGAGTCCAACGGGAGCTCAACGTCGGCTCCAGAGTCTGCAGCCCAGCAGGATGGGGGCGTGGCTAAGGATGGGGGTGTGTCTGGCCCTGGGGTAGTTTCTGGACATAAATGGAGAGCCAGACAGCTCCAGGGCCTGCAGAGGGAGAATGGGCGCCTGGTGGAGCAGCTGAGGAGCAGCGAGGAGCTTAACGCCACGCTGCGCTGCGAGCTGGACCTCCACCGCTCTATCCTGGTCCAGGGGATCTCCACACCACTACACACCCAGGGAGAGGGGCTGGGGCAGAGCCAGGGACAGGCTGGGGGGTCACCACAGAACAGGGAGGACCAGAGGGGAGAGGGACACCCAGCTTCACAGCAGGACACTGCCCAGCTATGCAGCATGAACCCAGGTACAGAGCTGGGAGTGGGTGGTGATCGTCACGTCTGAATGGGGATTATAGGCCTATAGTTGTTTCTAATGGTATGCTCATTGGATCTTGTCCTCACAAGGTTAGAAAACTGTGTGTGTATTTTGACTGACATTGTTGTCAGACCTGTTAACAGAACACCTGTTGGAGATCAGAGCCCTGAGACAGCGTCTGGAGGAGACCATCTACAACAACGACCGGCTCAGAGAACAGCTGGAGAGAAGACTGGGTGAGGTGGAGAGAGACCCAGGTACACACACCTCTACCTCGCTCTCTCTATGTTCATATTTGCATAGAGTCACACTGACTGGCTGAGATGGATATACAATGGATACACACAGAGTATATTGTGTTTGACTTCCTCCTCAATAATGAACTTAGCAGCCACCAACATCTTCATCCACGGTACGGAGGAGCAGGGCCAGCTGACCAGTGAGCTGCGGTTCCTCTGGGGACAGAACCAGGCCCTGAAGGAGCAGCTCAACCTGGGCTCCAGAGGTAAAACAAAATGAGTAGCCGCTTTCCCCACATACTAGTGTGTTTGTGATTCCTGAATTGATTGATCCCACAACCTGGGCATTGCTAGCCTCATGCTCTTACCAACTGAGCCACAAAATGTCCCCAATATAGTAGATATATGTTGTCTATCCTATTAATATTTGATTTAAATATTATTATGATCTCTCCAGACAAGCAGAAGGAGAACGAGAAGCTGCGTGAGGCGCTGGCCAGACGGACGGCCAAGCTGGAGCAGAGCAGGAAGGAGTGTGAGGTCCTGAGACAGGAACACACACGTCTTCAGGACCGCCTGGACAGGAGCATCCTGGAACACACACACCTCCAGGACACACTGCACTACAGCCGCCAGGAGATCCACAGGTAATATACAGAAACACACACACAGGACACGCATGTTTGTAGTGATTCATATGTTGATGATGTAAAGAATGTTTCCTGGTCTGTGGTGTAATTTTATTTAACCTTAATTTAATCAGGCAAGTCAGTTAAGAACAAATTCTTAATTACAATGACGGCCTACCAAAAAGCTTTCTGCAGGGACGGGGTCTGGAATTAAAATAAATAAATACATGCAATATAAATGTAGGACAAAACACACATCACAACAAGAGAGACAACACAACACTACATAAAGAGAGACCTAAGACCACAACATAGCAAGGCAGCAGCATATGACAACACAGCATGGTAGCAACATAACAACAACTTTGTAGCAACACAACATGGTAGTAGCACAAAACATGGTACAGACAACAGCACAAAGGGCAAGAAGGTAGAGACAACAATACATAACACAATGAGGAGCAACCAGAAGCAGCACTTGACACATTTATGAAATTGCTTATTCCCGTTACTAATAAGCAAACACCCATTAAGAACATGACTGATAAATCCCATTGGATTGATGAGGAATTGAAAGATTGTAAGGTTGAGAGGGATGAGGTAAAAGGTATGGCAAATAAGTCTGGCAGCCCAACTGATTGTAAAACGTACTGCAGATTAAGAAATAGCGTGACTAAACTAAATAAATATAAACTATACTATGAAACAAAGACCAATTATATAAAGAATGATAGTAAAAAGCTACGGGTACCTTAAATGAAATCTTGGGGGAAAAATCCAACTCGGCTCCATCGTTCATTGAATCAGCTCATTCATCAAAGCCCACTGATATTGCCAACTACTTTAATGATTTTTTTCATTGGCAAGATAAGCAAACTTAGGGATGACATGCCAGTAACAGACACTACACATCCAAGTATATCAGACCAAATTATGAAAGACAAGAATTGTACTTTTGAATTCTGTAAAGTCAGTGTGGAAGAGGTGAAAAAATTATTGTCTATCAACAATGACAAGCCACCAGGGTCTGACAATCTGAATGGAAAATTACTGAGGATAACAACAGACGATATTGCCACTCCTATTTGCCACATCTCCAATTTAAGCCTACTAGAAAGTGTATGCCCTCAGGCCTGGAGGGAAGTTAGTCATTCCGCTACCCAAGAATGGTAAGCCACATTTACTGGCTCAAATAGCCAACCAATCAGCCTGTTACCAAACCTTAGTAAACTTCTGGATTATTTTTGGGACCAGATACAATGCTATTTCACAGTAAACAAATTGACAACAGACGTTCAGCACGCTTATAGGGAAGGACACTCAACAAGCACAGCACTTACACAAATGACTAATGATTGGCTAAGAGAAATTGCTGATAAAATTATTGTGAGGGCTGTTAGATTTCAGTGCAGCTTTTGACATTATCGATCATAGTCTGCTGTTGGAAAAACGTAGGTGTTATGGCTTTACCCCCCCTGCTATAATGTGGATAAAGAGTTACTGGTCTAACAGAACACCGAGGGTGTTGTTTAATGGAAGCCTATCAAATATAATCCAGTTAGAATCAGGAATTCCCCAGGGTAGCTGTTTAGGCCCCTTTGCTTTTTCAATTTTTACAAACAACATGCCACTGACTTTCAGTAAAGCTAGAGTGTCTATGTATGCGGATGACTCAACACTATACACGTCAGCTTAAAGAGCTGCAGTTAGTTTCAGAGTGGGTGCCAAGGAGTTCGCTCTAAATATTTCTAAAACTAAAAGCATTGTATTTGGAACAAAACACTCACTAAACCTCAACTAAAACTTATAATAAATAAATAATGTGGAAATTGAGCAAGTTGAGATGACTAAACTGCTTGGAGTAACCCTAGATTGTAATCTGCAATGGTCAAAACATATTCATTCAGTTGTAGCTAAGTTCAGGAAAAGTCTGTCCATAATAAAGCGATGCTCTGCCTTAACAACACTATCAACAAGGCACGTCCTACAGGCCCTAGTTTTGTCGCACCTTGACTACTGTTCAGTCGTGTGGTCAGGTGCCACAAAAAATAACTTAGGAAAATTGCAATTGGATATACACAGAGAGCTAATATTAATAATATGCATGTCAATCTCTCTTGGCTCAAAGTGGAGGAGAGTGACTTCATCACTACTTGTATTTATGAGAGGTATTGCATGTTGAATGCATCGAGCTGTCTGTCTAAACTACTGGCACACAGCTCGGACACCCATGCATACCCCAGAAGACATGCCACGAGGTCTCTTCACAGTCCCAAAGTCCAGAACAGACTATGGGACTATGGGAGGCACATCAAGTAACTGACGCAAGTAGTAAAATTTGATTTAAAAAAAAAATAGAAATAAAAATATTTTAAAAAACACCTGATGGAACAGCGGGGACTGTGAAGCAACACAAATATAGGCACAGACGCATGCATACACACACACGATAACATACGCACTATATACACACATACACACGGATTTACTGTAGTGGTGGAGTAGGGCCTGAGGGCACACAGTATGTTGTGAAATCTGTGAATGTATTGTAATGTTTTTAAAATTGTATAAGCTGCCTTAGTTTTGCTAGAACCCAGGAAGAGTAGCTGCTGCTTTGGCAGCCGCTAATGGGTATCCATATTAAATACAAATACAAACTCCTAAATACATACACACAGGATGCATAAACACACACTCACACAGGGTACACTATACTAAACACACACACAAACCCCAGGTGGAAAGGGAGAGGAGAGGTGATACTGCTGTGGAGAAGTAGACTCCTGGTATTGGGTGTCATCCTCACTCAACTGTGTCACTGGGAGACCAGTAAGCCAGGTATTCCCAAACTGAGGTACGCATTTTTTCTTCACATTTTTCAAACAGTACATTTATATTTTCCAACAGGGCTATACATTTGTTTTTGTTTTTTCTTCGCCTGTGTACCCTCGTTTCACTGCCAATTTTTTTTTTTACCATCTACAGTTCAGCTAAATAACAAAACAAATTCTAATACAGGTACCCTAGTCAAATAATTAACATCCAATCACATTAACTGTTACTCTCTCGCGGGAAACTTTCGATCTTGCGCAGACATTTAGAAACTAAACATGACCATTTTAAAAAAATAAGCCACGGAAGTTTTTTGAGCGAGAATAAAGATATGTATGAAAGCAACAGATACCATTAATAACAAGGGCTAGAAGCGTCTTATGGTGAGTTACCGAGTGGCTAGGACAGGCATGTGGAGGACCTAATTCTTCCTGCTGCCGCGGATATGGCTGGGACAATGCTGGGGGAAAAGGCCAAAAAAAACTATACAGACAATATCTTCATCAAACACTTTCACGACGCATCGGTGACATATAAGGAGATGTTTTGAAACAATTACTGCTTCGCATACAAGCCAGTGAATTATATGCGTTACAGCTGGACGAGTCAACAGACGTGGCGGGCCTGGCACAGCTCCTGGTATATGTCTGTTATATTTATGGAGGGTCAATTAAGGAAGACATCCTCTTCTGGAAACCAGGACAACATGAGAGGATCTTTTTTAAAGCACTGGACAGCTTTGTGACATCAAATGGACTTTGGTGGTCAAGATGTGTTGGTATCTGTACTGATGGCGCAAAAGCCATGACAGGGAGACATCGTGAAGTGGTAACGTGCGTGCAAGCAGTTGCTCCCGACGACACTTGGGTACACGGCAGCATTCACCGAGAGGCTCTTGCTGCCAAGGGAATGCCTGACATCTTGAAAAACGTTTTGGACACTACAATGAAAATGGTTAACTTTTTTAATGCAAGGCCCCTGAACTCTTGTGTATTTTCTGTATTATGCAATGATATGGGCAGCGACCATGTAACGCTTTTACAACATACAGAAGTGCGCTGGTTGTCAAGGGGGAAATTATTGACACGTTTTTTTTTTAATTGAGAGACTAGCTTAAAGTTTTCTTTACTGACCATCATTTTCACTTGTCTGACCACTTGCATGATGACGGGTTTCTCACACGACTGGCCTATTTTCTTGCCTGAATGATCTGAATCTAGGATTACAGGGACTCTCCAACTATATTCAATGTGCAGGACAAAATTGAGGCTATGATTAAAGAAGTTGGAGCTTTTTTCTGTCTGCATTAATAAGACAACACACAGGTCTTTCCATCATTGTATGATTATTTTGTGTACAAATTAACTAAATCTTGTGATATAGCAAAGCACCTGAGTGAGCTGGGTGCGCAATTACGCAGGTAATTTCCGAAACAAACAACTGGATTCGTTATCCCTTTCATGCCCTGCCTCCAGTCCACTTACCGATATCTGAACAAGAGAGCCTCATCGAAATTGCAACAAGCGGTTCTGTGAAAATTGTATTTAATCAAAGCCACTACCAGATTTCTGGATAGGGCTGCGCTCATAGTTTCTTGCCTTGGCAAATCACACTGTTAAGACACTGATACCATTTGCAACCACGTACCTATGTCAGAGTGGATTCTCGGCCCTCACTAGCATGAAACAAATCGGCACAGACTGTGTGGAAAATGATTTGATTGCGACTCTCCAATACAACCCAACATTGCAGAGTTATGTGCATCCTTTCAAGCACAATTATTGATGAACAAATAAGGTTTTAAATGTAAGATGGCTAAATAAAGAGCAAGATTATTGATTATTATTTGTGCCCTGGTCCTATAAGAGCTCTTTGTCACTTCCCACGAGCCGGTTGGTAACAAAAACTCATTCTTGTGTTTAATAAATGTATTGTATAGTGTGCGTGTGGCAGGCTTACAACGGAGGCTGCATTCATTGTAGCTGGGGATTTTAACAAGGCTAATCTGAAAACAAGACTCCCCAAATTTTATCAGCATATCGATTGCGCAACCAGGGGAGGAAAGACCTTGGACCATTGTTACTCTAACTTCCGCGACGCATATAAGGCCCTGCCCCGCCCCCCTTTCGGAAAAGCTGACCACGACTCCATTTTGTTGATCCCTGCCTACAGACAGAAACTAAAACAAGAGGCTCCCACGCTGAGGTCTGTCCAACGCTGGTCCGACCAAGCTGACTCCACACTCCAAGACTGCTTCCATCACGTGGACTGGGAGATGTTTCGTATTGCGTCAGATAACAACATTGACGAATACGCTGATTCGGTGTGCGAGTTCATTAGAACGTGCGTTGAAGATGTCGTTCCCATAGCAACGATTAAAACATTCCCTAACCAGAAACCGTGGATTGATGGCAGCATTCGTGTGAAACTGAAAGCGCGAACCACTGCTTTTAATCAGGGCAAGGTGTCTGGTAACATGACCGAATACAAACAGTGCAGCTATTCCCTCCGCAAGGCTATCAAACAAGCTAAGCGCCAGTACAGAGACAAAGTAGAATCTCAATTCAACGGCTCAGACACAAGAGGCATGTGGCAGGGTCTACAGTCAATCACGGACTACAGGAAGAAACCCAGCCCAGTCACGGACCAGGATGTCTTGCTCCCAGGCAGACTAAATAACTTTTTTGCCCGCTTTGAGGACAATACAGTGCCACTGACACGGCCTGCAACGAAAACATGCGGTCTCTCCTTCACTGCAGCCGAGGTGAGTAAGACATTTAAACGTGTTAACCCTCGCAAGGCTGCAGGCCCAGATGGCATCCCCAGCCGCGCCCTCAGAGCATGCGCAGACCAGCTGGCCGGTGTGTTTACGGACATATTCAATCAATCCCTATACCAGTCTGCTGTTCCCACATGCTTCAAGAGGGCCACCATTGTTCCTGTTCCCAAGAAAGCTAAGGTAACTGAGCTAAATGACTACCGCCCCGTAGCACTCACATCCGTCATCATGAAGTGCTTTGAGAGACTAGTCAAGGACCATATCACCTCCACCCTACCTGACACCCTAGACCCACTCCAATTTGCTTACCGCCCAAATAGGTCCACAGACGATGCAATCTCAACCACACTGCACACTGCCCTAACCCATCTGGACAAGAGGAATACCTATGTGAGAATGCTGTTCATCGACTACAGCTCGGCATTCAACACCATAGTACCCTCCAAGCTCGTCATCAAGCTCGAGACCCTGGGTCTCGACCCCGCCCTGTGCAACTGGGTACTGGACTTCCTGACGGGCCGCCCCCAGGTGGTGAGGGTAGGCAACAACATCTCCTCCCCGCTGATCCTCAACACTGGGGCCCCACAAGGTTGCGTTCTGAGCCCTCTCCTGTACTCCCTGTTCACCCACGACTGCGTGGCCACGCACGCCTCCAACTCAATCATCAAGTTTGCGGACGACACAACAGTGGTAGGCTTGATTACCAACAACGATGAGACGGCCTACAGGGAGGAGGTGAGGGCCCTCGGAGTGTGGTGTCAGGAAAACAACCTCACACTCAACGTCAACAAAACTAAGGAGATGATTGTGGACTTCAGGAAACAGCAGAGGGAACACCCCCCTATCCACATCGATGGAACAGTAGTGGAGAGGGTAGCAAGTTTTAAGTTCCTCGGCATACACATCACAGACAAACTGAATTGGTCCACTCACACAGACAGCATCGTGAAGAAGGCGCAGCAGCGCCTCTTCAACCTCAGGAGGCTGAAGAAATTCGGCTTGTCACCAAAAGCACTCACAAACTTCTACAGATGCACAATCGAGAGCATCCTGGCGGGCTGTATCACCGCCTGGTATGGCAACTGCACCGCCCTCAACCGTAAGGCTCTCCAGAGGGTAGTGAGGTCTGCACAACGCATCACCGGGGGCAAACTACCTGCCCTCCAGGACACCTACACCACCCGATGTCACAGGAAGGCCATAAAGATCATCAAGGACATCAACCACCCGAGCCACTGCCTGTTCACCCCGCTATCATCCAGAAGGCGAGGTCAGTACAGGTGCATCAAAGCTGGGACCGAGAGACTGAAAAACAGCTTCTATCTCAAGGCCATCAGACTGTTAAACAGCCACCACTAACACTGAGTGGCTGCTGCCAACACACTGACACTGACTCAACTCCAGCCACTTTAATAATGGGAATTGATGGGAAATGATGTAAATATATCACTAGCCACTTTAAACAATGCTACCTTATATAAATGTTACTTACCCTACATTATTCATCTCATACGCATACGTATATACTGTACTCTATATCATCGACGGTATCCTTATGTAATACATGTATCACTAGCCACTTTATACTATACTATGCCACTTTGTACTCTATATCATCGACGGTATCCTTATGTAATACATGTATCACTAGCCACTTTATACTATACTATGCCACTTTGTTTACATACTCATCTCATTTGTACATACTGTACCCGATACCATCTACTGTATCTTGCCTATGCTGCTCTGTACCATCACTCATTCATATATCCTTATGTACATATTCTTTATCCCCTTACACTGTGTACAAGACAGTAGTTTGGAATTGTTAGTTAGATTACTTGTTATTACTGCATTGTCGGAACTAGAAGCACAAGCATTTCGCTACACTCGCATTAACATCTGCTAACCATGTGTATGTGACAAATAAAATTTGATTTGATTTGATGATGGCAAAAACAATATTTGAGTGTGCTGACCCTGGGGCATTTCTGTTCATTTCTATTGGGCACAAAATTATCTAGAGGGGGTACGTAGCTGGAGGTTAAATGTTTGAAGGGGTACGGGACTATAAAAAGTTTGGGAACCACAGATGTAAGGGATTCCACATTAGTGTGTTTGTGTTCTCAGGTTGCAGAGTATAATGATGTTGTCAGTAATGATGATGTGTAATGTGTTGGTTATGGTAATGATGAACGTACAATGATATGACTGGTTATATGATTGGTTAATTTGTGTACTTTCAAGTTGCATGGCATGATTGAAGTGCTGATTTTGTGAGTGTATACTGTGACTGGTCTCTGTGTCCGCTAATGCAGTGTAGATTAGAGGTCGACCGATTATGATTTTTCAACGCCGATACCGATTTATTGAAGGACCATAAAAAGCCAATACCGATTAATCGGCCTATTAAATTTTTATTTATTTTCTTTCTTTCTTTTTAATTTTTTTTGTAATAATGACAATTACAACAATACTGAATGGACACTTATTTGAACTTAATATAATACATCAATAAAATCAATTTAGCCTCCAAGTAAATAATGAAACATGTTCAATTTGGTTAAATAATGCAAAAACAAAGTGTTGAAGAAAGTAAAAGTGCAATATGTGCCATGTAAGAAAGCTAATGTTTTAGTTCCTTGCTCAGAACATGAGAACATATGAAAGCTGGTGGTTCCTTTTAACACGAGTCTTCAATATTCCCAGGGTAAGAAGTTTTAGGTTGTAGTTATTATAGGAATTACAGGACTATTTCTCTCTATACGATTTGTATTTCATATACCTTTGACTATTGGATGTTCTTATAGGCACTTTAGTATTGCCAGTGTAACAGTATAGCTTCCGTCCCTCTCCTCGCTCCTACCTGGGCTCGAACCAGGAACAACACATCGACAACAGCCACCCTCGAAGCAGCGTTACCCATACAGAGCAAGGGGAACAACTACTCCAAGTCTCAGAGCGAGTGACGTTTGAAACGCTGTTAGCTCGCACCCACTAACTAGCCAGCCATTTCACATCGGTTACACCAGCCTAATCTCGGGAGTTGATAGGCTTGAAGTCATAAACAGCGCAATGCTTGAAGCACAGCGAAGAGCTGCTGGAAAACGCACGAAAGTGCTGTTTGAATGAATGCTTAGGAGCCTGCTGCTGCCTACCATTGCTCAGTCAGACTGCTCTATCAAATATCAAATCATAGACTTAATTATAATATAATAACACACAGAAATGCGAGTCTTAGGTCATTAATATGGTAGAATCCGGAAACTATCATCTCGAAAACAAAACGTTTATTCTTTCAGTGAAATATGGAAACGTTCCGTATTTTATCTAACGGGTGGCATCCATTAAGTCTAAATATTCCAGTTACATTGCACAACCTTCAATGTTATGTCAATGTTATGTCGTAAAATTCTGGCAAATTAGTTGGCAACGAGCCAGGCGGCCCAAACTGTTGCATATACCCTGACTCTGCGTGCAATGAACGCAAGAAAAGTGACACAATTTCACCTGGTTAATATTGCCTGCAAACCTGGATTTCTTTTAGCTAAATATGCATGTTTAAAAATATATACTTCTGTGTATTGATTTTAAGAAAGGCATTGATGTTTATGGTTAGGTACAGTCGTGCAACGATTGTACTTTTTTGCAAATGCGCTTTTGTTAAATCATCTCCCGTTTAGCTGTCTTTGTTAGAAAGAAATGGTCTTCACGCAACGAGCCAGGCGGCCCAAACTGCTGCATATACCCTGACTCTATTGCAAGAGAAGTGACATAATTTTCCTAGTTAAAAGAAATTCATGTTAGCAGGCAATATTAACTAAATATGCAGGTTTAAAAATATATACTTGTGTATTGATTTTAAGAAAGGCATTGATGTTTATGGTTAGGTACACGTTGGAGCAACGACAGTCCTTTTTCGCGAATGCGCACCGCATCGATTATATGCAACGCAGGACACGTTAGATAAACTAGTAATATCATCAACCATGTGTAGTTAACTAGTGATTATGATTGATTGATAGTTTTTTTTATAAGATACGTTTAATGCTAGCTAGCAACTTACCTTGGCTTCTTACTGCATTCGCGTAACAGGCAGGCTTCTCGTGGAGTGCAATGTAAGGCAGGTGGTTAGAGTGTTGGACTAGTTAACCGTAAGGTTGCAAAATTGAATCCCCGAGCTGACAAGGTAAAAATCTGTCGTTCTGCCCCTGAACAAGGCAGTTAACCCACCGTTCCTAGGAAAACATAATTGAAAATAAGAATGTGTTCTTAACTGACTTGCCTAGTTAAATAAAGGTGTAAAAAAAAAAAAAAATTATAAACATTTTTTTGTCCAAATCGGTGTCTAAAAATACCGATTTACGATTTTTATGAAAACTTTAAATCGGCCCTAATTAATCGGCCATTCCGATTAATCGATCGACCTCTAGTGTAGATGTGACGTGTTAGTCACTGGTGCAGTGTAGATGTGATGGTAAATGTGGTTGTTTCGTTGGGTTGCTACTGGGGTGGCAGATAGCCTAGTGGTTAGAGCGTTGGGCCAGTAACCGAACCGTTGCTGGATCGAATCCCCGAGCTGACAAGGTAAAAATCTATCTTTCTGCCTCTGAGCAAAGTAGTTAACTCACTGTTCCCCAGGCGTTGAAGACGTGGATGTCGATTATGGCAGCCCCCCGCAGCTCTGATTCGGAGAGGTTGGGTTAAATACGGAAGACACATTTCAGTTGTACAACTGACTAGGTATCCCCAATTCACTATACTGTGTGTCAGGGTGTGTGCGTGTGTGTGCAACTTGCTTGTATACCCGTCCTAAGCGTGTGTTCCTCTAGGTTGCAGTGTGAGGTGAAGATGCAGAGACAGCAGCTGTCAGACAGTCAACACCTCCTCCAGTCTCTACGCGTGGAGCTGCAGGTCTACGAACAGATCAAAACTGGGACACACAAGCACACAGGTAGTGTCCTACAACCACACAGGTAGTGTCCTACAAGCGAGCGCACACACACACCTGTCGCTTAGTTGTTTCTGACATTCCCTCTCTAGAGTCCAGTGGTACAGCCCAACAGTCTGGTTCAGGGTCTGGGTCGAACCAAGTGGACCTGGGGGAGCTGCTGTCAGAGATCCGCCACCTGAGGCTGCAGCTGGAGAGGAGCATCCAGACCAACACGTCCCTGAGGCAGAAACTGGAGGAACAGCTGCTCAGAGGTCCCAACCGCCCAGATACCATCAATATCAACTATCTACTGGCTACTTCAGGTACAGTGAGCTCCAGAAGTATTGGGACAGTGACATTATTTTTGGTTGTCTTGGCTCTGTACTCCAGCACTTTGGATTTGAAATGAAACAATGACTGAGGTTAAAGTGCAGACTGTCAGCTTTAATTTGAGGGTAATTTTTATCCATATCAAGGGAACTCTAAGAAAGAACAGCACTTTTTGTAGATGTGCCCAAAATAAATGTTTTGTCAGAGAAATGAATGGTAAATTATGTATTGTCATTTTGGATTCACTTGTATTGTAAATAAGAATATAACACTTCTACATTAATATGAATGCTACCATGATTAAGGATACTTATTATATATTATATTCTTATTTACAATACAAGTGACTCCAAAATGACACCATATATAATTTACCATTAATTTATATTGGGCACAAAATTAAATGAAACACAACCATAACAAACAGCAAATGCATCCAACAAGTTTGTAGAGTCACAAGCTTGTATGCTATGGGACCAAATACTAAACTTCTGACTTTTTAAAACACATAAGTGAATTTGTCCCAATACTTTTGGTCCCCTAAAATGGAGGGACGACACTGAGTGTACAAAATATCAGGAACACTTGAGTTGCACCCCCTTTTGCCCTCAGAACAGCCTCAATTAGTTGGAGGCATTCCCACAGTTGTGTCAAGTTGACTGGATGTCGGACCATTCTTGATGCACACAGGAAACTGTTGAGTGGAAAATCCAGCCTCTTTGCAGTTCTTGACACAAACCGGTGCGCCTGGCACCTACAGTTGAAGTCGGAAGTTTACATACACCTTAGCCAAATACATTTAAACTAAATTTTTCACAATTCCTGACATTTAATCCTAGTAATTTAATCCCTGTTTTAGGTCAGTTAGGATCACCACTTTATTTTAAGAATGTGAAATGTCAGAATAATAGTTGAGTGATTTATTTAGGCTTAATTCCTTTCATCACATTTCCAGTGGGTCAGAAGTTTACATACACTCGATTAGTGTTTGGTAGCATTGCCTTTAAATTGTTTAAGTTGGGTCAAACATTTTGGGTAGCCTTCCACAAGCTTCCCACAATAAGTTGGGTGAATTTTGGCCCATTCCTCCTGACAGAACTGTTGTAACTGAGTCAGGTTTGTAGGCCTCCTTGCACTTTTTCAGTTCCGCCCACAAATTGTCTATAGGTTTGAAGTCAGGGCCTTGTGATGGCCACTGCAATACCTTGACTTTTTTGTCCTTAAGCCATTTTGCCACAACTTTGGAAGTATGCTTGGGGTCATTGTCCATTTGGAAGACCCATTTGCGACCAAGCTTTAACTTCCTGACAGATTGAGATGTTGCTTCAATATATCCATGTAATTTTCCTCCCTCATGATGCCATCTATTTTGTGAAGTGCACCAGTCCTTCCTGCAGCAAAGCACCCCCACAACGTGATGCTGCCACCCCTGTGCTTTACTGTGGAGATGGTATTCTTCAGCTTGCAAGCCTCCCCCTTTTTCCTCCAAACATAAAGATGGTCATTATGGCCAAGCAGTTCTATTTTTGTTTCATCAGACCAGAGGACATTTCTCCAAAAAGTACGATCTTTGTCCCCATGTGCAGTTGCAAACCGTAGTCTGTTTTTTTATGGCGGTTATGGAGCAGTGGCTTCTTCCTTGCTGAGCAGCCTTTCAGGTTATGTCAATTTAGGACTCGTTTTACTGTGGATATAGATACTTTTGTACCTGTGTCCTCCAGCATCTTCACAAGGTCCTTTGAAATTGTGATAGTGAATCATAAGTGAAATAATCGGTCTGTAAACATTTGTTGGAAAAATTACTTGTGTTATGCACAAAGTAATGTCCTAACCGACTTGCCACAACTATAGTTTGTTAACAAGAAATGTGTGGAGTGGTTGAAAAACGAGTTTTAATGACTCCAACCTAAATGTATGTAAACTTCCGACTTCAACTGTACTCACCCTCTGATTGGCACACATACACATACCATGTTTCAATTGTCTGAAAGGCTTAAAAGTCCTTCTTTAACAAGTACCATAAATAAGGGATCATAGCATTCACCTCGTCAGTCTGTCATGGAAAAAGCAGAGTTCCTAATGTGTATGTCCAAAAAGTGCTGTCATTTCTAAACAGTTCACCCGATATGGATGCAAATACCCTCTGACAGTCTGCACTTTAACCTCATAGTCATTGTTTCATTTCAAATCCAAAGTACTGGAGTACAAGAGCCAAAACATGTCACTGTCCCAATACTTTTGGAGCTAAACACATAAGTATGTGGACACCCCTTCAAATGAGTGAATTTGGCTATTTCAGCCACACCCGTTGCTGACAGGTGTATAAAATCTAGGACACAGCCATGCAATCTCCATTCAAGCATTGGCAGTAGAATGGCCTTACTGAAGTGCTCAGTCACTTTCAATGAGGCACCGTCATAGGATTCCACCTTTTCAACAAGTCAGTTCGTCAAATTGCTGCCCTGCTAGAGCTGCCCCGGTCAACTGGAAGTGATGTTATTGTGAAGTGAAAACATCTAGCAGCAACAACGGCTCAGCCACGAAGTGGTAGGCCACACAAGCTCACAGAACAGGGCCCCCGAGTACTGTAGTGCGTAAAAATTGTATGTCCTCGGATGCAACACTCATTACAGCGTTCCAAACTGCCTCTGGAAGCAACGTCCGCACAATAACTGTTAGTCGGGAGCTTCATGAAATGGGTTTCCATGGCCGAGCAGCTGCACACAAGCCTAAGATCACCATGCTCAATGCCAAGTGTCGGCTGGAGTGGTGTAAAGCTCGCCGCCATTGGACTCTGGAGCAGTGGAAACACTCTGGAGTGATGAATCGCGCTTCGCCATCTGGCAGTCCCGCGGACAAATCTGGGTTTGGCGTATGCCAGGAGAATGCTACCTGCACCAATGCATAGTGCCAACTGTAAAGATTGGTGGGAGGAATAATGGTCTGGGGCTGTTTTTAATGGTTCGGGCTAGGCCCCTTAGTTCCAGTGAAGGGAAATCTTAATGACATTCTAGATGATTCGGTGCTTCCAACTTTGTAGCAACAGTTTGGGAAGGCCCTTTCTTGTTTCAACAGGACAATGCCCCCTGCACAAAGCGAGGTCCATACAGAAATGGTTTGTCGCAATCGGTGTGGAAGAACTTGAATGGCCTGCACACAGCCCTGACCTCAACCCCATCAAACACCTATGGGATGAATTGGAACAACAACTGCGAGCCAGGCCTAATCGGTCAACATCAGTGCCTGATCTCACTAATGTCCCAGTAGCAATGTTCCAACATCTAGTGGAAAGCCTTCCCAGAACAGTGGAGGCTGTTATGGCAGCATTGGGGGGACCAACTCCATATTAATGCCAATGATTTTGGAATGAGATGTTCGACGGGCAGGTGTCCACATACTTTTGGTCATGTAGTGTATGTAATATAGAGGTAGAAATCCATACACTATCATGTGCTACCCACGTCAGGTAGGATATATATGTACTCGCTCTCTCACTGAATGCATGCACACCCATATTCAACCATAAAGTCCCGTGGCATAAACATTTGTCCTATGTTGTGTGTTCCAGAGGTTACAGGCAGGTCTCCTGGTTGTGAAGGCTGTGATCCTCCCTGCCACTCCTCCTCTCACGGTGAGAACCCACAGCACACCCAATCCACAATGTACTGTATGTTACTGGCCTGTAGGTTCACCACAACAAATGTCACATTTGTATGTCAATAAGTTAGAGGTGAGTAACTGTGTACAACATCAATGTACGTCTGTGTCAGTTGTCAGTCATTAACGGTGTATGTGTGTGTGTAATATATATATATATATATATATATATATATATACACACACACACACACACACACACACACACACACACACACACACACACACACACTGGGGAGAACAAGTATTTGATACACTGCCGATTTTGCAAGTTTTCCTACTTACAAAGCATGTAGAGGTCTGTAATTTTTATTATAGGTACACTTCAACTGTGAGAGACAGAATCCAAAAATCCAGAAAATCATATTGTATGATTTTTAAGTAATTAATTTGCATTTTATTGCATGACATAAGTATTTGATACATCAGAAAAGCAGAACTTTATATTTGGTATAGAAACCTTTGTTTGCAATTACAGAGATCGTACGTTTCCTGTAGTTCTTGACCAGGTTTGCACACACTGCAGCAGGGATTTTGGCCCACTCCTCCATACAGACCTTCTCCAGATCCTTCAGGTTTCGGGGCTGTCGCTGGGCAATACGGACTTTCAGCTCCCTCCAAAGATTTTCTATTGGGATCAGGTCTGGAGACTGGCTAGGCCACTCCAGGACCTTGAGATGCTTCTTACAGAGCCACTCCTTAGTTGCCCTGGCTGTGTGTTTCGGGTCATTGTCATGCTGGAAGACCCAGCCACAACCCTTCTTCAATGCTCTAACTGAGAGGAGGTTGTTGGCCAAGATCTCGCGATACATGGCCCCATCCATCCTCCCCTCAATACGGTGCAGTCGTCCTGTCCCCTTTGCAGAAAAGCATCCCCAAAGGATGTTTCCACCTCTATGCTTCATGGTAAGGATGGTGTTCTTGGGGTTGTACTCATCCTTCTTCTTCCTCCAAACACAGCGAGTGGAGTTTAGACCAAAAAGTCCTATTTTTGTCTCATCAGACCACATGACCTTCTCCCATTCCTCCTCTGGATCATCCAGATGGTCATTGGCAAACTTCAGACGGGCATGGACATGCGCTGGCTTGAGCAGGGGGACCTTGCGTGCACTGCAGGATTTTAATCCATGACGGCGTAGTGTGTTACTAATGGTTTTCTTTGAGACTGTGGTCCCAGCTCTCTTCAGGTCATTGACCAGGTCCTGCCGTGTAGTTCTGGGCTGATCCCTCACCTTCTTCATGATCATTGATGCCCCACGATGTGAGATCTTGCATGGAGCCCCAGACCGAGGGTGATTGACCGTCATCTTGAACTTCTTCCATTTTCTAATAATTGCGCCAACAGTTGTTTCCTTCTCACCAAGCTGCTTGCCTATTGTCCTGTAGCCCATCCCAGCCTTGTGCAGGTCTACAATTGTATCCCTGATGTCCTTACACCCTCTCTGGTCTTGGCCATTGTGGAGAGGTTGGAGTCTGTTTGAGTGTGGGGACAGGTGTCTTTTATACAGGTAACAAGTTCAAACAGGTAATGAGTAGAGAACAGGAGGGATTCTTAAAGAAAAACTAACAGGTCTGTGAGAGACGGAATTCTTACTGGTTGGTAGGTGATCAAAAACTTATGTCATGCAATAAAATGCTAATTAATTACTTAAAAATCATACAATGTGATTTTCTGGATTTTCTTAGATTCCGTCTCTCACAGTTGAAGTGTACCTATGATAAAAATTACAGACCTCTACATGCTTTGTAAGTGGGAAAACCTGCAAAATCGGCAGTGTATCAAATACTTGTTCTCCCCACTGTACAGTGGGGCAAAAAAGTATTTAGTCAGCCACCAATTGAGCAAGTTCTCCCACTTAAAAAGATGAGAGGCCTGTAATTTTCATCATAGGTACACTTCAACTATGACAGACAAAATGAGAAAAAAAATCCAGAAAATCACATTGTTGGATTTTTTATGAATTTATTTGCAAATTATGATGGAAAATAAGTATTTGGTCAATAACAAAAGTTTCTCAATACTTTGTTATATACCCTTTGTTGGCAATGACAAAGGTCAAACGTTTTCTGTAAGTCTTCACAAGGTTTTCACACACTGTTGCTGGTATTTTGGCCCATTCCTCCATGCAGATCTCCTCTAGAGCAGTGATGTTTTGGGGCTGTTGCTGGGCAACACGGACTTTCAACTCCCTCCAAAGATTTTCTAAGGGGTTGAGATCTGGAGACTGGCTAGGCCACTCCAGGACCTTGACATGCTTCTTACAAAGCCACTCCTTCGTTGCCCGGGCGGTGTGTTTGGGATCACTGCCATGCTGAAAGACCCAGTCACGTTTCATCTTCAATGCCCTTGCTGATGAAGGTTTTCATTCAAAATCTCACGATACATGGCCCCATTCATTCTTTCCTTTACACGGATCAGTCGTCCTGGTCCCTTTGCAGAAAAACAGCCCCAAAGCATGATGTTTCCACCCCCATGCTTCACAGTAGGTATGGTGTTCTTTGAATGCAACTCAGCATTCTTTGTCCTCCAAACACGACAAGTTTTTACCAAAAAGTTATATTTTGGTTTCATCTGACCATATGACATTCTCCCAATCTTCTTCTGGATCATCCAAATGCTCTCTAGCAAACTTCAGACGGGCCTGGACATGTACTGGATTAAGCAGGGGGACACGTCTGGCACTGCAGGATGTGAGTCCCTGGCGGCGTAGTGTGTTACTGATGGTAGGCTTTGTTACTTTGGTCCCAGCTCTCTGCAGGTCATTCACTAGGTCCCCCCGTGTGGTTCTGGGATTTTTGCTCACCGCTCTTGTGATCATTTTGACCCCACGGGGTGAGATCTTGCGTGGAGCCCCAGATCGAGGGAGATTATCAGTGGTCCTTATGTCTTCCATTTCCTAATAATTGCTCCCACAGTTGATTTCTTCAAACCAAGCTGCTTACCTATTGCAGATTCAGTCTTCCCAGCCTGGTGCAGGTCTACAATTTTGTTTCTGGTGTCCTTTGACAGCTCTTTGGTCTTGGCTATAGTGGAGTTTGGAGTGTGACTGTTTGAGGTTGTGGACAGGTGTCTTTTATACTGATAACACGTTCAAACAGGTGCCATTAATACAGGTAACGAGTGGAGGACAGAGGAGCCTCTTAATGAAGTTACAGGTCTGTGAGAGCCAGAAATCTTGCTTGTTTGTAGGTGACCAAATACTTATTTTCCACCATAAATTCATTAAAAAATCCCACAATGTGATTTTATTTTCTCATTTTGTCTGTCATAGTTGAAGTGTACCTATGATGAAAATTACAGGCCTCATCTTTTTAAGTGGGAGAACTTGCACAATTGGTGGCTGACTAAATACTTTTTTGCCCCACTGTGCATATGTATGTATATTTATTTGTGTGTTCTCTCTGCCAGATCTGAAGCGTCAAGCCCAGTCGGAGATGGACGCTGTGTCACAGTGTAGTAACAGTTCTGGGGACAGTATCTCTGGCTCGGCTCCCCCTCCATCCCGCTTGGTGCCCGGCCACCGCCTGTGGGCCAACCGCCAAGGGCGCCACATCCTGGGTCTTATCGAGGACCACAATGCCCTGCGGAAGCAGATCTCAGAGGGAAAGAGGCTCACCCGCACCATGGACACACACCTGCAGGAGTGTGTCTGCACACTCAGCCAGCAGGGGACTGACAACAGGGTAAATACAACCGTCTCTTATGAGCACATTCCCTTGTTTAATACATGTCAGACTTTCCTGTTTCCTGCTCAGGTGAAGTCCAGACAACTACCTTTAGTATTTATAATGTGCATGTAGTATTTGAAAATCATTCATACAATAAATTACTGTAATAATTCATTGCATTTCCTATGTGTTCATTATGAGTGTTCGAATGTTTATATTGAATGTTGAGCCAGTGTTCTGTGTTATTGTCCAGGTGGTGGAGCAGGGTCACCTGAAGGCTCTGTCCAGCAGTGTGAACACTATGCAGCAGGTCCTGGAGGAGGCTGGCCAGCTGCTCAAACTGGTCTGGAGGGTATCCCTGCCCTCTGGCACTGTGACCGCAACCAGCAACCAGCAGGTACACACACTCACGCACGCACACACACACAATTGCTCACTCTCTCTCACACACAATCACACACCAGTTATACACACACCCTCGCAACTCAGTCTTCAGTGCACACACAAACAAGACTACATAAGTACACACATTTTTCCCACAAATTATAAATAGATATATTAATACTGTCCACACAAAGTCTATACACACAAACATGTAATTAGAATGATGCAATTGGAATAAATTGGACAATGTGTGTGGAAAGGGGAGATGGTCAAAGGTTAAAAAGTAAACATTAGTGGAGACACCTTATCAGTTAAGGAGACTGCATGCATAATGTTTGCTCGCGCTACACTTTTGCTAACTATTGTGTCTCCAGGGTGTCTCAGTCGTGTTTACGTTTGACTGATTGTGACGTCATCAACTTTCCATACTAATTGGGGTACTGATAAGACCAGTGTAAATGTTGTGGGTGACTCAGTCATGAAGTAACAATTATTCCTCCCTCCACCCTTCCCTCTCCCAGGATGAGCTGTTGAAGAATGAGATAGTGAGTCTGAAGAGCCGTCTGTCCCAGCAGGAGCGGATGCTGAGCGGTGCAGTCAAACGGCTGCGGACCACCAACCAGCTTAAAGAGGGCATGGAGAGGGTCATTATTGACCAGCGTAAGAAATCACTTCACCTCACATGCTTGAGAATCAATGCAACGCTTTCATATTATACTTAAGCAAAGATTTTACTGAGTTACAGTTCATATAAGGAAATCAGTCAATTGAAATAAATGTATTAAAGGCCCTCATCTATGGATTCACATGACTGGGAGTACAGATGTGCATCTGTGGGTCAGATACCTTAAAAGGGAAAAAAATGTAGTGGATCAGAAAACCAGTCAGTATCTGGTGTGACCACCATTTGCCTCATTCAGTGCGACATCTCCTTCGCATAAAGTTAATCAGGCTGTTTATTGTGGCCTGTGGAATGTTGTCCCACTTCTCTTCAATGGCTGTGCGAAGTTGCTGGATATTGGCTGGAACTGGAAAACGCTGTCTTACACGTCAATTGAGAGCATCCCAAACATGCTCAGTGGTGACATGTCTGGTGAATATGCAGACCATGGAAGAACTGGGACATTTTCAGCTTCCAGGAATTGTGTACAGATCCTTGCGACATGGTGCCGTGCATTATCATGCTGAAACATGAGGTGCTGACGGCGGATGAATGGCACGACAATGGGCCTCAGGATCTCATCACGGTATCTCTGCATTGAAATGCAATTGTGTTTGTTGTCTGTAGCTTATGCCTGCCCATACCATAACCCCACTGCCACCATGGGGCATTCTGTTTACAACGTTCACGTCAGCAAACCGTTCGCCCACACATGCCATCTGCCCAGTAGTTGAAACCAGGATTCATCAATGAAAAGCACACTTCTCCTGCGTGCCAGTGGCCATCAAAGGTGAGCATTTGCCCACTGAAGTTGGTTAGGACGACGAGCACGCAGATGAGCTTCCCTGAGAAGCTCTTCAGTTGTGCAAACCCAGTTTCATCAGCTATCCAGGTGACTGGTCTCAGACTATCCCGCAGGTGAAGAAGCCGGATGTGGAGGTCCTGGACTGGTGTGGTTACACGTGGTCTGCGGTAGTGAGGCCGGTTGGACGTACTGCCAAATTCTCTAAAATGACGTTGGAGGTGGCTTATGGTAGATAAATGAACATTCAGTTCTCTGGCAACAGCACTGGTGAACATTCCTGCAGTCAGCATGCCAACTGTACACTCCCTCAACTTGAGACAATTGTGACACAAATGCACATTTTAGTGGCCTTTTATGGTCCCCAGCACAAGGTGCACCTGTGTAATGATCATGTTTAATATGCCACACCTGTCAGGTGGATGGAATATCTTAGCAAATGAGAAATGCTCAACTAACAGGGATGTGAATAAGCTTTTTGTGCATATGGAAAATGTCTAGGATATTTTATTTCAGCTCATGAAACATGGGACCAACACTTTACATGTAGCGTTTATGTTAGTTCAGTAACTTCTTCAGATCCTATTCTGAGAATGAATGCATTTGATTGAGATCAATCAAATTAATTTATAAAGCCCTTCTTATACAGAAATTCCAAACAGCAAGCAATGCAGGTGTGGAAGCAGATCCAAACATTTGAATTGACATGATTTGTTATTCTTTCAAACCAGTGTCGTTAACCCATGGAGTGCTGAAGAAGGCCAGAGGGAATCTAGAGGTGAGTCAAAGAATCAGTTTAGACAGACACCAACCAGTATTGTCTGTCAGACCAACTCCTTAGCCTTCTCTCTCTAATGTGCCATCTCTTATCGGTCTTTCTTCTCACTCTGTCTAAAAATGTGGGCAAAAGACAAATTATTATACCGTCTTTGGGCTGAAAGGCCTGTCTGGAGGACCAGAGGAAGGTAAGTGTGTAAGGGGACAGAGTTTGAGTGTTCTGATGCATGACTTGATTTGTTCCATAGCTTTTATGACTTGGTTTGCCTGCACTGTACTTTACTGTTAAAATTAATGATGCTTGAGCTGACATTGCTGCAATCTCCGTGAACTGCCTTAATCAGGTGTGCAGCCTTAGTGTTGCATGAAAAGAAGCACCGGACCCACCTGGCCCAAATGCATGCTGGTCATTCTCACAGGCCCATGCTGGGCTCGGTTGTTTCTCTGGTTGGTCTTTTGGATTCATATATTGCATGTTCTGTTGTCTAAGATTTACCACAAATTTTGATCAGTTGGAATTATAGGGGCATTCCACTGGATTTTCAGACCTCAATTTGAAAGCTCTCTGCATGGATCATAATGAAAAGAGACATTGATCAGCTATTGTTAGGACATTGCATGTGTATGGTTGGTTAACTGACCTATCCTTGCCTCTACAGGAGGTCCCGGTCAATGGTCAGTGACCATCGGTCCTTCAGGATCCTCCAAGGGAGTGAGTGTCCTCAGCCCTGCCAGCAGATACACTGAATCCCCAGAGGAGAGGAACAGTGACTCCTCATCCCACTGCAGCTACTAGAGCTGCCGATCCAATAAGTCTGCGGTGCCTGCCTCTCGTCACCTTCCTTTGTCTGCACTGATGTGTTATACAGTTTAGCAAAAGCATTACTGGTTTTCCCCTAATCTGTTCAAATTAAGGAAAAGGGACAAGGAGAGGTAGGCACTTTACTTCTCACTATTGAGATGTACCCCAACTGTCAGGGACACTGCCTTCAGGCCCCTCCCCTGCTCTAATACTGTCTGCTTGTTGAGTAACCTTACCCTGAGCTATGCAAATAGGACTGTACTTGCACACTTGCCTATGTTCGGTACAAAAGTTGTAAAAGGAAATGTAACATTCTATCCCTCTTGTAAATGTAATTTCTTAAGATTGTAATATCCTTTTTATACAATGGATGTCTTTCCCTGTCAATTGTGGGTTCTTGTTTGTATATTGTCCTGGGCTTCGGAGTGTAATGTCTCAATGTAATGTCCTCAAAACATGATAAACAAGTCAACACATTAACTATACATGAATACACAATCAAAATGTCATGTTCTACTAGGTATTTTATTAGCAAACCTGTTTTAATGTAGCAGTACGTGATGCACAAATAAGTCAGAAAATCCAAGCAACATTTTTAAAAGGAGAAAAAATCCCTGTCCAAGCGTTAGAAAAGTCAAAATGATATAGAAAACAGCAGATAAAGTAACTAGGCAGCTCATTACAAATGTATAAATTGATTAAATGTGGCGTCACAATTTGATATGGGTTTGATTTTTTGATACCAAAAGGTCTGTTGTCAGAAATGGCCTATAAAACTAGGCCGGTGGAAAGACTGGACACTGTCAACAAGACAGATGTTCAATAGCACCAAGATCTGTTACTACTGATTCTTTTAGAGGTAAATGTCTAGTCTCAATGGACTTTCTTTTAGCTAGCCCTTGTAAGCAGCTGTATCCTCTGTTTTGACATTCCCACTGAGGTCTAGTAGGCTATAAGCATGACAAATTGGAGATATGACCCATGTGTATGGGACATTTTCTGAACACCCAAAGCCCGATTGTTAGAATCTGGCACGTCAGGACTTTGTACAGCAGATTTGAAAGGTGACTGGCTTGACAAATATCACTTCAACTGAAAAGAATGAACCGACACTGTTGCACCGTGAAAAGTATAATTCAGAAGAGAATACGATAGCCATGTGTGACAAGAGTTTTTCAGGCCCATAACTTCTTAACAGGAAAACCTCCTGGCCCTAGTCGTACACTCCACGTGGTGGATCTACCTCTGTATGTGGCGTACGAAGGCCTGCACCAGCTGGATGAAAGGCTCCTGACCCTCGTGGCTGGCCTTAGCGCCTGGGGGCTGGGGAGATGGCAGCAGGCTGCTGGCCGGGGACGAGGGGGCGCCACGGCGGAAGTGACGGGACAGGCTGGAGAGGAGGGTGCTCTGGAGGGGAGACAGGCATCACATAATATATTAAAATAGCTTTTTTTTTTTTAAATGTTATATGAATTGCAGGCTACTAGAAACAAGACACTGAGCTGATGAGAACATATGGGACTGGAATGGCAAAGAACTAGTCTGGTGGTACTTTAATGATGCTTTGAGTTTGAATGAGTCACTTACCAGTTCAGAGCCAAGCTCCTGTTTGAGTCTCTGTTTGTCTCTGGGGGCGATGCTGGGGTCCTTCAGACAGCGGACGGCCTGGGAGATGAGCACGTAGAAACAGTTCTCCATGGTGAACATCAGCAGAGACCTGGAAGGATAGTCACACATACCAGTTAGAAATGACCAATATTACCACCAGTGCGAACAACTTTCTCTCTGTCTCCTTACTTGAGGGCTTGGGTTTCCTCTGACGAGGCCAGGGAGGCTACACTCAGAGAGGCTGGCTCCTTCTTCTCTACCTAAATACGGACAGAACACAGAAAGTCAAATGTACAGTACAATTTATATTTCCTAATTTGCAAGAAATAAAATAATTTCAATGACATCATAGTTTGACTTGGATCGAACTGAATGGATTTGAAATTATTGTCGGGGAACCACCTCTCCCAGCATGCTTAGGGCCACGTTGATGGTTGCCAGTAGGGTTCCAAAAGAGGGCGCCACGTCAGCGTCAAAGGCCGAGGTGGTGAAGCTCAGCACAAACAAGGTCCTGTACTCTGCCAGGTCCATACACTGTGTGTGACAATCTCAGTCAGTGAACATATGCTAACACGTTTCAACTTTAAAAGGCAGTTCAAACACATTCTTTATGTAGAAGCTGATGGTGCAGGATGTGAGTGTTTGGTAAGTTGTTAGAAGATTGAGCTAATGGAGTCGTGGGTATGATAGGAGTCACGGTTCAAACAGTGCAGATAGAGTTTTTAGAGACAGTGTTATTCTCACCTGGTCCAGTATTATCTGACAGCAGTCAGGGGTGAAGTGCTGCAGCGTGGCCAGAGTCTTACTGAGGATCTTCAGCAGGCTGCATTGCACTGCCAGCAGGGCCTTCTGCTCCGCCTCCTCCCTCTCCCCGCCCCCTCCTTCGGCTGCAGCTTTGGAGGGCGTCTGAGGATCTCTCTGGGCACGGGGGCCGGAGGGCAGCGCCTCCCCATTCTTAGCCTGGGGGACAAGACGTCCGGTAAAATAAATGGAAATAAGGAGAGTTCTCTAGACATTAATTCAACCTGGTATAACAAATTTGACTTCATAATCCCAGTAACAACATGGTAATGTCTGTCTGACCTGGAGGTAGTGATGAAGCATGTTCCTGCTGTGGAGGAGGTAGGTGCACGTCTGGCACAGGTAACACAGATTGATCTGCAGGTTGACAAAAAGTAAAAACCCAAGTTTTTATTGTTGTAAGCCAAAAATATATACTTTGGGGAAAAATAAAACAATCACAAACAGGGCATTTCATTCATTATTAGAGTTGAAGTGTAAATTTGGTGATGCTCAGTGCTGACTGACCTGTACATCTCGGAGCAGATGGGGCAGATGGAACTGCCACTCCTTACAGAAGCTGGACAGCTGCAGCAGGAAGCCCACTGTGTGGTCAGCCTCATCCAGACACACCAGACTCTGGACCGTCCGCACCGCATTCAGGCACTGACAGAAACAAAGAAAGAGGCTTTAGGATCCATATACAGAAAAGAAGAGAGATGGTGTACACACAGATGACAATTCACAGACAGGAACACACACACACCTGCAGTATGCGTTCCTGGTGCACTCCGACAAAGTCGAGGGCCTCGTTGATGAAGTTGTAGCGCAGCGTCTTGAGCAAGATCTCCATGAGGGACATAGAGAGGCGGTACACCCCCGGCCAGCAGGGAGCATCCTGGGACTTACGGGAGAAACCCTGACCAGGGAGATCAGGAAGAGAAACTAACGTTATAATACCACAGAGAGCACAAGCGCCTAACGTTAAAATAACACTACAACAATTCTTCAATGCAGTGTCAATTAATGATCGGTTTAGCATGTGTTCCAAATGGCACCCTATTCTCGACCAGACATATAAGCCCTGGTCAAACGTAGTGTACTTTTCAGGGAATAGGGTGCCCTTTGGGGCGTACAATGTTGTGCTTGTGTGTTACCTGTGAGGCTCCGTTAGAGGGCACTTCGTAGACACTGAGCAGAGGGAGACAGATACTCTGGATGACGCCGGCCCCGGCTACTGCTGCTGCACCCTGGAGGACAGGAGGGATGAAATATCCTTTATTACTAATGTGGTTGATAAAGCATTTAGTTATTTTGGTTTTTGCATTAGAAATCATGTCTAATATATCTGTCTTAGTAAATTATTTGGCAATGTAGTAGTGTGTGTGTGGACCTGTGGTGTGCGGGCTAGCGTGAGCAGCAGGTGCAGGGCAGCCTCGGTAAAGTAGAGGTTCTGTTTGGAGCGCAGGCTGAGTTCTAGAGCGCTGAGAATAGAGTGGAGAGCAGGAATCTTCCTCATCACTAGAACCCAGTGTTCCCCGTCCTCGTCGGCACGACACAGCTCCTTGGCCAGGTGTAAGGCCAGCACACACACCTGAGACAGAGAAAAGAAGAGGGAGAGCGAAAGAGGGGTGTGAATATGAATCGCCTCATCACTCAATGAATTACCAAGAAATCATGCAAATCTCTTTAAATCAAAACTTCTGATTCCACTCTTGCTTTACATAAACCAAAGCTAGAGATGATCCACAACAGACATGCTGACCTGCCCTGACCATGATCAAAGATTAGAATTTATTCAGCACATGCAGAGGTAATTCATTGCAGCTTACTATTTGGTTGGATGTGCCCTTTTTCAAAACACTTGGAGCAACAGTTATGCACTGTGTGTGTTTAGAAGAGTACAATTATTCTAGTGTTGCTTAAGGTCTGTTTTTATGCGGTTAAGCTGAAGAGAAATGTCCACATTACGTGAATAATAAAGTTAATCTCATTCTAAATTGCCGGCGCTGTGTGACTCACCCCGTCTCTCTGGTCCTTCTGGAAGCTGCGGACGGCGTCAGTCTCCATGCTGTCTTTGTCATCCGGGATGTCCCTCACCTGAGCCGCGTGACGAGTGCTGTCAATCAGTGCCAGCGCCTCGTCCTGCACCGTCTCACACACACAGAGCAGCAGCTGGGGCAGTTGGGAGATCTCCCCACCTGATCAATGTAATGAGCAATACTGTTAAGAGTACTCGACAAATCATGTACAATGAGTGTACAAAACAGTAAGAACACCTTCCTAATATTGAGTTGCATACACAGCGATTAGTCCCCCTCACCGTTGAGTCCCTGTATCTGAAGTGCAGAGATGAGGGCAGAGAACACCTTGGCCTTGGTACTCTCCATCAGCTGCTGGTCGCCCTGCAGGACACTCTCCAGGATCAGAGAAAGGGGGGCCAGTACGTCAGGGGCCGTGGCCACCACACTGCAGGGGTAAACAGGACAGGAGGACAGACAACAGTTGTTAGTGCTAAGACGTGCAGAAAGAGATTGATTATTAACAACCAATGTACTACCTCACTGAATTAGAACAGCTTTGAGATGATTTTCATTATCCTGATATTTCAACATGTGTGGACACAATGTACATCAATTCACACATGTGGGCACACACGCAAACCTTCTCCACTGTTTAAGCAGGATCAGCAGAAGAGTAGCCATCATGGATCCCAGACGTAGACAGGGCACAGACATGGGCACCAGCAACTAGAGAGAGAGAGGGGGGAAGTGATAGCTAATGAGTGAGAAGACAACAGAGATGAGAGATGAGAGCAGTTGTCATGGTGACTAACTCACAGCAGCTTTGGTCCCATCCAGCACGTCCATGAAGAGCTTAAGTCTGGCAGAGTCCTCCTTTAACTGCATCACATCCGACTGCAACCATCAGAACACATCAATGAACCAACCAACCACACTGATCGGCATAGTATCTTTCTTTTTACCTCCCATATATTTATGGGGTATTGTTTATCGCTTATGCATGTATTCATCATGGAATTCCTATGCCATGTTTGACAGAATTCCAGTGAATTTTTAAAAACTCCACAGTGGTGAATGGAGTGGTGTGTGACATACATGACTGGTGGAGAGGATGAGCAGCATCCGCCAGGCTGAGATGACCATCTGGGTCTCGGAGAACGAGTGCACGCCCTCTTCCTCCTCCGTCTCTGCCACGTGGACCACCAGGGACTTAACATACTGGGACCAGTACTCGTAGCGCCGCCCGCTGGAGAACTTCTGCAGTGCATCCTTCAGAGAGCGCTCCAGAGAGCCACTGGGGAAAAGAGAGGGCCATTCAGATAGAAGTATACTGTGTGGAACAGATATGAATGTCTGTCAGGTAGAATAGGGAATCGTGTCTGATCTATCCATTACATTTAAAACATTTCAACTCAAGTCAATCTCATATCTCAATGTATATTTTATTCATTTATTGTCACAGGTATTTGTTTAGAATTTCGCACCAGCCTGGTCTCAGACTAGACATAACATAATAAATGGAAATCCGGGACACTCAAATTAGTATGATATGTTACGTTTGTCATGGTTACATAAGACAAAACCGAAAGGAGAGTGGTTGGTCGGGGTGGTAAATAACGCGAATGTCTAGCATCCCAAAAGGTTGTATCCCAGAATCTCATCAAGGACAACGTCAGCATTTTAGCTAATTAACAACGTTTCAAATACTTTTTAGCTACTTTGCAACTACTTAGCATGTTGGCTAACCCTTCCCCTAACCCTTTAACTTAACGCCAAACATTAACCCAATATATCCAGTTGGCTTCCGAGTGGCGCAGATGTCTAAGGCACTGCATCTCAGTGCTAGAGGCGTCACTACCGACACCCTGGTTCGAATCCTGGCTGTATCACAACCGGCCGTTATTGGGAGTCCCATAGGGCGGCGCACAATTGGCCCAGCGTCGTCCGGGTTTGGCCGGTGTTGGCAGTCATTGTAAATAAGAATTTGTTCTTAACTGACTTTCCTACTTAAATAAATAGTTAAATAAAAATAAAGCCCTAACGTTAGCCAGCTAGCTTACATTAGCAACAAATTGTAAGTTTAGCAAATTCGTAGCACAGTGTACGAATTGTAATTTGTAACATGTCATGCAAAATGGATGATGGACATCCACAAATTAATACATAACAATTAAATGGAGTGTCCCGGATTTACACACAGAATAATACATAATGCAGAATCATATGCAGTTCGGTAGATAAAGCCCTTGATACCAGTAACAACTCAATCCACCAAATATACTGGCTTGCATTGCTGTATGTAGCTATAGAAACATGTAGCCTAGTTACCTGACTACATAGTAGATCTCAAGGCCGATGATTTTCATGACGAAGGCACAGGTCTCCAGAACACAAGGCTCAGTGATGTCTGAGGGGGCGGGAAGGGTTCCAAACAAAGGCGTGGTCAGGTTTTCCCAAAACCTCTCTCTGTGGGAGGAAACGTCATAGATTTAATACATACATTTATTAAGATGCCCATCAGCCAACACCGATGGCGCCACTTACTGGGGTCTGACAGATAATGTAAAAGGACATGAGACATAATTTACATACATATAAAAACAAAAACATGTAATGTGTGTGCATCTGTCAGTTACACATACATGTCAATACATGCACACCAAAAGTAGGTAACAAGGGGGAGAGACGTTGTGCCATGAGGTGTTACATGACATTTTTTATTTTATTTTATTTCACCTTTATTTAAATCACTTGAAACACACAACAAAAACAATGTTATGGCATAATCTCTCATGTTGGTGTGTTTGTGCATGCATGTTCAACCGTGTATCTCTGGCTGTGTTAGTGTGCCCAGGCAGCGTCAGCTCACTCACTTGGTGCGTAGGACAGAGATTGCGCTATCCCGTCGGTCCTGCCACAGGGCGTGGAGGAAGGCCAGGGCGGCGCGGTGCAGCAGGGGGGGACACCAATACTTCCCCTGCTGCCTGGAGTCAATCAGGTCCAACACAACCTGCAGACAGCTCCACTCACCCAGCAGAAACTCCTGGGAGGGAGAGAGAGAAAAGAAGAAAGACTTGTCTATTAAATTACTGAACTGAGTCTGGTATAAAGATTCAGAAACTCAAATAAAACTTAACTATACGTATTAAACATCAACACACAAGTCTAAGTCCTAATATGTTCCTGTCCTACGCTTAGACTGCCTGCTTCGCCCAGCTCTTACCTTTGACCCCTCTGCGCCATCCTTGACCTCCAGGTTGAGGAAGAGCTCGATGAGGCCCGGCTGGGTCTCCACGGCCACGGTGAGGAACTCCAGGATCATCACCTTGATCCTCATGTCCTCCGTCCTGCTCTGTAGCCGAGTCAGAAAGGCATCCCTGATGGCAGCCGCGTCACCGCCCAGGCAGGCGTACACCGACATGGGAGCCACCTGGAAACCAGAAGGTTACGTAAATATTACACTAGATCTTGAGAAACTGTAGTACTGTAGTCTTGTCAACAGAAATGGGAACATCTACCTCAACAGTGTCTCACTGCGTTCTCTTGCTCTCTACTTTTAAGCCCTGTAACAACTGGTGATGTAAAAAAAGACTCAATACATTTGATTGATTCATGTTTTTGCTCGCTAACCTCCAAACACTACCCAACAGAGAATGTGGCAAGTGTAACTTATGATGCTGCTCGAACTACGTTGGGATTTTCACTACCTTAGTTGATCGCTCTGATCATCATATGTGCAATGTGTGTTGAGTTACCGTGGCGAGCCTCTTGAGCAGCTGGATGGCGAGGCGCGGTAGGGCCGGGTCGTGTTTGTGGTAGATGTACTTGGCAAGCACGGCAATTAGGTTGCTGCCGTGGCCACCGTGCTGCGTCAGCGCCTGCTCCAGGGGCGAAACGGCGCTCGACGGTGGCTTGAGGCGGATCACGTTGTTGGTGACGGAGAAGGCCAGCTTGACCGTCTGGATAAGGATCTGACCTGGGCCCTCCGAGCCACCACTAGAGGGAGACACAGACAAGTTTAAATTAACATGGAAATCAGTTTCCAATTCACAAACAATAGAACATACAATGGGGCCAACGTACTTATTCAGTTATATAAACAGAATTCATTGTAAGTGGTCTAGGGTAGTCAAACGGTCTAAGCTGCTGCCTCTGAAGCACAAATTACCGCTGCAGCATGGATTTCAATCCGTCCCACTGCATTTCAGAAAACGCTCCATCTTTCCTCTGTACTTCTGTCCTCTCCAATAAAAAAATACTTGAGTGGGACTGCCCCACTCTTAAAAAAAAAGAAAGCTGTGGCAACTCTATATCCACTGCTTTTCTATCTACATGCAATGTTCTGAACCGGTCTCCCCCTCCTGAGACACTATGATACAAAGACCACTGTAGCAGAGTGGTCAGCTGTAGACACGCCATGGTGTAGAGTGACACGTTACCTGCTGGGCTGAGCAGCCAGGACCACGTCTATGGTGTCCACTCCCACCCCCATGATATTAACCACCGCCTGGCCAGCCTCGGTGTTAGCCAGACTGTAGATACACAGAGACTGGAGGGTTGGCGTGCTGGGGGAGAGATAGAGAAAGGTTAAAATATGACACCAATCCTTTTCTGTTTGATAGTAATACTATGGGGTTAGGCTCCATCTGGGTCTACAGAGTCCTGTCAGTCTGCAACGCACTATTCAGATGTGCGTTTTACTCAGTCCCAAATTCAATAACCAGCAATTCAGACGGACAAGAAGCATTTAGTTTCTTAGTGATGTAATGTCTGTTTAGGTAGAATAAGGAATGTTGTTTTGATATGCACAGCAGCCCTACCTGCCACTAGCCTCTCCCTCTGGACTGAGGTTCAGGATGGCATGGACCAACTCCAGGATCAGACAACCTAGAGGATTCAGAATGTTTTTCAGTCTGACAGTAGTTTTACAGCCAGCCCTTTCAATAGGGCTAAGGCCACCCTCAACTGTGGGCCCTGGTCAAAAGTAGTGCACTATAAAACGAGAACAGAGTCCAATTTCAGACAAACATTGCACATATTCTAAAAGGGATATCACTGATGTAGTTGACCACCATAGACTTGTGAAGGTACTCACCAATCCTCTCTCTGACTCCATGGGTGTTGTAGCGCCACTTGTGGTAGGTGGGCAGCATCTCCTTCAGCACCAGCAGCACACAGGGGATGAGGCCCTTGTCCTGGGTGCTGCCCAGCTGGCCCTGAGGGCAGGAAGGACACACAGTCATTACAACTACTGATAGTCAGCCAGCCGCTCAATGCCAAATAAACTCCAAGCCCCTAAACACAAGACCTTTGTGGAGATTGAGGAGTGGAGAAGTGTTATGATAATGTATTGTCTGTTTTTGTCTTGTCTGTACGCTTATTTTATTTTCCCCCTTTAAAAACAGATTTACTTGAAACGGCTATATAATGCCCCATATAAAAGAAAGACATTGAGATGGGATAGATGTAAGCTATTTTTTGGGGGGTTGATGAGCCATTACTAGACTGTTAATAGAATAGAGAGAGCGAGATACCTTGACCAGGGTGGTGACGAGGCGCAGGAAGGCGATGGTCACAGCGTACTCCCCTCTGGGCTGCTCAATCAGGACCAGCAAGTTGCCGTAGTTACCCGCCTTCATCCCCTCAGCACTGGATATATACAAATACATAATATTAACTATGACCAAACAAGACCCCTCAAAGACTTCCCCCCCCCTGTGAATATGATATGGTGTGACACAACCTACCTGATGGACTGTGCCATATTGGTCAGAGGGGAGGAGGCGAAGGGCAGAAAACCAGTGTGGTGCAAGCTGGACCAAACCTACTCAGAAAGTAGAGGGGGCATAACAATACACACATTAAGGAATGGTAAAGGTCAATTTTTATCTCAATATCAAATAATTTCTTGTTAACAATTAAATACCTGTGATTGTTTTCAATTAAATGATCAAAAATAGCTTCTTATCAAAGAGCACTTTCTCAAGCAATAATTGTATTTTATTATCTGGGAGTGGTTAGGAGGGGATAACTGAAAACAGCTTTTATTGGCAGAGAGGTTTGGAACTCTTTCCTATTGGTCTATTAACAAAATGTACCACCTAGTGATATCACCAGGCAGGCCAAAACTCCATCCCACCAAAACAGGATGACATTTCAGGTGGTCTTTTCAAACAGATCTTACAATAAAAAAGGCAATTTTCACAGTATTACTCCAACCTCAGTGTGGAAATATATATAAAACACACAGGAAATCATGTTTTTGACTGCACATGTCCTTTAAGTCTGTTGGAGGCTATGAGGCCCCTCAGAGCCGCGTAGAGCAGGGTTTCCCAAACTCGGTCCTGGGCCCCCCTACACAACGGACTCAAATAACCAACTCGCCATCAAGCTTTGATTATTTAAAATCAGCTGTGTCGTTCTAGGGCAAAAACCAAAATGTGCACCCAGGGGTAGCCTCAGGACTGCGTTTGGGAAAACCTGCTCTACCAGACCATCTGTAACCCACCTTGCCAGGCATCCTAGCAGCCAGGACGATGAGGCAGTTCGCACAGGACGCTATCACATCCACTGGAGGGTTGATGACTGACGTCAACCTAACTCAAAGACAACACAATATTCTCAAATAATCCATGAATACAAAGTACCAACAAATACAAAATACTTACAAATCAACTTTGAAGGGAGCCCAAACAAGCTTATCATTATTCCATGTGAAATATATGATTACTGTCCATGACAGAGTGATAAAGAGATGTGTGTGTTGCATCTCACCTCTGCAGTAACATGTAGATGCGTGAGGTGAGGGGCAGCAGACAGTCAGACACGGTCCAGTCTGTGCTGATCATCTTATGGACCAGGTCCAGGATGGGCTTCACACGCTCACAGTGCAAGATCACATCTGGACCAGGGAGAGAATCACACACACATATTCACATACACTGAAACAAAAACTCTTGTATTGAAGGATCTCTGCTGATAGAGAAATTATTTGAGTGTGTGTGTACTGTATGTTTGAGGTTGCATTTGGGTATATAGTATGACTTGACCTGTGTAAGTATATGTGTGGGTCTGTAAATGTGCCTGTATTTATCTAGTTACCTGCAGTAGAGACAACGTGGAGCAGCATCTCTATCTCACAGGTGAACAGGATCCAGGCACTGTAGGAGTAGTCCCAGCGCACCACGTAGCCCTGCTCCCCCACAGCCACCTGACCGAGCACACCCTGAGGCATCCGCAGGTTAGTCTGGCCCAGGCCTGACGGACAGAGGGAGAGATCTCAATCATAAATATTTGAAGAAATGTAATGAAAGACAATTACTTAAAGACTATAACATCACAAAAATATTTATATTTATTTTTTTTAATTTTTTTTTATTCTAACAAGCAGCCTAAACACACCGAGAGGGTAGAGGAGTTTTGGTGCTTGTCTCCTCCACAGTGTCTCGTCGTCTCTAGAGATGACGTCATTGGGCTTTGTTTTGTAGACCTCGGTGTAGAACGACATCTTGTCCAGGAAAATGTACACCTAACACACAGACACATGAATCAAGTGTAACCACAGACACATTAATCAAGTGTAACCACAGACCAGCAGAACGGTTTGTGTAATCAATACCTTCTTTGCAGTGGACTTATCTGACAGGAGCGCAGTAAGGAGCTGCAACAGCATACCAGTCTTGTGTGGGAACATTCCCATTGCGCTATCCAGGATCATTCCCAATCCCATAGTGGGCTTCTGGGAAAAGCATTCAAAAAGTCATTATTAGGAAATTTAGCTAGAGACATATTCTTGGAGTGATTTCACATCCGTCACGAAGCAGAATCGGTTTAATTAATTTCTCCTCACCGTTTCCCAGAAGAGCTCAGCCAGACTGGGCGCAGAGAGGACTTCACACGCTGCATTTATTAGATGCTATGGGGGGGGGGGACCATTCAATCATTAATCTGTGATATTATTTATCAGTATCATTAGGAATGTGAAACTATGCAGAATTCTTAAGTCATGAATCTGTGATATCACTGAACAGGCTGTGCTACAACTCAACATTATCGTTACTTGTCTGAGCCTCAATGTGCGATAGCAAGGCCTGGTACCTGTTGGCTGCCCAGCGTCTCCTCTTCAAAGGAGGTAATGACAAAGGAGAGGAGGCCGTAGATACACATCCTGGCTGTACTGGCTGTGCACTGTGGGAGGAGGAAACATAACGGCAGGTGTGGTTAGAGCATTGGGCCAGTAACCGAAAGGTTGCTGGATTGAATCCCCGAGCTGAGAAGGTAAAAATCCGTTATTTTGCCTCTGAACAAGGCAGTTAAACCAACTGTTCCTAGGCCATCATTGAAAATAATATTTTTTTCTTAACTGACTTAACCTAGTTAAATAAATGTTCAATAAATACAAAAAAATGAAAGCAGAATATTTCTGAAACATTGTGTGAATAATTCTTGCAGGTTGTGCGTGTTGTGCTGTATGCGTATGTAAAATGTGTCTGTGTGTGCTGTCCTGTGCTAGGTGAGCGTTTTGTTGTGTGTGTATTTTTATTATCATGTGTGTGTTCTTACATTATTCCCAGTGCCTCCCAGACCCTGCAGCATGGTGGTGAGGTACTGAAACACCCCCAGTTGTAGGGAGGTGTTCCCGATGCGTCTGATGACAGGGCTGGACTCATCTGGGCTCAGGGTGTGTCTCAGCAGGACCCAGGCCAGCAGCACTGGCCCGTGGTGAGGGATGTCACCAAACGTCAGCAGCATCTGGTCCATCTCCTGGTGGGTGACAAAGTTGACAATAATGAGAGTCACTTATTGATCAATTGCAAAGTATTCCCCCATCGAACTGATCGTCAAAACTACTACTTCCAGAACATTTCAATCTGAACTAGCTCATTCTGATAACAAAACTGGTGTATACACGTCAATTCCAACAGTACATGTAAAGGTGTTCAGTGTTTACCTTGCTGATGGCAGGGGTGTTGGAGAACTGGTGCTGCTCCGTGCGGTCCTCTAGGGCACACTTGTGGAGGAAGTCTATGTCCATGCCTTCCACCAGGATCAGACAGCTGAAGTACCTGCAAGACAGAAGGAGAGATACATTAACAAGAGGGAATATCTTAAGAAAATATTATTGTTCTTTAATTAAGCTGAATCCCTTGCCCAAGCCAAAGCAACAAATGTAGCAATTATCCTGAAAATGTAACCTACTTAAATCTGTCTGACCAATAAAGATGCCATTAGGAAGTAGCTAGCTGGCTATGTAGATTTACATCCAGTACAGTGTATTCGCTAATGCTCTGCCATTCTGTTTACAAATGAATTGCTAAAGGAAACAAATGTAGCTTGCAATCTTCTAAAATGTAGGCCATGTCCCTAACCCCAGATCAATATAGAGGCCAACAAGAAGTAGCTAGCTATATGAATATTTCCATCCACTCCAGTGTATTAGTGCTGTGACTGACCCGATGCGATCAACCAGGGCATCCATGCTCTTGTCTACCAGGTGTCTGTTGGTCTGGCGAAGGCCGAAGCCCTGCTCCTTGAACATCTTGGTGAAGCTGAGCAGGTCTCCGGGACCCATCTCAAAGTAGGCATAGTACAGGAACAGGATCTCCAGCAGCAGGGACTGCTCCCTCAGACACTGCAGGAACCAGCGGGACACCTGCCTCTCCGTCTGACCAGAGAGAAACATGATTGATTAAGAAAGATGCACATAATAGAAATAAGATACAATATATAACTGATAAAAACCTTTGATTTCCTGGATTAAAGTCACAGCACCTGGTTTAAATACAACACCAATCAAAAGTTTGGACACACCGACTGATTCCAGGGTTTTTCTTTAATTTTACTATTTTCTACATTGTAGAATAATAGTGAAAACATCAAAACTATGAAATAACACATATGGAATCATATAGTAACCAAACAAGGGTTAAACAAATGGCAGAGGTTTGGCATTCTCTCAACCAGCTTCATGAGGTAGTCACCTGGAATGCATTTCAATTAACAGGTGTGCCTTGTTAAAGGTTAATTTGTGGAATTTCTTTCCTTCTTAATGAGTTGTGTTGTGACAAGGTAGGTGTAAAATATATAGTCCATATTATGGCAAGAACAGCTAAAATAAGCAAAGAGAAACGACAGTCCGACATCACTGAACTTCATGTCTTAAAGTATACCTGGATAACTTCAATAACTTGAAAATTTCTTCAAGTGCAGTCGCAAAAACCATCAAGGGCTATGATGAAACTCGCACTCATGATGACCGCCACAGGAAAGGAAGACCCAGAGTTACCTCTGCTGCAGGAGATAAGTTCATTAGAGTTAACTGCACCTCAGATTGCAGCCCAAATAAATGCTTCAGAATTCAAGTAACAGACCCATCAACATCAACTGTTCAGGAGACCGCGTAAAGCAGGCCTTCATGGTTGAATTGCTGCAAAGAAACCACTACTAAAGGACACCAATAAGAAGAACAGACTTGCTTGGGCCAAGAAACACGAGCAATAGACATTAAACCGGTGGAAATCTGTCCTTTGGTCTGATGACTCCAAATTTGAGATTTTTGGTTCAAACCGCCGTGCCTATGTGAGACGCAGAGCAGGTGAACGGATGATCTCCATGAAGCATGGAGGAGCTGTGATGGTGCGTTGGAGGTGACACTGTCGGTTATTTAATAAGAATTCAAAAAGGTACACTTAACCAGCATGGCTACCTCAGCATTCTGCAGCGATACACCATCCCATCTGGTTTGCGCTTAATAGGACAATCATTTGTTTTTCAACAGGACAATGACCCAACACACCTCCAGGCTGTGTAAGGGCTATTTGACCAAGAAGCTGAGTGATACAGTGCTGCATCAGATGACCTGGCCTCCAGAATCACCTGACCTCAAACCAATTGAGATGGTTTGAGATGAGTTAAACCGCAGAGCGAAGGAAAAGCTGCCAACAAGTGCTCAGCATATGTAGAAACTCCTTCAAGACTGTTGGAAAAGCATTCCAGGTGCTGCTGGTTGAGAGAATGCCAAGAGTGTGCAAAGCTGTAATCAAGGCAAAGGGTGCCTACTTTGAAGAATCTCAAATATAAAATATATTTGGATTTGTTTAACACTTTTTTGGTTACTACATGATTCCACATGTTATTTCGTTGTTTTGATTGTCTTCACTATTATTCTACAATGTAGAAAATAGTAAAAACAAAGAAAAACCCTGGAATCAGTAGGTGTCCAAACTTTTGATTGGTACTGATGGTGGAAAACATTTCCACAAGATAATGTTGAAAACATTACGATAAGAACTTATGGAGAGTTTGAGATACCCATATTTACTTCAAGCACTGAGGAGTCAATCAAATCCTAAACTCAATGTCTAACTTGGAATAGGGTAGTAAAGAATGTAGTTCTAACCATGAGGTTGCCATGCGTCTCCCATGTCGGGGATTCAGCTTTGAACAGGGTCTCAAACTGCTTCTGGTAGTTATTGACCAGGTCCTTCTCCAGCTTGTTCACACAGTTGGAGTACTCCACCTGCACCCAAAGCAAAAAAACAACAATTGATTCAAAGTTGTCATACCTTTTTTAAAATGTTTACACACTTCCATGTCTAAACTGTACTATTTGTAACCTGTACCATTGTATGCTTCACTGTTATTTCCCATAATTGGTATCAATAAATGTAAACACAGGTTACAATGTGTTAGATATACTGTAAAAGATCATAGCTACTACAAATAGCCAATCAGGAACATTGGCCTGTACTGTATTAGCATCAAATGAGCTTACCAGCAAATGAGCTTACACATACATACAGATGGGTCTAGTGTAACATTGGACCACAGTGTAAGTCCTAGCAGACAGAAGGGAGCTCCTTACCCTGTAAGGGTGTCTCTCATCCTGAAAGTACGTCAGCAGGAGGAGGACGCATCGCAGATGACACACACGCTCCTCATAGTAATAGTCAGCGATCTGAACACACAGACACACACTCAAAGAATCAGTGTATAAGCCTATCAATTGACCTGATTATGCTTTATGAGCTGGTGAAATAGAATTCCAGCAAACTTAGGTAGCTTTTGGGAGCTTGTACTAACCTTCAGAAGTAGGGCTTGGCTCGGTCTCTCATCCTGCAGAACATCCTACGAGGGGGCAGATAAGATATCTCTAGTCAAGGTTCATGGGGCAGGTTCTCTAGTCAAGGTTCATGGGGCAGCATTGGACTAGTAACCGAAAGGTTGCAAGGTCGAATCCCATAGCTGACAAGGTAAAAATCTGTCGTTCTGCCCCTGAATAAGGCAGTGTTCCTAGGCCATCAATGAAAATAAGAATTTGTTCTTAACTGACTTGCCTAGTTAAATAAAGGTAAAAAATAAATAAACAAACATGTCTAGACTGACAATATTTAGTAGTAAATATTGTCAGTTATCTGATATTTTTTCTGAATCTAGTATCACTACACACAGAGCAAGAGAGAGCGAGGTAGCGAGACTACCTTCAGTGTGTTGCGGGTCCCTCTGTAATCTTCTTGAAGGTAACATTGTAAAATCTGTACACTCTGCTGTTGATCCAGACCCTGGAAAAAAAGAAGCGTGTTAATAAATTCCACAAAGGAAAGGAATTACAACTGTTAATCATACCCTGTTCATATACTGTATTCAAGTTAATTGGTGTTGTGTCTCCATGCATCATCACACTACATACAGTGCCTTGCAAAAGTATTCACCCCCTGTGGCATTTTTCCTATTTTGTTGCATTAGAACCTGTAATTGAAATAGATTTTTATTTGGATTTCATGTAATAGACATAGACAGAAAGACAGAATAGTCCAAATTGGTGAAGTGTAAAAATGTACTTGTTTCAATTTTATTTTTATTAAGTTAAAGTGGTGCGTGCATATGTATTCGCCCTCTTTGCTATGAAGCCCCTAAATAAGATCTGGTGCAACCAATTGCCTTCAGAAGACACATAATTAGTTAAATAAAGTCCTCCTGTGTGCAATCTAAGTGTCACATGATCTCAGTATATACACACACCAGTTCTGAAAGGCCCCAGAGTCTGCAATACCACTATGAAGACCAAGGAGGTCTCCAAACAGGTCAGGGACAAAGTTGTGGAGAAGTACAGATCAAGGTTGGGTTATAAAAAAATATCAGAAACTTTGAAGATCCCATTAAATCCTTTGTTAAAAAATTGAAAGAATATGGCACCACAAACCTGCCAAGAGAGGGCTGCCCACAAACTCAAAGACCAGGCAAGGACGACATTAATCAGAGGCAACAAAGAGACCAAAGATAACCCTGAAGGAGCTGCAAAGTTCCACAGCGGCTAATGGAGTATCTGTCCATAGGACCACTTTAAGCCGTACACTCCACAGAGCTGGGCTTCAAGGAAGAGTGGCCAGAAAAAATAAGAAAACACATTTGGTGTTTGCCAAAAGGCATGTGGGAGACTCCCCAAACATATGGAAGAAGGTACTCTGGTCAGATGAGACAAATTGAGCTTTTTGGCCATCAATGAAAACACTGTCTGGCGCAAACCCAACACCTCATCACCCTGAGAACACCATCCCCACAGTGAAGCATGGTGGTGGCAGCATCATGCTGTGGGTATGTTTTTCCATCAGGGACTGGGAAACTAGTCAGAATTGAAGGAATGATGGATGGCGCTAAATACAGTGAGATTCTTGAGGGAAACCCGTTTCAGTCTTCACGAGATTTGAGACTGGAACGGAGGTTCACCTTACAGCACGACAATGACTCTGAGCATACTGCTAAAGCAACACTCAAGTGGTTTAAGAGGAAACATTTAAATGTCTTGGAATGGCCTAGTCAAAGCCCAGACCTCAATCCAATTGAGAATGTGGTATGACTTAAAGATTGCTGTACACTAGCGGAACCCATCCAACTTGAAGGAGCTGGAGCAGTTTTGCATTGAAGAATGGGCAAACATCCCAGTGGCTAGATGTGCCAAGCATATCGAGACATACCCCAGGAGATTTGCAGCTGTAAAAGGTGGCTCTACAAAGTATTGACTTTGGGGGGGTGAATAGTTATGCATGCTCAAGTTCTGTTTTTGTCTTAATTATTGTTTTGTTGCACAGAAAATAATTTGCATCTTCAAAGTGGTAAACATGTGTAAATCAAACGATACAAACCCCCCAAAAATGAATTTTAATTCCAGGGTGTAAGGCAACAACATTAGAAAAATGCCAAAATAATACCTGTTTTTGAAATGCATCATTACACTATACAGTATCAGTATATCTGACTTCATTCACTATCCCGTCAGATAATTTCAGCATTCCTTACCAACAGTTTACTGATCCTCAGACCAAAATCCTTCAATGGTTGGGCCACATCTTTGTCCGCTTTCAGTTTTTCGGCCGCTGATGAACTAAAACAAGGAAAAAATGTCAAACATAATTTGGTCTATCGACAATTTTTATTTATTTTACCTTTATTTAAATAGGCAAGTCAGTTAAGAACAAATTCTTATTTTCAATGACGGACTAGGAACAGTAGGTTAACTGCCTGTTCAGGGTCAGAACGACAGATTTGTACCTTGTCAGCTTGGGGATTTGAACTTGCAACCTTTCGGTTACTAGCCCAACACTCTAACCACTAGGCTACCCTGCCGCCCCGACAAGCTTAACTATTTCGTATTGGATCATTTAAATAGTTAGATTGCACAGCATACCTGGGTGTTTTGTAGTAACACAGCCCTTGAAGTAATCGTTCCCAATTTCGATCTAGTTCTTCCTCTATTTGAGCCTTCATCCATCAAGGATGGATGTAATATTGAAGGGAAAAAAGCACAGTGGCAGACATTGTCAGACTTTTTTTAAATATAAAATATATGATAGGTGAGGAAATAAAGGCTACCTACCGGTTCCCTCAATGCAGATCTCCCCAGTAAGATAGTCCATAACTCTCGGCTGCTCCTGCCAAAGCAAAACAATTCCATAGTTCCCTAGATAGTATTTTTCAGGTGGTTAAACTCATAGTTAACTGTTCAAATCAGAGTTATGGCTTTAGTGGCATAACGGCAAATATGGTTTAAGTTAGACATATAGCTATTAAAACGTAACTTCATAAAAGTGCAGTGAGTGGCCACAGTTAGAACAAAGCTAACTAATAACAAGTGTGCTATGATGTTTGTTATTGTGAACCAGCTGTCAACTCCCTCAAGCTGACTAGGTAGCTAATTAGCTGTACCAGTTTAATACGCATATTCAGCATTAACGTTATGTTTAGTTAGTTAGCTAGCTAGCTAAATTATCAGGTAAATGTTTTTATGACGAATACATGTCTGAAAGTGTATTCCCAGACAAATGCCAGTTGTACGCTAACTAAGCTTGCTAGTTCACGTCTCGTTGATGCATGCTGCTGTCGTCATGCGTTTGGAACTGTGTAACAGACCGCGCTATCATGCCATTCAAATGTATTTAGCAAGCATGTTAAGGAGCTAGCAACTTGCTACTACTAGCAACTAGTTCCCTCCAAAGGAAGCTTTCACATTGCTGTACAAATTTAAGTACAATTTCTAAATTAAAGCATATGTTAAACTTTACTCATGAATTCGAAAGCTATAATGGTCAAAGTATACATAAATTGTATTTCATTTAGTTACCTCACATACATCTCCGAGTCCGCCATCTTCTCCCTGCAACGTGACGTAACTTGTCTGCGACATGGACCCCATCACGTGACCTGTAGATGTTATGGTTATAGTTATGATTTTAAATGTATATAAATACCAAACATTTACCATTCCCATGAAATTAAATATATAATAAGAAAATATCGCACATCGTGCACCATAAATAAAGGTTTCATGTACCACGTGACATGGCTGTCAATATGGCCACCTCCTACTGGGTATGAGGAACGCCAGCTGATTGGGCAGAATATAATAGTCGAAAGATCAGATATCGCTTTACTCATTTATCCTGATATGTGCAGTATTTACCGGGTAAGTCTATTTGTGATGCTTTCAATTCATTTTAAATAGCCGGTATTCGACCATTAAACGGTTATCTGAACGAGAACTCAACTCAGTACATTTGTCAGATTATTTTTTGCTAACGTTAACTAGGATGCGGGGTCGCTGCATCGGCTGAAATTGCATTCAAGCATTTCTCACTACAGTGAGAGGGATCTGTAGCAAGGCCACGTTATGTAGCATTTCAAATGCATAAAGCCGAAAAGCTATTTGATATCTCGAATGATCATGAATTAACGCTTGTTACCATAAATCGTTCGTTTTAAAGATACCGTATAAATAATTGTAACCCTCACCACCTCTTGTATGAGAAAAAGGTTGGAGTTAAGGCATTTCTACTTGTCTAGACTTGCCCTTTTGTATTGTCATCTCTAGACTTTACTGTCTAGTACAATTTCTGGTAAATAATTCATCCATAGCAATTATTAGTCATGATCACTTTTAGCTACATGACAGTTCATTTGGGAGTGAATGCTAAGTGTGGCAATCGGTCATGGGCATTATGCCGCGTTCACATACTAGTCGAATCTAGAAAATTTCCAGTTATACACGTGTGATGTTTAACCAGTTAGCATGTCGGACATTTCCGAGTTTCCTAATTCGACTGGCGACTGAACGCGGCGTTAGTCAGTGGGCCAAGGTTCAGTGCTATTTCAACAGTCGATATGGGGTGTGGATCTTTTGAAATAAGTGTGAGTGTAATGGGAAAACAATGGTTTAATTTTTCTAATATATTCAACGTTTTGATTCTCATTAAATTGTTTTTCACTGTATTTTGCTTCAGCCATTTTGATACTTTGTCTTCACAGATACAGGACAGGCCTAAGATTGTGGACTAAAATAAGAACTAACCATGATGTGTGCCGCAGAAAGGAATTGACAGACCTTTTTAAATAAGAGATTTGTGTTCGAGCTGGAGTCCTCTGCCGTGAACCGCCCCCCCTCCCTGTCTTCTCCCCCGATTGCAACCATGCAGACCAACCCGGTACTAGTGGAGTCTGCAGTGGTCTTCTCTGTGGTGATGTGTGTCCACATGGCCGTGTGGAACCAGCACTCCTGGTGCTGCGTGGCCCTGGTCATCCAGGCCTTCTACGTGCAGCACAAGTGGGACCGCCTGCTCCGTAATGGCAACGCCGTCTTTCAGTGGCGCCTGTCAGCCAACAGCGGCATCGTCCCAGCCGTCATGGTGATGCCCCTGCTGGGTGTGGCGCTGCGGGAGAAGTGCGCCGCCTCGGGGAACGTCTACTTTGAGCGTTTCTCCATGGTGGTCACAGTGACAGGCATGATGCTGGCACTGTTCCTGTCGCTCCTCGCGCTGGGCATCACAAGGCCCGTGCCCACCAACACATGCGTGATTGCGGGTGTGGCGAGCAGTGCCATCCTGTACACAGTGAAGCAGACCCTAACGGTGTCGGAGGTGATTGAGGTTCTGGAGGTGCTGCTGATATTCGTCTACCTGAGTCTGATCGTGCTCTACCTGCTACCGCGCTGCTTCACGCCCGGCGAGGCCCTCCTCATCGTCGGGGGCATCAGCTTCATCGTCAACCAGCTCATAAAGCGCTCACTCAACATGGCTGAGGTCAAAGGGGAGCCTGTCCACTACTTCCTGCCCGTGGTGGTGGTAGGATCTCTTCTCCTAGGGGTGTTTTTCGCCCTGCTCTTCTGCTTCATGGAGTCTGAGACCTGGGTGTCGTCACTCTTCTTCCACATGATGACGGCTGTGCTGGGCCTGGGGATCCTCATGCCCTGGCTCTCCCTCCTCATCCGCCGCCACCCCATCATGTGGCTGCTGGACTTTGTGACTCTGAACGACAAGCGTCTGTGCCTGCTGGGGTACTGGGTGCTGTTGGCCACACTGGCCACCCTGGTTGTGCTGCACCAGAACTACCAGCGCCAGTCAGGCTCCAAGAAGCACCAGGCCTCTACGGTAGTCAGAAAGTACTTCCACCTCATTGTAGTAGCCACCTTCGTCCCAGGCCTGGTGTATGACCGCCAGCTCCTACACGTGGCGTCCGTGGGCTGCCTGGGGGCCTTCCTGCTCCTGGAGTATGTGCGCTACTTCCGCATCCGCCCGCTGGGTCAACTCCTCCGTCAGTTACTCACCCTGTTCCTGGACGAGCGTGACTCTGGACCTCTCATCCTCACCCACATCTACCTCCTCCTGGGCATGTCCCTGCCTATCTGGCTGTTCCCGGGGCCCTGCGCCCCCAAAGGCATCCTGCCCGGGGCAGGGGGCCTGGTGCCCTACGCCGGGGTGCTGGCGGTGGGTGTGGGGGACACAGTGGCGTCGGTGTTCGGCAGCAGCATGGGCGAGATCCGCTGGCCGGGCACCAAGAAGACAGTGGAGGGCACAGCCACGTCGGTATTTGCCCAGATCATCGCTGTGGCTATCTTCCTCATATTCGACCCCACCATCAATCTGAACTCCACCTACTCATGGATCGTGGGCTCCATCACCATGGTAGCCATGCTGGAGGCCTACACCTCGCAGATAGACAACCTGCTGCTCCCGCTTTACCTCTTCATCCTGCTGCTGCTCTGATGGCCCCCGTGGAGCACCGCACACAGGTCATGTTTGAGATCGACTACCTTGCAGTCGGCGGCGGCAGACTGACAGATCTGCAAATCATAGTGAGTATCCGTTTAGGATGCAAGGCGATTTGTAGATCAGTTGGTCTCCTCAGTCTGTGATCAGCAGCTGAGCAGATGCACTTAAACACAGCCACACGGTGACCTCTTGACCAGAGGTCAGAGTGGAAAGGCTAACCAATGTAATTTCTGAATTTTAAAGTCTAAGGGAATGTATGGAAATCCTCATTGGATGACTGAGGATTGTTTTGTTTTGTTGCTTTGTGAGAGTAAAAGTTCTGATCTGTTATATTGATGTTGCATTGATAATCTCTCCACTAACATGACCGTGTGTGGGAAAATCAATATGGCTGGCACAAAGAAGGATGAAGTACAATCTGATAGCACTGCTAGCTAGGGAATGAGCTTGCATACATTATGAGAAATACATGAAGACGGAACATACACTCTAGATTTTGCTCTTCATTTTGTGGGACAACAGCATGACAATAGAATCAGTGATGTTCAGCTAGAATACAACAAGTTGGTTCAAAATACACACTACTGTTTTTTTTTCATATCAGTTGCTTGGTGAGGATAAGGGAGGTTAAATTATTTTGTTTGAGAGCAGGGTCGTATTCATTAGGGCACACCGTAGCAAAATGTTTGGCTACGGAAAATGAAAACGAGCATTCCTCATTGGACAAGTTTGGGGTAGTCCCGCCTTGTTTCAGTCTGTTTTCTTCTGTTTGGTGCCTAACCACTGTTGATAATGGCTGACCCTGGCCATGACCCCACTCTGCAAAGGTGTCTCAGAGTTGGGATATGCAAGAAAATAATACATTTCCAATTCACACATGCGTATTAACACACGTGTACATGTGTAAAATAGGACAAATGGAAGCACCCACATTATTATTATTATTATTATTATTATTATTATTATTATTATTAGTGAATATGACCCAGCTCTGTCTTGGTGGGGGATTCCCGAGGGACAGAGGATGAATGTCCCTGAGTCACTGTAACACGCTGAAATCCCAAACTACTGAATTATACAACAGGAGATGGAGTTCAGTACATTGGACAAAATGTATTTTAGCCGGAATTAAGTTTCCCTGCCCTGATCAGCAGTCATGGCAGACACTGGTTAATGGCACGTTTTAACAAATTGTGATGGGCTTCTTTTTGCTAAAGGAAAGCTACCTTTTGTACAGCCTTTTGAAGAACATAATTTGATCATTTGTTTTTCAGAGCATTTTTTTGTTGTTATAATTTCATCTGACTACAATTTATTTGCATTTCTTGTTGTGGCAATATTACGGACTGATTGCGGGACATATTTGCCTTAAAGAAGTATATTTTGTATCACACATTACCTAGTACTGTAGGTACTCTAGCTGACAGCATGGTTTGTGTTGAAGTAGACTGGTTGATTCTTCAATATGGCAGCAGTTTATACACTAGCATGACATTAAACATTATGAAATCCTTTACTGTAACTTGTATACAGAAATGACCCTACAGTGTCTTTTCAGTTTTGTATGAATCCTTTGTCTTTTATCCGGGTGTTTTGATAGGACCCTCTCCAAAATATACATGAATTTCCTTAACGTTCACCCCCCCCAAAATCTGATTTGTATATTGGAAATAAATTGTAGGGATGATATAACAGGGCCACATGTCATGAACATATTGAATTCATGTTTTGTTCAATTTTGAAGTGATTAAATTCATTTCCTGATAGTGTTTATAAGCTGCAGGAAGGTATGTATTTATGGTGTAATGAAAGTAACTACATGTACCTTTTTTTAAAATTAAATCAGCTAACATTGAGATGCTATACTAGTTATCTGTAGATGTATCTTTCGCAATCTGGCTGTGTTTAGACAGGCAGCCCAATTCTTCTGATCTTTTTCCACTAATTAGTCTTGACCAATCAGATCAGCTTGTTTGCCAATAATTGGGCAAAATATCAGAATTGATCTGCCTGTGTAAACGCCTCTGAGTCAGACATGTCACGTTAAACTACAACTGTCCATAGCAGTGGAGGCTTCTGAGGGGAGGATGACTCAATGTCTGGAATGGAGTGAATGTAATGGCATCAAACACATGGAGACCATGTATATGATACCAATCCGCTCCAGCCATTACCAGAAGCCCACCCTCCCCAAATAAGGTACCACCAACCTCCTGTGGTCCATAGGAGCCTCTGCGTTCCCATAGCCTAGTTAAACTAGACCGAAATTGGCACTCAAACCATACAGTGCACATTGAGTCTGGTACAGCCAGGCTCCAATTCCCCTTCCTCCAGTTTACTGTGCATTCTGGAGAGACCTTCTCTTTTTATAATGTTTGTTTACTTGTTTTCTCAGCATGGAACTGACAGTATTTGATGAATCTGTAATAAATAAGTAGTATTTTGTTTGTTGCCTTTTCCAATAATCCGTAATGATAATTTATGAGCTTGTTCTTGCCTTTGACAGGAAGCACTTGTATTGCATGGCAGATTGTTGCATCATTAAAGGCCTTTTATGCTACATGTTTGTCTGTTTTTCATCCAGAGATAGCAGGGTATATTTGTGGGCATAATGTCTCACATTGATCTATCAGGAAGACATACCTTGATGAGGCAAACCTGTTTCTGATCAGAGAGAAGATATGTTGGATACTTAAGGGAATCTGAATGAGATTAACTGCTAAAACACGTGATTTGAATTAACTGTTCTACACACAAACACATTGGTTCATTGCTCACTTCAGTGTGCTACTACTAAATGTTCACTAATCTTATAAAGCCTAACTACATGTCTTCTGACTAATACCCTGAAGCACGTGCACACACACAGGCAGCCCAATTCTGATAATTGTTTTCACTAATCTTCTCTAGGGACAAGTGAAGGTGTCTTCCTCTGTCCATCCATTCAGTGTAGTGGCAGACAGAGTGAACCAGGATTACTTGGTGTACAGGGCAGGGAAAGGAAGGTCCTCTGTGGGCTGTAACCTGTCAAAAAAGAGTGAGGAACACCTTTACCTCAACACCTTCTTATATCCCCCCTAATCTCTTACTGTATTTATTTCAATGCATCAGAAGTGTACAGCGTGACGCCAATGCCTCATATGTGTGCTATTCTGTGAAAGACCTGACGAAGATCCATTTGGAACACTCACTAACCAATAAAAAAGGTGTACATTTAAATAATAAGGTCCGAGGTGATGTGGTATATGGCCAGTATACCACGGCTAAGGGCTGTTCTTACACGCAACGCAGAGTGCCTGGACACAGCCCTTAGCCGTGGTATATTGGCCATATTACAATCCACAGAGGAGCCCTATTGCTATTATAAACTGGCTACAAATGTAATTAGAGCAGTAAAACTAAATATTTTGTCATACCTGTGGTATACGTTATGATGTGCCGTAGCCTTCAGCCATTCAGAATTCAGGGCTCAAACCACCCAGTTTATAATTAAGCAATAAGGGCCGAGGGGGTGTGGTCTATGGCCAATATACCCCGGCTAAGGGCTGTTCTTATGTACGATGCAACGCGGAGTGCCTGGTCACATACCACAAACCCCCGAGGTGCCTTATTGCTATTATAAACTGGTTACCAATGTAATTAGAACAGTAAAAATAAATGCTTTGTCCTACCTGTGGTATACAGTGCATTTGGAAAGTATTCAGACCCCTTCACTTTTTCCACATTACAGCCTTATTCTAAAATGGAATATATCATCCTTGAGATGTTTCTACAACTTGATTGGAGTCCACCTGTGGTAAATTAAATTGATTGGACATGATTTGGAAAGGCACACACCTGTCTATATAAGGTCCCACAGTTGACAGGGCGTGTCAGAGCAAAAACCAAGCCATGAGGTCGAAGGAATTGTCAGTAGAGCTCCAAGACAGGATTGTGTCGAGGCACAGATCTGGGGAAGGGGACCAAAAAATGTCTGCAGCATTGAAGGTCCCCAAGAACAAAGTGGCCTCCGTTATTCTTCAATTGAAGAAGTTTGGAACCACCAAGACTCTTCCTAGAGCTGGCCGCCTGGTCAAACTGAGCAATAGGGAGAAATGGCCTTGGTCAGGGAGGTGTCCAAGAACCCGATGGTCACTCTGACAGAGCTCCAGAGTTCCTCTGTGGAGATGGGAGAACCTTCCAGAAGGACAACATCTCTGCAGCACTCCACCAATCAGGCTTTTATGGTAGAGTGGTCAGAAGTAAGCCACTCGACAGTAAAAGGCACATGACAGCCTGCATGGAGTTTGCCAAAAGGCACCTAAAGGACTCTCAGACCATTAGAAACAAGATGATCTTGTCTGATGAAACCAAGATTGAACTATTTGGCCTGAATGCCAAGCATCACGTCTGGAAGAAACCTGGCACCATCCCTAAGGTGAAGCATGGTGGTGGCAGCATCATGCTGTGGGGATGTTTTTCAGCGGCAGGGACTGGGAGACTCAGGATCAAGGGAAAGATGACTGGGACAAAGTACAGAGAGATCCTTGATGAAGTCCTGAGTGCTCTGGAGCAGGTTCTCAGACTGGGACGACAGTTCACCTTCCAACAGGACAACAGCCCAAAGCACACAGCCCAGACAACGCAAGAGTGGCTTCGGGACAATTCTGTGAATGTCCTTGAGTGGCCCATCCAGAGCTCGGACTTGAACCTGATCGAACATCTCTGGAGAGACCTGAAAATAGCTGTGCAGTGACACTACCCATCCAACCTGACAGACCTTGAGAGGATCTGCAGAGAAGAATGGGAGAAACTCCCCAAATACTGGTGTACCAAGCTTGTAGCATCTTATCCAAGAAGACTCAAGGCTGTAATCGCTGTCAAAGGTGCTTCAACAAAGTACTGAGTAAAGGGTCTGAATACTTATGGAAATGTAATATTTAAGTTTATTTTTAATACACTTGTAAAAACCTGTTTTTGATGTATCATTATGTGGTAGTGTGTGTAAATTGATGAGGGGGAAAAAACAATTGAATCCATTTTAGAATAAGGCTGTAACGTAGAAAAATGTGGAAAAAGTCAAGGGGTCTGAATATTTTCCGAATGCATTGTATATGGGCTGATATACCACGGCTGTCAGCCAATAAGAAATTCAGGGTTCGAACCACCCAGTTCCTAATTGAGCATTGACTATTACCTATTTTCCTGGATTATGTGTGTTTGACTTCATAGGAAGAGAACATTGTCATACACTCACCAGTTCTCAGGGTTCCATTTTGTCTCCTGAGACTCCATGATGTGGAAAGTGTAGACATGGCGCGATTTTTCTGACGCGTTCTGCTCACTTTTATGGACAACCTTTCCCTCGATCAGCACCACCCCACCTGAGCAGAGACAAAATAGATAGACAGTTACTTACTAACCTGCTATCAATGTTTCTCTACGGAACAGTCATGAACCTGACAGACCAGTTTTCAAGTCAACTGTGCATGTTGATACTTTCTGATTGTAACTCAGCTTTAACGGTTACTAAAGACTCAAAAGTCAATGAAGTGTTAACTGGCTGTGTGCTTCGGTCTGTACCACTCAGTACCCTTTGACCCCCACTCCACCCTGCTCCCTCTCACACAGTGGAAAAGACAACAGTGCAGACACTACAAACTGAGGTCTGTTTTGCAGTTATTAACCAACCCTTTTGAGGTCAGTGTCCCTGATGTCAAGAGCGAGGCACACTTTGGTTTATTTTATGTAAATATTATGCGACCCACCATTACAGGCCAGTTGACAGTTAGCAGTAGAAATGAGCCACATACCTTTTTTGACAGGTGCAGGTATGAACAGCTTATCGTCATAGGTTGCCTCTCTCCCAACAAAGTCTGTCAGGGGATAGGTGCCTTCAGGGGTCCGAACCATACGTCGGGTGATACCATCTAGAGGGAAGGGGGAGATCATGGTTTGAATTACATGCTGACTCCTTAGGGGGGCACCCCTGTTATTCAAAACCTGGTTGAGACTGATGAAGGCAGTGGTTCTCAATTTACTTGAACTTGTTTTGAAATCTCAAAGGAGGAGCTGAGATAAATAACCAGTCCCGTGTCTCGGCACCAATGAATAATGAATGGACTTTTAATATGGGTCAAAGGTCATCATTAGTGCCTTACTGTTGTGTGAGCCGGGGATGAACCACAAGCAGCCATTGTCCAGGGTGGCATCCTCCAGGGCGATCCACACGCCCATCACCCTGCCCAGGGGCTCCGTGTGGAGGAATGTAGCATCTTGGTGGGGCGTCACTGACAAACAAGCAGGTAAAGTGCCATATGGGGTTCAAAATACACACACACACACAAAATCACAGACACAGAAACTCTACAGTATTCGTAAACAGTTGTTTCAGTCATTTTCTTACCTTCTCCACCGATCCCTGGTTGCTGAAAAACACAACCGAGTAATGTCAGGACCAGTTACCACACTTTCTAAAGAAGCAGTCAGACTAGTGAAAGGTAAAAAGCTGGTGTGCACTCTACCTTGAAAATGTACATGCTTTGCAAAATCACAGGACTCTTCAGACCAAGCTTCTTGGCTATACCCTGGGAGACAAACAGAGCAATCAAATCAAATTTTATAAGTCACATGCGCCGAATACAACAGGTATTACAGTGAAATGCTTACTTATGAGCCCCTAACCGACAGTGCAGTTTAAAAAAAATACAGATAAGAGTTAAGTCTGTATTATTCAGTGTTAGTCTAACTGTAACAGTTTCTGTTGTGTCCTTTACTGACTAGCTGCTGAAGGAATTCTCACCTGAATCTTGGGTGAATGAGTGGCAGTTTTGTATAAAGGCTCATAGGCATGGAGTGCTATTGAAGATGAAAATGGATCATGAATACTGTAGATTACTGGATACTAACTCTATCTGATAGTCTTGGCAAAAAAATGATTTTCAAAACTTTTGAAAGATAAGCACCACATCTAATCAAAGATTTGAAACTCACCATGTCCAACTTTGTTGAGAGAGCGTTCTTTTGGCACGATGAAATCTCCTATAAAGCAAGTGACACTTAGCTGTCAATCAATGTCAAATAAATCCAACACATTCTATATTGCTTCACATTTCAGTGAGATGAGAGATTAACCTTGATTCATAATAAGGCCTCACCTTTATCATCAAAAACTCCTTTCTCAAAGAAGAAGCGGATCTTATCTCCACTGGTGATGAAGTAGTCAGCGTTTCCCTGCAGATAGATAAGGATAAGGTATTCCAGCTATAAGATCAAATCACATTTTTTTTGTGCAGAATACAACAGGTGTAGTAGACCTTACCATGAAATGCTTACTTACAAGCCTTTAACCAACGATGCAGTTCAAGATTTACTAAATAATATTTACTAAATAAACTAAAGTAAACAATAAAATAAAAAGTAACAAAATAACGAGGCTATATACAGGGGGTACCGAGTCAATGTGCGGGGGTATAGGTTAGTCGAGGTCATTTGTACATGTAGGTAGGGGTAAAACAGCAAATAGCAGCAGTGTAAAAACAAAGGGGGAGGGTGTCAATGTAAATAGTCCAGGTGGCCTTTTGATTAATTGTTCAGCAGTCTTATGGCTTGGGGGTAGAAACTGTTAAGGAGCCTTCTGGACCTAGACTTGGCACTCCGGTACCGCTTGTCGTGCGGTAGCAGAGAAGACAGTCTGTGACTAGGGTGACTGGAGTCACTGACAGTTTTTTGGCCCTTCCTCTGACACCCCCTAGTATATAGGTCCTGGATGGCAGGAAGCTTCGCCCCAATGATGTACTGGGCCGTACGCACTACCCTCTGCAGCGCCTTACGGTCTGCTGCCGAGCAGTTGCTATACCAGGCGGTCATGCAACCAATCAGGATGCTCGATGGGGCAGCTCTAGAACCTTTTGAGGATCTGGGGACCCATGCCAAATCTTTTCAGCCTTCTGAGGGGGAAAATGTGTTGTCGTGCCCTCTTCACGACTGTCTTGGTGTGTTTGGACCATGATAGTTTCTTGGTGATGTGGACACCAAGGAACTTGAAACTCTCAACCCACTCCACTACAGCACCGCCGATGTGAATGGGGGCGTATTCAGCCCTCCTTTTCCTGTAGTCCACGATCAGCTCCTTTGTCTTGCTCACGTTGAGGGAAAGGTTGTTGTCCTGGTACCACACTGCCAGGTCTCTGGCCTCTTTCCTATAGGCTGTCTCATCGTTGTCGGTGATCAGGCCAACCACTGTTGTGTCGTCAGCAAACTTAATGATGTTGGAGTCGTGCTTGGCCATGCAGTCGTGGGTGAACATGGATTACAGGAGGGGACTAAGCACACACCCCTGAGGGGGCCCCGTGTTGAGGATCCGCGTGGCAAATGTGTTGTTGAACGCTGAAGTCAATGAACAGCATTCTCACATAGGTGCTCATTTTGTCCAGGTGGGGAAGGGCAGTGTGGAGTGCGATAATGTTACACAGGTGACAGCCAGGGTCACACATGAGCATTGGCAAAGGAATTATTATAAAGATAATTCTAGAGGGAGGAAATGCATAGGAGGGAATAAAGAACCTTACCTGCATCTTTATCATTTTAATAGGTAGGAATGGAGAAGACACATGGTTGGGTCAAATGGTGCAGAAAGCAAACCAGTTCACTCAATGTAGGCTTCAGCAGACATAATCAATTCCTGTGCAATCCCACCAGGCACAGATGTCGGCTCAACATCTCGTTTTGATTTACATTTGGTTGAGTTGTCAACTAATGTGAATTCAACACGACCCCCCACCACCACCATTTTTTTGTTTACCCTTTCACTGGATTTAGGTTAAAAGTTGGATGAGAAAAAACGTCCCTTACATTGATTACTTTTTGCAAATCGAAATCAGTTTTCCAAGTTGATTCAATGTCAACACATTTAATGTTTTTCTTGAAATAACGTGGAAGTGACGTTGAATCAACCAGTTTTGCCCAGTGGGATGTTAACCTGTGTTTTCAACTGCTCGTCGTGATTAGTGGAGAACTGGATCCGACAATGTTCTGGAACGTCCATCCGGTCCACGATCTCTCCCATCCTCAGCCGGAGCTCATCACACTCCGCCGGGCTGAGGAGCCCGTCCAGGATCAGGTACCCGTCCTCCTGGTACTGTTGAAAAGGTCCAGAAAGTATTCACCACCACAGTATATGCACACTAGAGTTCTATAGAAATACATTTTTTGGCTGTTACTTGGATTTTCACAAAATGTGTTTACGTTAGTTTCGTTTTTTAATTAGAATTGTAGCCGAGGTCTTGGCAGCAGCTGAAGTTATGTAAAGGTTGCTGATGGTCTACAATTAATTCAGGGAGTAGGCTGCATGTGCTACGTTGTAAATCACTTGAATCACGGGCATGCAAGTTGCATTTTCACTGTATGGACAAAAATGTCACATTGTTGCACAAAATGTAGCCTACAAATTAAATGCTTCTCATATCTGTGCAGCCTACAGGATAAGTAACGGATTTACTGAAATTATATAAATGACGATAGCCATCGCTATGAGAGCCATGACTACGCAGGATTGACATTAAATACAATACAAAATTATTATAAATATATACGCTTAGGTCTACATTTTAGGCTGACCTTTTTCGCATCTTGATCTGTTAGAAAGTCCATGCTGAAAACTCAAAATTAAGCTCCGTATCCAATTTAACCGGGTTCTCCTGGTCTAAACTGCTTAGAAGTACCACGTGATGTAGACGTCTAACTCGATTAAAATGTAACAGTAGTGAAGTAATAGGATTTTCGATGTTAACCATTTCGATGCTGCTGCTCAGGACCTAGGCCTAACTGTATCTGCAATTCATCCCCAAACGCCATTGTTATGGGTGTAAGATTTCACAGTGATGCAATCTGTTGGTAAATGTTCATTACTGCAACTCTTGGGTTTTACCGGGGTGCTTGAGATACCCGGATGTGTTGTGATGTACTGAACAAGACTGGTTACTCGCATCAATGCCTCTCTCTCGTTATTTAACATTCAAACAGCCATCCCATCCAAACGCTTGAACTGGATAGTGGGCATTCTTTAAAACTGTTGTACATCGGCTGTTGCTGAGATTTTAAAGGTACTTTGAATGGAGATTCTCCATTGACAATTGTTTAGAATTGGGGTCGATATCAGCAGGCAAGTCATTAATGGAAATAAATACATGGAGACAGTGATAAGTGTCTTACTTTATCATTTATATCAGAATGGTAAAAAATAAAATAAAATAAAAAATAGGCACAGTAAAGCAACTGTTGTGGTGTTGTCAAGGCTCTATTATTCCATTGTTACAAGAGTCTGGGGCATTCATCATTTCTCCACTAAGAAAGCCAGTGTTTACTCATTTTGGCAACGAAGTGAAAACCTATCATTTCATGGGCAACACTGATGTAGAAGAGATACAGATTGTCATTTGCCCATTAACTTTTGACAGGTCCATGTTTTTACACTTAAATGAAACAAGAGCAACATTATAGTGCCACCCAATGTGGGTGGCGTACAGTATGTGAACCTGGCATAAAATGTGTGGGTTGAGATGTTGACCAGACTGTCCAAGCAGATGGAAAGGAACCAAAACCTGACAGGAACAAAAGCCAGCACACATCAGGGCCCTTACAATGCCAGCCAGCAAAACATCAAAGAAAGATAGATAGATACAGGCTTGCCTATTTATGCATATGCAATAAGAGTTAACCTAGAAACGATTCCCCAAAACAGGTCAAATACATAATGAGAAGCATCAATGCTGCTTCGAAAGTTTTGGTATGCTACCCAAATGATACACAATGTGGTTAAATGACTGGCCATTAAGAGTCAGAAAATTCGAATATTTTGATGGTAATACACACAACCTTACAGCATTTTTTATTTTACATTACAAAACAAATGGAGAAAAGGACAGTGAACACTTTCCTCTGTTACTCAGACCTCCCGCAGGAGGGCGCTCCACCCACACTGGATGCACAGGAGGACTGTTGAAATAAGGCAAGCTTTGCATAGCTCGAGCACTGAACACCATTTCTGACCAGTCTGAGAACTTGAATGTTGCTTATGAAAACAAACATTCAGTAACTCTGCAAAAAACACATTAAATAAAAGGAATGTTGGGATGCATACATGGAAAATAACATTCACAACAGTCACATTGCTGATGGGATGATAAAATAAAGATAGGATGTGTGCAGTGAAAGGTGTTGTTTTACAGGGTCAGCCATAGTAATATGGTGCCTCTGGAGCACTGTAGGGTTAAGTGCCTCGCTCAAGGGCACAGACAGATTTTTCACCTTGTCGGCTCAGGTCTTCAAACCAGTGACCTTCCAGTTACTGGCCCAATGCTCAATCGCTTGGCTACCTGCTACCCTTGCTGTCAACTGTTGTGACCATGGCATGACTACCTACAGTACCGAACATACTGGCACAGTCCTATACAGATGTACAATAGAAGTTGTCTCCAACCACAGGATCAGATATTATTTAATTTCCTAATGACTAAGCTCATAATGAGGGTACTGCAATCTGACCCTAGACCATGCAACATGTACCATGAGCCGAACAGAAACCGTTCCTACAGTGACTTGATCGGGGGAAGCCTTTTCTGTGGGTCAAACACACTTCCGGTCACACTTTGTTGATAAGCAACTGCTTGCGAAGGTTACAGTTAGGTCTAAGTTAAGGGTTAAGGTTAGGGCGGCAGGTAGCCTAGCAGTTAAGAGCGTTGGACCAGTCGCTGGTTTGAATCCCCAAGCAGACTAGGTGAAAAATCTGTTGATGTGCCCTTGAGTAAGGCTATTAACCCTATTTGCTCCTGTATGTAGATCTGGATAAGAGCCTCTGCTAAATGACTAAAATATAATGTAATTGGTTAGGGCTAGCAGATAGTTAGCTGAAATGTAACTTAGTCTGTAGAACATATACAGATTGACTATCCAAATAAAATGTTCACACTTCCTAGTTCCACTGCTCTGTAAACACTTTGCTGACCTCACCCTCCACCGGTTTCCTCCATGGCGACATACTGGAGGGGGGGGGGGGGGGGGGGGGGGGGGGGGGGGTTGTGAAATAGAAGTTTGAAATCTCTATGTGCTTTTTAGGGGGGAATGCCTAATCTTGTGATTAAGGGAAGTGACAGTGTTCCCACTGTGTTGAAGGTCAGTACAAGTACAGGTCAGGATAAAAACAGATATTTAATTTGTTGGGGAGGACTATGGAAAAGGATAAAAAGCTGGAGCATTAGATCTGGATAGATACAAATAGTTCAGTGTAAAAACAATACATTTATAGAGTTAGACGTGATACAGAAGAATAGCATGTAATCACTACCTCAGCTGAACTGAAAGAGGCTTACATTATTCTTTATGACGCTATATGGCTTTTAAAGAGTGACAGCAATTATATACACAACAATATATTCTGAAATATATTATCCTGTTCTATTATCAGAATCTCAATTTTCTTCTCCGATTCAGTCAGCACTAACTGTTTCCATATTTACCCCTTCAAATCTGTGCCACATTAAAGCTGTGAATCAATGAGCTCTCCAGTGAAGCCCTGAGATAGTCCTATGGTACTCTCAAAACAGTGTGTTAAGATAGCTCAACCACATCAATCATAACAGCCCGTTTAAGGAATGACCTGGGGGGTACCTGTTTGCAGTTTTCAAATGTTTCAAAAAGTTTGGAACATGTCAGAGAATAATACTTCAACATTAAAGTAGGTCTGTATTCAACCACCCAAGTCTCGACCAGCGAGCCTCTGCTCTGGGATTGCTTGTTCTTCTCTGATGCACTCTTACTCTGTGAGCGTTGCTCCAGCCTTTTAGAGCTGGGGACTAGCCTTTACTAACAAATCCAAGACTGAGGCCTTTTCAGAACAGAGCTGGACTCAAAACACCCATTGGTAACCTTGCAAAAAGGGCAGTTATGTATGTAGTTATTACATTTTAAAGATTAATTCAGCTCACTTTCCTCCAAAGTGAGGCTTCCCTCTCCTTTGAAAATAACTTGGAACAGCTGGTAAAAATAATAATACCATGTAAATTCTTGAAACATAAATGTACAACATTATAAGCTATACATTTGTCTGCATATTTAGCAAAATCATGAACATGATGGTTGTAATGACACAGCGTGGGACATACATTACAGCACCAGAAAGGGAAGGCCATATTAGTAACAAGAGTTGCCTGGCTGGTCTTAAAGGAATCACCTTTGGTGGCAATTGACCTCTAATGTTGTCTACTCCAAGTCCATTCAATAAAAAAGTATCTCTTCGATATTCATGCAGAATATACCTCACAAATGTGTTCTGTATAAGCCAATGATGTATCCACGGTCACTGTTTTGGAGTGCAAATATGTGGGTTGTTTTCATTAGGGCACACGGTAACGAACATTTTTAAATGTGTTGCAGAAAACAAAAATTGGTGTTATTTTTGGACAAGTCCAGGTAGTTTCAGTCCATTTCCCACTATTTGGTGCCTAATAAAACAGGGCCCTGCTTTGGTTCCATCGGCCATAGTGTTTCATTCACCAGTCAGATCCTGCGTCCTCTCACTGGCGTTTGGATAAACAGCCTAGTGGACTGTATACTTCCAAGTGAAGATGGAAAACAGAGCACACACACATATATTGCTTTGTAGGCTACATGAACCATCCACACCAACTCTTTTATGTAGTCCTTCTGTGGCCACTGTCTATACCAGAAATGTCAAAACATACCTGTCAGTTGTTTGAGAAAAAAATATATATATAAATATTGTTTTTCTTTTGTGGGGAAACATACTCAATATAGTTTAAAATGACTAAAACCAAATGGAAACGGTGTAGAAATGATAATGGAAGCTAGACAGTCCGGGAGGATTGACCTCAAAGACCAAATGCAGCCCCCAGAGCAAAATGAGTTTGACAACCTTGACCCATACTGAGATGACTCCGTACAAACAAACAAAATCCTCAATCTCACAAGCATTTCATTTCTGTCTCTCATCCTCTCCTAATCAGCATTCGACAACGATCAACTTTGCACATCATTTCATAAAAGAAAAAGGGGGAAAAGAACCACAAAGTTGGAGAGGAGAGGTCTCCATCTGGTTAGTCTGTTAATAAACATCTTGTGACCCTGTGACTAGGGATGTGATGGTCATGGAATTTTGGATAATGGTAATTGGGCAACCAAATTACTGCGGTCACCGTATTAAAATGTTTGTATAGCAAAAAATGTATAATTTTTTTGGTAGATTTACATTTTCTCCTCTCCTCCAGACTGCATGTGCTGCCATAGAAATATAATGAATAGAACAGGCAACCCAATTCAAGTAAATTATGGCATAATGGGTGGAGTGGCAGCTATTGACAGTGTACCCATAGTTTAAAAGCAGGAAGTAATTTGTGCTGCGATTTGATTCAATCAACTCACATTACAAAAAAATACATTGCATGAGCTACATTAGTTAACATAATTTGAGTGAACATTCTACATTACCATGGAAATTATTACATCACAATATCAGGCAGCCATTGCAAGTGTATCTACAAATTTACCAGTCAAATTACCAAGATTAGATTTTCCTAGACTGTTCTATTTCTGTGTGCTGATGCATTGTGGTTATTCATCCAAATGTTTTTTTTTTTTTTTATTATTATTTTTTTTAAATGGTTATGACTGTCTTCATCGGTTACACGGTTATACTGTAATTGTGGCAGTCCTACCAGTTACCCTAAAAAATACAAATTTAGCCAGGAGAGCCAAGACAACAACCAACCAACCATCCTTCTCTGGATGCGTGTCCAACAATACAGACACATCTCCCCCCTTTCTCCTACCCCATACTAGTGGAGGCTGGAAGGAGGGAGAAATTTGAGAATGGCCTCCAATTGAAAGTGACATCAGCCTCCACTGCCCAATCCTCTCTCCCGCTTTCCTCCTCTCCTTAGGCTCCCTCTCTCTGGACTCTCTCCTCAGACCAGCTCCTTGTCGGCCCTCCACAGCTGTTCTTTGACCTCTGTGGGCAGTGTCTTGAACAGGTCCTCCTCCACCACCAGGCCGCTCCTCTTCAACTGCCTGCACTCCCCCAGCTCCACGGGCAGGCACTCCAGACGGTTACCCCGCAGCTCCAGCTGGGTCAGGCCCGTCAGCTCGCCGAAGCGCGATGGTAGAGTATGCAGGCAGTTGTTGCCCAGGTTCAGGGTGCGCAGCTTCTTGCACTGGAACAGCTCCGGCGGGAGCGACTCGATCTGACAGTGACAAGGAGGGAGATCAGAGTGAGGATGAATGTTGAAATAGGATACATTTTTATTTTGTCTGTTTTTGACTTCATAAAATATAATTGAATTGTATTTGTGCATAGGTTATGCATACTATAGTGTATGGTTTAAACAGGCATACTGTTTCTTGCTTTAGGCTGTGAAAGGTGCTTAAAGTTGAACTCCTCCCCAGTGAACAGCTATGTTCTCAAGAACAGACTTGGCAAAAGAGGGAAGAAAGGAGAGTTCAGTACATACTGTTCCGACCGTAGCTACCCAATCGAAACACAGTCACACCAGCCCACAGGACTTTAAGCCAATCAGAAACAAACCTAGGCACTCTGCCCTAAAGAAGGAAAGAAGGGAGCCAATCGAGCCAGAGGTACAGACATACAGTCAGTCTTAGAGTACCATACATATTTGTATAATTACTTATGCTCACACCAACACCTGTTATTAATAGTTCAGCCATCTGTTGAGGCAACAGCACAATGAGTGCATTTTACATAATGCTGTTAATTTAAGCCAAAATATGATCAGAGTAAGCTAATTCACCAAGCTTAAAATAGCCTTATCAAATTACAAATGCTTTTCTTAGCTTCAAAACAGTGAAGATGTAAGGCAGCTGGAGCTATCCAGGCATTGTTCTTCAAGAGAAAAACAAAAACCTAGAACACTTTAGAACATTGGAGTACAGTGGTGAGCGTCGGGTCCTCGTTAGGGGCCCACCTGGGAATAACGTTTTACAAATTTCACAACTCATTTGGGTCGATAATGTACTAATGGCAAAGAGAAGACTCTGGAGAAGGGTGTAAAAACACAGAACACACCAGAGGGGTTCCTTGTAAACGGTGCTATTTTGAGCAGCATACCACCCTGTTTGTGGCCTATTCTCAGTATGGAACTACGTATATGGGTGAGTGAGTGCAGTAAAACAAAAAAACATAATAGTATCGTTTACTCAAACCATCTGATTCCTCACACAGCAGATGACCACCAGTACGCAATAGGGAAAATGTTGTATAACCTCCTAGAATTCCCTGTAAGTCCTTATTTTTCACACTAAACTTGATTCTTAAAAAATGTATTGGATGAATGGTGTGTTCAGTTAATGAACTGGCTCAGCATTAGACAATGTCCACCAAAATCAAGCACATTCGTTGTAAGGAGACTGAAGTCAGCCTGTCAGGAATGTACAGGAAGTCACAATGGTCAGAGTGTCGTTGATGCAAAATGCACAAATCGGCCAATGCAAAAACACAAAATGGCCATTGCTATAGCGGAGTCACTTCACATGTACATGATTAAAATATATGAAATCCTATAATGCATTTACATATGATATTACACAAACTATATTTTACATGATACATTCCACAAAAGTGTTACACTTTCATTTACAAGCTTTACACTTACAAGAGTTAGCCTACACTTACATTATTCTCAAAAGTCTAGAAGTCAGCACTCAGACAAGAATTCACATAAGTCAAAGTTCATGTAAATGATCTCAGACTCAGTCGGGAGTTTTGTGAATTGTTTGTAAGATTGCATCTCCCGGAGGTATTCTGTACAGAACACACTAAACCTTTTCCAGCCATCTGCTTAGCGAAGATGAATTGCATCTAACAGGGTGGGGAATAGTACATATAAAACCAAAAAAATACAGAATGAAAACAGTTTGCCATAAAAATCACCCCAGGGACAGGACCGCTTGATCTGAAGCCAGAAGTGTGACAAACTCATTAGCATAATATAACTGCTTGTCTGTACTTTTAGAACTCTGGCACATTGTCTCAGTTAACCAGTAGGTCCAGCAGTTTCCCCTATTTTAACTAATTTGAAACATTATTAGCAGGATAGGCGGTTACTTTTCAGAATATTGAACTATTCAAGTGACCAGTTTATCTCAATGGCACCGACTATGTAGACATTCCAGTCTACTACACAACTCTACAATAGGTACACAAGGTCCTTAGGTCTCTATGTCTGATAAGTAGTATGGAGCTGCGGCTTGGAGTATTGTTTCTTCATCCTATGTAATATATTCCCTGTGAATCTGATGTTTTTCCGGCCTTTATGGAAAATTTGCCATTAAAAGTCACTTAGTCAATATTTACCATATATTACTCTGAAAGTACCATGTTTTGCCCAATAGATGCTGCTGTTCCTGCTACATCATTTTATCAATTTTGATGGGCTCTTGAGTTTTTAAATGCATCGACTACAAAAAAAATAATTTGCAACCTTGGGTAGAAAACCAATAGCTTTTGCTCATGATGAAAATACATTGTGTGATCACTCCCAAGTCAAGACAGTCCTCCATGAAAGCAATTCAGTTTGTCCTTCTAGCAACCTAATGCTTCAAGCCAACTCTCCTTGAACAGTTTAACAAATGGCAGCTTTATGAGATGGCTATCCCAACGGTGCAAATTCCATATGAAGACTTTTCCTACAAGCCCAAAACTGTGATGGAGGAATGGGCTAGTGACTAAAACTGTTGCGACAAACCTAATAAAATAATACAATTATGAACCACGGCAAGGCACTGCAAGGCAGTGATTAGTGACATTTACCATTAAATACAACACCATTACAAAAAAACTGTGGCCATGTCCTCATGCTCCTAGAATGTAGTGCTGCTTTTGACACCAATCGACCATGACATTCTTTTGGAGAGATTGGAAACCCAAATTGGTCTACAAGGACAAGTTCTGGGCTGGTTTAGATCTTATCTGTCGGAAAGAAATCAGTGTCTCTGTGGATGGTTTATCCTCTGACAAATCAACTAAGTTTCGGTCTTCCTCAAGCTTCCGTTTTAGGAACACTATTGTTTTCACAATACATTTTACCTCTTGGTGATGTCATTCGAAACAATGTTAACTTTCACTACTATGCGGATGATACACAGCTGAACATTTCAATGAAACATGGTGAAGCCCCAAAATGGCCCTCCCTGAAAGCCTGTGTTACAGACATAAGGTTGATGGCGGCAAATGTTTTACTTTTAAAAACTCAGACAAAACAGAGATGCTCGTTCTAGGTCCCAAGAAGAAGAGATCTTCTGTTGGATCTGACTATTAATCTTGATGGTTGTACAGTCGTCTCAAATAAAACTGAAGGACCTCCGCGTTACTCTGGACCCTGATCTCTCTTTTGACGAACATATCAAGACTGTTTCAAGGACAGCTTTTTTCCATTTATGTGACATTGCAAAAATCAGAAACTTTCTGTCCAAAAATGATGCAGAAAAGTTCATCCATGCTTTTGTCACTTCTAGACAACTGCAATGCTCTACTTTGCACCTACCCGGATAAAGCACTAAATAAACTTTAGTTAGTGCTAAACACGGCTGCTAGAATCTTAACTAGAACCAAAAACTGATCATTTTACTCCAGTGCTAACCTCTATACTGGCTTCCTGTAATGGCTAGGGCTGATTTAAAGGTTTACTGCTAACCTACAAAGCATTAAATGCTTGCTCCTACCTATCCTCTCGGATTTGGTCCAGCCATACATACCTACACATATGCTACGTTCACAAGACGCAGGCCTCCTTATTGTCCCTAGAATTTCTAAGCAAACAGCTGGAGGCAGGGCTTTCTCCTAAGGAGCTCAATTTTTATGGAATGGTCTGCCTATCCATGCGAGAGACGCAGTCTCAGTCTCAACCTTTAAGTCTTTACTGAAGACTCATCTCTTCAGTAGGTCCTATGATTGAGTGTAGTCTGGCCCAGGGGTGTGAAGGTGAACGGAAAGGCACTGGAGCAACGAACCTCCCTTGCGGTCTCTGCCTGGCCAGTTCTCTTCTCTTCACTGGGATTCTCTGCCTCGGACCCTATTACGGGGGCTGAGTCACTGGCTTACTGGTGCTCTTCCATGCCGTCCCTAGGAGGGGTGAGTCACTTGAGTGGGTTGAGTCACTGACGTGATCTTCCTGTCCGGGTTTGGCGCGCTACTCAGGTTCATGCCGTGGGAACGATCTTTGTGAGCTATACTCAGCCTGGTTTCAGGGTAATAAGTTGGTGGTTGAAGATATCCTTCTAGTGGTGTGGGGGCTGTGCTTTGGAAAAGTGGGTGGGGTTATATCCTGCCTGATAGGCCCGGTCCGGAGGTATCAGCAGATGGGGCCACAGTGTCTCCCGACCCCTCCTATCTCAGCCTCCAGTATTGATGCTGCAATAGTTTGTGTTGGGGGGGGGGGGGGGGGGGGGTAGGGTCAGTCTTATGTCTGGAGTATTTCTCCCGTCCTATCCGGTGTCCTGTGTGAATTTAAGTATGCTCCCTCTAATTCTCCCTCTTTCCCCCAGAGGTCCTGAACCTTGGGACCATGCCCCAGGACTACCTGGCCTGATGACTCATTGCTGTCCCCAGTCCAGCTGGGTCGTGCTGTTGCTCCAGTTTCAACTGTTCTGCCTGCGGCTATGGAGCCCTGACCTGTTCACCGGACATGCCATTTTTGACTCAACCCCTCGACCCCTGAATGCTCGGCTATGACAAGCCAACTGACATTTACTCCTGAGGTGCTGACCTGTTGCACCCTCTACAACCACTGTGATGATGATAATAATTTGACCCTGCTGGTCATTATGAACGTTTGAACATCTTGGCCATGTACTGTCATAATCTCATCCCGGCACAGCCAGAAGAGGACTGGCCACCCCTCAGAGCCTGGTTCCTCTCTAGGATTCTTCCTAGGTTCCAGCCTTTCTAGGGAGTTTTTCCTAGCCACCGTGCTTGTAGATTTGCATTGCTTCCTATTTGGGGTTTTAGGCTGGGTTTCTGTATAGCACTGTGACATCGGCTGAGGTAAAAAGGGCTTTATAAATACATTTGATTGATTGAATGAACACCCATAGTAGCGTACTACATACTTAAACTGCATATACTAATTTCAGGGTTTGATCTAGTGGAAATCACTCGTCTTTTCCGACAGTGTTTTACAAGAGCTGATAAATTGATGCACTGTACCAAAATGAACGAATGGCAGGAGTCAACGCAATAGAGAAATTGGACATACTATTTTTAAAAATGGCATAATATTTAGTGGCTAGTATGGGACACTGCCACTGTGTGTTTGGGTCGTTTACCATTAAAGACCATTAGAGACCATAACATTGAAGTCATTAGAACTGCTGGATTTACCAGGAATGGTCTAACTAATACAGACCTTTTTTTTGAAGGGGATAAACCACACACAGAGGAGCTGTTTCCTGGACACAGATTAAGGATAAGAGAAGGACAAACTGAATTGCTTTGATGGATGACTGACTGGCTTGAATTGTGACCACATAAGCAAAAGCTATTGGGGTCCATGGGTGGCTTTTCACCATGTTATTTTTATTGGTCTCACTCATTGTTAGAAAGAATTATGGTCCAAATCAGATGTTAGGTACTATATTTATTGACGATTATATGAATCCAATAAATTAAATTAGACAATTTGGGTGCAATCAATTAGCTTAATTTCACATAGATCAAATTATATTTCAACACAATGTTTCAGGAATGCTGATCTTATCTGTTTAACTACAGACAATTTCAGCTCAATCTCAGATGGTGGGTTTCAAAATCCTCTTTCTTGTGCTTTGAGGTGGAACAACCCTAGGGCCATTAACCCCAACATAACTGTCTTCATAATGCTAACCCCTACCTTCCTGTTACCCAGTGTGACCTTTTGACCCCATTCACATGTGAAAGAAGAAGGAAGAAAGAAGGGTGTTTCAAAAAAAATGTCTAAAATGTTCCTGTGACACACAGATAAAGGCCTTATTAACAAGTGTTTGGTGACCATTTGACCTGACCATGAAATAGCTAGATAGAGGAAAGATAAAGTGTGTTAGTTCTAGGTGTATAGCACAGGAGGCAGGTGGCGCCTTCATTGGGGAGAAAGTGCTTGTGGTAATGGCTGAAGCGCAATACGTGAAATGGTATTAATTACATCAAACGTGGTTCCAATGTGTTTAATGCCATTCGCTCCATTTCAGCCATTATTACGAGCCGTTCACTCCTCCGCAGCAGCCACTGGTGTGTAGCTAACATTTTCTCAGGTACACTCAAATACTAGATCTCTACTCACCCTGTTGGCAGTCACAGCAAAGTACTGCAGGTTCTGGAGGAAGCCCACATCGGCATGTATACTGGTCAGGTTGTTGTGACTCAGATCCAGGAAGCGCAGTTTGCGGCAGTAGAAGAGCTGGCCCGGGATCTTCTCAATCTTGTTGCGGTTTAGGTAGAGCCTCTCCATGTTTGTCAAGGTGCCGATCTGGATGGGGATGTAGGCGATCTGGTTGTACCACAGCTTCAGGCTTACTAGCCGGTGCAAGTGCTGGAAGCTGATGATCTCCTCGATGGTCTTGAGATTGTTGTCCTTCAGGTCGATCTCCTGCAGGTTGTGCAGGCTGAAGATTGAGTGCGGGATTCGTTCCAGGTCACAGCGCAACAGCTCCAGCTCTGTAAGGTTCATCATCTTCTTCAGGCTGTTGAGCACCATTAGCTTGGTGCCCTCGTTGTTAATGGACAGCTTTTGGAGGTGAACCCCGACGTCCGTTACCACCTGAGGCAGCTTGGTCAGGTTGCTCTTCAGACGGAGCACTTTGAGCCTCTTGAGCTCCCGTAGCCCGTCGATTACGATGAAGCGGTTGTTCTCTGCGCTCAGGTTCCCTGTGAGGTGCAGCTCACTCAGGTTCTTCAGGCTGTAGATCCACAGAGGGATCTCCTTGATGTCTGTGAACTTGATGTGGAGGGACTTCAAGTTCTCCCTCAGGAAGGCCAAAGCTGGGGCCTCAATTTTGGCTGGTGTGTGGTAGAGCCACATCTCTCTCAGGCTGACCAGCTGGGCAATGATGGGGGGGATAGTGACATCAGGGATGAGCTCCAGCTTGAGCACCTCCAGTTCTAGGAGGTCAAACACTGTGTCAGGGATTCCGCTAAGCATGAACAGGTGCAGCTCCAGTTTCTCCTGGGAGTTCTTGGTGATGCGTTGCCTCAGCTTGTCCAGCGTCCACTCGTTGTTGAGGTTCAGCTGACGCAGTTTGTTCTCACTCACCTCCGATAGGAAAACGGCAAACCGTTTGGAGTAGAGCGGGTCATACTGGTCAATCATGTGCAGCATGAAGGCAAAGTCATTCTTCACATCGGGTATGTCGCTGTAATGGCTCTCCTCACGGATCGACTCAAAAGAGTAGCGCTTGAGGGAACGGCTGAGCATCCAGCAGAGGGTGTACATGCAGATGAGACCGTAAATCCCCACCAGGCTGATATAGAAACAGGCCAGGATCTTGAAGAGGGTGGCCAGGGGGTGAGCACAGTGGTACATCCTATAGCCTGTCAGCTTCTCAATGTCCACCTTGCAGATCACACTGAACTTGATGTAATGCACATAGTAGGCCGTGTAGCAGATGATCAGGATGAACTTGACGACTTTGATGATGGTCTGGCGGATGTAGAGCCGGTAAACGATGTCCCCTTCTTCAACGTGCATCCGGAACTTCTTCACCTTCTCAAACAGAGCTTTGGCCTGCTCGCCTTCCTTCTTGTCCAGGACACCGGTGTCGGAGCGGTCCACTATGCCCTGTTCGATGCGGGACCTAGTCCTTTGGAGCATAGGAATGCTGGCCTCCACGTCCTCGCTGACACAAGATGCCTTCTTGTCCACCAAACCGTTCATCTTCCCCAGGGGCTTGGGGTCGCTTTCCTCCACTACCGTCTCGGACAGAGCCCTGGTGGTCCAGGGCGAGTCAAAACACTTGAGCAGGATGGACACAAAGTGCTCTAATTTGGAGCTAGTCCGGGGGAACTTGAACCAGAAATTACTGCAGGCCAGGAAGATGAGGGTGTGCAGCAGCACCAGGTAGGGGAAGTACTTGGCGAACCAGTGCAGCTTGTTCTCGTAGCAGACCGCGTCAATGTAGTTGTACTGGTGCCGATCGAGTTCATACTTGATGCCTTTGGGCTCAGAGGCAAATGGGTCTGGGAAGCTCACATTGAGGTACTCACAGGACTTGTTGACCACCCACTTGCAGGGCAGGCAAATCATCTTGTCCTGGGTGACCTGCAGCGTGCCCCCAAACACGGCGATCATGAGCATGACGATGGAGATGTAGTCTGTGAAGACGTCCCACCATGGCTTCAGGATGCGGTACGCTGGCTGGGTGTCAACAAAGTACCGGAGCTCTGTGATGGGGATCATGATGGTTTACCTATGGAGAGGGAAAGACAGAGACTAAATGTAATACAAGACATTCACATTGTCACAAGTATATTTCAAAGTTCAATAGAGCAAAATATTTACAGGTTTTCTCCAACATGCTTTATCTTGAACTACAAACATAGCTCATCGAACCACAGACACTGCTCATCAGATACTCGTGGGGAGACACGTCATGTCAGCGTGCGTTCAATGAACTTATAAGCTTTCTTCAAACACTGATTTTTCAGCACAAGTGCAGACAGCTAAACAAACCCGACTGCCTGTGTGTGGTTACTTTATTCCAGTTCCAGTGAACTAAACCACAGACCTCCTATGTATATTAAATGTGACTTCCTTTGCAATGTTGTGAGTCAGCTAATCTCAGCACCCAGAACCAAATCAGTTACCTGTGCCTCAAACACAGACCATTCTTTACATTAAACTATATCTAATACAACAACTCCACAATTGCTTAAATTATTATATATTCTCATCTGTAACCCAACATCTTATTTATATCAGAATGCAAAACCCTAGGAAGCTTATTATGGGAAATATGATCAGAACTCTGTACCCATTCCCAGATGACTAGGGGCATTATGTCTGTGGGTTGCCAGGTTGGTGCAGGGAAAGCAGTTATGTTTCCCAGCTATGGAGAGTCTGCTACTCGTCAGGGACAACCCGGACATCCTGTGAGCAGACAGAACACCATGTGGTTCAGAGAATGCAGAGCAAGCTGGATACAGAGGGGCACAGAACCTGACACAGCACGCATCAACACACTAAAGTTAGTAACATCTCTGAATCAATGTTCTGTGAAGACACCTCACAATGTGAAATCAAAGTAATAAAAAAGGACAACCCATCATGTAGGAGGACTTGACATTGTAAGGAAAGAGAGCTTTCCTGGACTTTGACATTTAAAAGTCCATTATGAAAACAGTGACTCGCTGCAAGAGTGAACATGTTTCTTCTTGTTTACGTTCTGAAGAAACATTACTCAATGAGCGAGGTTTAATTATGGTATTCAATGGGGCAACAGCAAAATGTCACAAATAATAATAAAACCAAAGAGGAATCCATGATCATGGCTGCAAAGTTGTTTTGCCAGAAAAGGCATGGTGTTTAACTTGTTATGTCTAGCTCAGCATTAGTCTATCACCACCAGTGATCTCTGAGTAACAGGAAAACAACCCATTTATTAGGACATTGTTGGGGCCAGGAGTTTTTTCTGATCAAGTGATTTGACCAGGAAAAACGATTGGCTGTAGTTATAGCCTATTACTAAGGACTTGCATTTGTTTCTGGTCAGGAAAACTTTCAGGCCTGAGAATTTACTACTACTTGCCAATTCCAAGGTAACAGATTTACGTTGAGACCATTGATTTAAAAAGTTTAACAAATTCTGTGACTGTGGAATTGCCCTACTACTACAGTGTATGGGGAAAACCACCCATTTAATGGGAGATGAACCAGTCAAGTACACAAAGTCCTCTGCATTTGTACCGTTTCAGTGTTTCCCCTAGTATTTTTTTAGGCAGCGTTAGGGGCGTGGCCAATGACACAGTTTTAGGGGCCCGCCTCTCGGCCGCAGATGACATTTTGGTGTTTTAAAGCAAATTTCCTGCAATTACACACATTTTGCCAAGGCTTATGACCAGTGTTCAATGCTCCCTCTAAGCTGTGCATGCATCTCTCCTGGGACTGCCGCACAGAAGAAATATCAGCCCGTGCAGAAAAGCACAAGATTGAACTTCACTCAACTTCAGAGTTTTCCCCGTTAGTTTAACCATCAACGTTTCTTTACTGAGGGAATTGTGATCGAATCAACGCAATATTTAACCTCTTCCAAGGCAACATACCAAAACAAAAAATAACTATGCAAGAGATTTTGTGGTAGGCAGAACACGTCGGGGTAGGATTCTATTGCATTGACAGGCACGACTCAGGCCTGTACTCTAAACAGACCGGTGCACCATAACCAAATCAGAGCTGCATTAGGCCTACAGTGCATTCGGAAAGTGTTCAGACCCCTTGACTTTTTCCATATTTTGATACGTTACAGCCTTATTCTAAAATGTATTAAATAGTCCCCCCCCCCAAAAAAAATCTATACACAATACCCAATAATGACAAAGGAAAAACAAGTTGAGAAGTGTTTGCAAATGTAAAAAACTGAAATATTACATTCACGTAAGTATTCAGACCCTTTACTCAGTACTTTGTTGAAGAACCTTTGGCAGCGATTACAGCTTCAAGTTTTCTAGGGTATGACGCTACAAGCTTGGCACACCTGTATTTGGGGAGTTTCCCCCATTCTTCTCTGCAGATCCCTCAAGCTCTGTCAGGTTGGATGGGGAGCGTCACTGCACAGCAATTTTCAGGTCTCTCTAGAGATGTTCGAACGGGTTCAAGTCCAGGCTCTGGCTGGGCTACTCAAGGACATTGAGACGTGTCCCAAAGCCACTCCTGCATTGTCTTGGCTGTGTGCTTAGGGTCATTGTCCTGTTGAAAGGTGAACTGTCGCCCCAGTCTGAGGTCCTCAGCGCCCTGGGGCAGGTTTTCAAGGATCTCTGTACTTCGTTTCATTTATCTTTCCCTCGATCCTGAGTCTCCCAGTCCCGATCGCTGAAAAACATCCCCACAGCATGATGCTGTCAACACTATGCTTCACTGTAAGGATTGTGTCAGGTTGTTTCTCATGGTCTGAGTGCGCTTTAGGTGCTTTTTGGTAAACTCCATGCGGGTTGTCATGTGCCTTTTACTGAGAAGTGGCTTACGTCTGGCCACTCTGCCATAAAAAGGCCTGATTGGTGGTGTGCTGCAGAGATTGGAGAACCAGAAGGACAACCATCTCCACAGAGGAAGTCTGGAGCTCTGTCAGAGAGACCATCGGATTCTTGGTCACCTCCCTGAACAAGGCCCTTCTCCCCCGATTGCTTAGTTTGGCCGGGCGGCCAGCTCTAGGAAGAGTCTTGGTGGTTCCAAACTTCTTCAATTAAAGAATAATGGAGGCCACTGTGTTCTTGGGGACCTTCAATGCTGCAGAAATGTTTTGGTACCCTTCCAAAGATCTGTGCCTTGACACAATCCTGTCTCGGAGCTCTACAGACAATTCCTTCATCCTCATAGGTTGGTTTTTGCTCTGACATGCGCTGTCAACTGTGGGACCTTATATAGACAGGTGTGTGCCTTTCCAAATCATGTCCAAGCAATTGAATTTACCACAGGTGGACTCCAAACAAGTTGTAGAAACATCAAGGATGATCAATGGAAACAGAATGAACCTGAGCTCAATTTCAAGTCTCATAGCAAAGGGTCTGAATACTTATGAAAAGGTATTACATTTGCAAAAAAAATCAAAAAATACTGTTTTCACTTTGTCATTATGGGGTATTGTGTGTAGATTGAGAAAATAAAACAATTGAATCAATTTTAGAATAAGGTTGTAACGTAAAAAAAATGTGGAAAAAGTCAAGGGGTCTGAATACTTTCTGAATGCACTGTATATGCAAATTGACCATTGCCATATGGATGTGCCATTCACTTTGAACTAGACTGCTTTTACAGCATGACTGGTCGTGAGTCAATGTGCTTGTTTTGAGATCAAAGTGAGAGCTACATGTAGCGACGTGTGCACATGTGTAATTCTGTTCATATCCTTTGCAAGTTAGTGAGTTATTAACCCAACTTTAGATTATTTGTAGTCAGCAACGGGGGAGTAATTGCTTCCTACAAGAGCACAAAACATGTATATTTCTAGACATCTTTGAAATGCAAGTCAGGTAAAATAGCTTTTTTTGTCTTAAAGGGGCAGTATTTTGAGCCAGGCTTGAATAAGCCAAGTAACCAGTTGGCAGAGGGTAGAATAATTGGTTTGATTCGCTGGAACAAGGGTATGGTAATAATGACGCATTTTATTTTGTAAAGTGGTTTCTTGCATCAAACAACAATTTCAGTCACTTCCTTGTCTGAAGGGCAAGTGGATAAACAGGTTAATGTCAAGCCCTGCATGTTTTTTTAGTTAAGACTCGTAGGCCTACATCGAACACCACACATTGGCCGCTACTGTAGGCTGACCCATACAACACCTATTTCAATGTTAAAATGGGATGCATTTTCTCCATAGTTTAAATTTTTCTCCTCAATTTCGTGGTATCCAAGTGGTAGTTAAAGTCTTGTCCCATCGCTGCAACTCCCGTAAGGACTCAGGAGAGGCAAAGGTCGAGAGCCGTGCGTCCTCCGAAACACAACCCAAACAAGCCGCACTGCTTCTTGATACAATGCCCGCTTAACCCGGAGCCAGCCGCACCAATGTGTCGGAGGAAACACTGTGCACCTGCCCACCACAGGAGTTGGAGTCGCTAGTGCGTGATGGGACAAGAACATCGCTGCCAACCAAACCCTCCCCGAACGACGCTGGGCCAATCTCCCGGTCACGGCCAGCTGCAACAGAGCCTGAACTCGAACCAGGATCTCTAGAGGCACAGCACCGCAGTGCCTTAGACCACTGCGCCACTCAGGAGTTCTCCATCGTTTTTGATGGTAGGCCACACTGGCAGGCCTACATTATGATCAAATAGCCACGGTAGCTTACTTGACCACTTAAAACTAACTTAAAGCGGATACAGCCTCAGTGTTCACAGTAAACATGCGCCGGATGTTGCACAGAAATTTCACAATGTTCAAGTTTGCACTCAGCAGACCTGAAATTTGCTCAGTGACTGAAAACATTTGAGGGAATAAATCTTAGCCTTGTTCTTATGCCATCTAATGGCGCCGGAGGAGATGGATGCTGTTTTACGAGCTCATAACCAATTGTGAAATTGTGTTTTTTCACGTTATTTGTAACTTGTTTTGTACATGTTTCTGGATATCAGAACAATCACTAGTCTCCTCATACTGGACAAAGATTTTTTCCTTTAACGAGTCGGACATTAAGTATTTACACACTTGACAAGGTCAAGTGAAGAGAAGGATATATAGGGGACCTAAGTCAGGGTGCCTTGTAAGAATCCGACTGCGAGTGGGTAACCCGTCTCTACCTTCCGTACTATTAGCCAACGTGCAATCATTGGCTAATAAACTAGATGAGCGCCGATCAAGACTATCCTACCAAAGGGACATAAAAACGGTAATATCTTATGTTTCACAGAATCGTTGCTGAACAACGACATGGATAACATACAGCTGGCTAGGTTCTCTGTGCATCGGCAAGATAAAACAGCTGCTTCCGATAAGACAAGTGGCAGCGGTCTGTGTCTTTGTTAATAACAGCTGGTGCACGAAATCTAATATTAAGGAAGTCTCAAGGTTTTGCACGCCTGAGGTAGAGCATCTCATGATAAGCTGTAGACCACACTATTCACCAAGAGAGTTTCTATATTTTTAGAAGATGTCTAGGAGGTCGACCGATTAGGATTTTTTAACACCGATACCGATTACTGGAGAACCAAAAAAAAACGATACTGATTAATCGATCGGCCGATTAAAAATCGGTATTGTTTTTTTTTGGTCCTCCAGTAATCGGTATCGGTGTTGAAAAATCATATTTGGTTATTACAAATATATATTTGTAATAATGACAATTACAACAATACTGAATGAAAAATGAACACTTATTTTAACTTAATATAATACATAAATAAAATCAATTTAGCCTCAAATAAATAATGAAATGTTCAATTTGGTTTAAATAATGCAAAAACAGTGTTGGAGAAGAAACTAAAAATGCAATATGTGCCATGTTAAAAAGCCAACATTTAAGTTCCTTGCTCAGAACATATGAAATCTGGTGGTTCAATATTCCCAGTTAAGAAGTTTTAGGTTGTAGTTATTACAGGAATTATCACACGTTGACCATTTCTCACAATACCATTTGTATTTCATATACCTTTGCCCATTGGATGTTCTAACTTTAGTATTGCCAGCCTAATTTTAGGAGTTGATAGGCTTGAAGTCATAAACAGCGCTGCGATTCAAGCATTGCTAAGAGCTGCTGGCAAATGCAGTAAAGTTTGAAGGAATGCTTATGAGCCTGCTGCTGCCTACCACCGCTCAGTCAGACTGCTCTATCAAATAATAGACTTAATTATAATAAACACAGAAACACTGAGCCTTTGGTAATTAATATGGTCGAATCCGGAAACTATAATTTCGAAAACAAAACGTTTATTCTTTCAGTGAAATACGTAACCATTACGTATTTTATCGAACGGGTGGCAACCCTAAGTCTAAATATTGCTGTTACATTGCACAACCTTCAATGTTATGTCATAAAATTCTGGCAAAATAGTTCGCAATGAGCCAAGCGGCCCAAACTGTTGCATATACCCTGACTCTGCGTGCAATGAACTCAAGAGAAGTGACACAATTTCCCTAGTTAATATTGCCTGCTAACATTAATTTATTTTAACTAAATATGCAGTTTTTTTTTAAAAAGATACTTCTGTGTATTGATTTTAAGAAGGGCATTGATGTTTAAGGTTAGGTACGTTCGTGCTTTTTCCGCAAATGTGCTTTTGTTAAATCATCCCCCGTTTGGCGAAGAAGGCTGCGATTCGATGATAAATTAACAGGCAGCGACCACATTGATTATATGCAACGCAACGTAGCTAGCTAGCAACTTACCTGAGCTCCTTGCTGCACTCGCGTAACAGGTGGTCAGCCTGCCACACAGTTCTCGCGGAATGCAATGTAATCAGCCATAATCGGCATCCAAAAATGCAGATTACCGATTGTTATGAAACCTTGAAATCGGCCCTAATTTAAAAAATTAAAAATTAAAAAAAATCGGTCAACCTCTACTATTTACCACCACAACCCGATGCTATCACTAAGACCGCACTCAACAAGATGTACAGTACCAGTCAAAAGTTTGGACACACCTACTCATTAAAAAACAATATATATATAAAAATATATATATAAAAAAAATCTAAATGCACTGCTCAAAAAAATAAAGGGAACACTAAAATAACATCCTAGATCTGAATGAATAAAATATTCTTATTAAATACTTTTTTCTTTACATAGTTGAATGTGCTGACAAAATCACACAAAAATCATCAATGGAAATCAAATTTATCAATCCATGGAGGTCTGGATTTGGAGTCACACTCAAAATTAAAGTGGAAAACCACACTACAGGCTGATCCAACTTTGATGTAATGTCCTTAAAACAAGTCAAAATGAGGCTCAGTAGTGTGTGTGGCCTCCACGTGCCTGTATGACCTCCCTACAATGCCTGGGCATGCTCCTGATGAGGTGGTGGATGGTCTCCTGAGGGATCTCCTCCCAGACCTGGACTAAAGCATCCGCCAACTCCTGGACAGTCTGTGGTGCATGGAGCGAGACACGATATCCCAGATGTGCTCAATTGGATTCAGGTCTGGGGAACGGGCAGGCCAGTCCATAGCATCAATGCCTTCCTCTTGCAGGAACTGCTGACACACTCCAGCCACATGAGGTCTAGTATTGTCTTGCATTAGGAGGAACCCAGGGCCAACCGCACCAGCATATGGTCTCACAAGGGGTCTGAGGATCTCATCTCGGTACCTAATGGCAGTCAGGCTACCTCTGGCGAGCACATGGAGGGCTGTGCGGCCCCCCAAAGAAATGCCGCCCCACACCATGACTGACCCACCGCCAAACCAGTCAAGCTGGAGGATGTTGCAGGCAGCAGAATGTTCTCCACGGCATCTCCAGACTGTCACATGTGTTCAGTGTGAACCTGCTTTCATCTGTGAAGAGCACAGGGCGCCAGTGGCGAATTTGTCAATCTTGGTGTTCTCTGGCAAATGCCAAACGTCCTGCACGGTGTTGGGCTGTAAGCACAACCCCCACCTGTGGACGTCAGGCCCTCGTACCACCCTCATGGAGTCTGTTTCTGACCATTTGAGCAGACACATGCACATTTGTGGCCTGCTGGAGGTCATTTTGCAGGGCACTGGCAGTGCTCCTCCTGCTCCTCCTTGCACAAAGGCGGAGGTAGCGGTCCTGCTGCTGGGTTGTTGCCCTCCTACGGCCTCCTCCACGTCTCCTGATGTACTGGCCTGTCTCCTGGTAGCGCCTCCATGCTCTGGACACTACGCTGACAGACACAGCAAACCTTCTTGTCACAGCTCGCATTGATGTCCCATCCTGGATGAGCTGCACTACCTGAGCCACTTGTGTGGGTTGTAGACTCCGTCTCATGCTACCGCTAGAGTGAAAGCACCGCCAGCATTTAAAAGTGACCAAAAAAACAGCCAGGAAGCATAGGAACTGAGAAGTGGTCTGTGGTCCCCACCTGCAGAAGCACTCCTTTATTGGGGGTGTCTTGCTAATTGCCTATAATTTCCAACGGTTGTCTATTCCATTTGCACAACAGCATGTGAAATTTATTGTCAATCAGTGTTGCTTCCTAAGTGGACAGTTTGATTTCACAGAAGTGTGATTGACTTGGAATTACATTGTGTTGTTTAAGTGTTCCCTTTATTTTTTTGAGCAGTGTATATTTTATATTTGAGATTCTTCAAAGTAGCCACCCTTTGCACACTTCATGAGCTTCATGCTCAAGTGCTGAGCACTTGTTGGAATACTGTGGTAGCCACGCTGGTTTAGCATGCCTTGAACACTAAATAATAATCAGACAGTGTCACCAGCAAAGCAACCCCACACCTCCTCCATGCTTCACGGTGGGAACCACACATGTGGAGATCATCCGTTTACCTACTCTGCGTATCACAAACACACAAAATCTCACATTTGGACTCAGAGCAAAGGACAGATTTCCACCGGTTTAATGTCTGTTGCTCGTGTTTCTTGGCCCAAGCAAGTCTTCTTATTATTGGTGTCCTTTAGTACTGGTTTCTTTGCAGCAATTCAACCATGAAGGACTGATTCACGCAGTCTCTTCTGAACAGTTGATGTTGAGACGTGTCTGATACTTGAACTCTGTGAAGCATTTATTTGGACTGCAATTTCTGAGGCTGGTAGCTCTAATGAACTTATCCTCTGCAGCAGAGGTAACTCTAGGTCTTCCTTTCCTGTGGCAGTCCTCATGAGAGCCAGTTTCATCATAGTGCTTGAAGGTTTTTGCGACTACACTTAAAAGAAGCTTTCGAAAGTTCTTAATTTTCCGGATTGACTGACCTTCATGTATTAAAGTAATGATGGACTGTTGCTTCTCTGTTTATTTGAGCTGTTCTTGCCATAATACGGACTTGGTCTTTTAGCAAATAGGGCTATCTTCTATAAACCCCCTTACCTTGTTACAACACAACTGATTGGCTCAAATACATTAAGGAAAGAAATTCTACAAATGAACTTTGAACAAGGCACACCTGTTAATTGAAATCCATTCCAGGTGACTACCTCATGAAGCTGGCTGAGAGAATGCAAAGAGTGTGCAAAGCTGTCATCAAGGCAAAGGGTGGCTACTTTGAAGAATTCAAAATATATTTTATATTAGACATTGTTTAACACTTTTTTGGTTACTATGTGATTCCATGTGTTATTTCATAGTTTTGATGTCTTCACTATTATTCTACATTTTAGAAAATAGTACAAATAAAATAAAAACCCTTGAATGAGTAGGTGTCCAAACTTTTGACTGGTACTGTATAAAAACTGTATACACAACAAAATATGTGGCTGCCACGATTTAGCAGCGGCATAAATGCATATAGGGGAAACACTGCTGTTTAACCCAGACACACTACTTCATGAAAATATCCCAAAACTGAATATACTGAAGCTTAGAGTGCCCACCCTCAGCAGAGGCCGTAATACTGCTGATTAGATAACCCTCGCAATAAAACATTTCCTGTTTCCTCTTTGTATGCTTGAGGTCAGATGTGGTGGAGTGGGTGGTGTAGATATTAGTTTATAACTTCTTCAGTTCTGTCTCTCCCACTCTCCATCTGCCCCTCCCCATGCAATGTGGTTGATGGACGCTAACAGAGGCTCATCCAGTCCAAATCAGTATGCCAGGCAGGAGCATGAGCCATGTAGCCATCTTAAGTCTGCCTCTCTCTCTCTTTGGATCACTGCCCTCTCATGCAGCAACTGCCAGTTTGTCAGAAGTAAATCTAGTTAAAACACTGAGACCGAACAAAAACTAGTCTGTTTCACTCTACTCTTATTTTTTTAAATCTCAGAATCAAGTTGCCTAGAAAGTGACGTTTTAGTTCTCATATTTCCAGTCATAGACTTCCACGTTTGCGTCAGAGCGCATAAATTACCGATACTGTGTGCAAGCCCGGGTGACTCAAACACCCCTTTCAGTTCACATACAGTAGCTTCACAGTGAGCACTATCAGACAGCTCTTACACTTTAAAAGGTACGTCACTCAGATCATTATATAGCAGCTTGATAAATAATTTCTGTTTGCCCGTGTGGGTCAGAGTAAACTAGACGTGTCCTGTCTGTTCAGGTTCAGACAGTATAAAAGATATGGAAATCTGACCAACAACAGTACACCCAATATCCCTCCTCTCTGTCCATCTGTCTGGTCCCCTGGCACACCTACTTAATTAAACTCCAAGAATGTCTGATAGAACTGCAACTGCATTTCAAAGTTTCCCTGACAGTTGCCTGACATGGAATTGGGTTAGTATTCAAGTTTAGGAAGGTACTGTAGAATCTTAAATCATAATCGGTCGACCTCTAGTTTTCAACACCGATACCGATAGTTGGAGGACCAAAAAAAGCCGATACCGATTATAAAAAAAAAAATTAAAAAAAATAAAATTAAAAAAAATTAAAAAAAATAAAATAAAAAAAAATCGGCCAATTTTTAACATTTGTAATAATGACAAGTACAACAATACTGAATGGACACTTATTTTAACTTACTATAATACATCAATAAAATCAATTTAGCCTCAAATAAATAATGAAACATGTTCAATTTGGTTTAAATAATGCAAAAACAAAGTGTTGGAGAAGAAAGTAAAAGTGCAATATGTGCTATGTAAGTAAGCTAACGTTTCAGTTCTTTACTCAGAACATGAGAACATATGAAAGCTGGTGGTTCCTTTTAACATGAGTCTTCAATATTCCCAGGTAAGAAGTTTTAGGTTGTAGTTATTATAGGAATTATAGGACTATTTATCTCTATACCATTTGTGTTTCATATACCTTTGACTATTGGATGTTCTTATAGGCACTTTAGTATTGCCAGTGTAACAGTATAGCTTCCGTCCCTCTCCTCGCTCCTACCTGGGCTCGAACCAGGAACACAACGACAACAGCCACCCTCGAAGCAGCGTTACCCATGCAGTGCAAGAGGAACAACTACTAGAATGCTCAGAGCGAGTGACGTTTGAAATGCTATTAGCGCGCACCCCGCTAACTAGCTTGCCATTTCACATCGGTTACACCAGCCTAATCTCGGGAGTTGATAGGCTTGAAGTCATAAACAGCTGCTGGCAAACACACGAAAGTGCTGTTTGAATGAATGCTTACGAGCCTGCTGCTGCCTACCACCGCTCAGTGAGACTGCTCTATCAAATCATAGACTTAGTTATAACATAACACACAGAAATGCGAGCCTTAAGTCATTAATATGGTCAAATCCGTAAACTATCATCTCGAAAACAAGACGTTTATTCTTTCAGTGAAATACGGAACCGTTCCGTATTTTATTTAACAGGTGGCATACATAAGTCTAAATATTCCGGTTACATTACACAACCTTCAATGTTATGTCATAATTACGTAAAATTCTGGAAAATTAGGCGGCCCAAACTGTTGCATATACACAGACTACACTGACACTGCAATGAACGCAAGAGAAGTGACACAATTTCACCTGGTTAATATTGCCTGCTAACCTGGATTTCTTTTAGCTAAATATGCAGGTTTAAAAATATTTACTTCTGTGTATTGATTTTAAGAAAGGCATTGATGTTTATGGTTAGGTATACATTGGAGCAACAATACGCACCGCATCGATTATATGCAACGCAGGACACGCTAGATAAACTAGTAATATCAACCATGTGTAGTTAACTAGTGATAATGATTGATTGTTTTTTATAAGATAAGTTTAATGCTAGCTAGCAACTTACCTTGGCTTACTGCATTCGTGTAAAAAGCAGTCTCCTCGTGGAGTGCAATGTAATCAGGTGGTTAGAGCGTTCGACTAGTTAACTGTAAGGTTGCAAGAATGAATCCCCGAGCTGACAAGTAAAAAATCTGTCATTCTGCCCCTGAACAAGGCACCCACCGTTCCTAGGCCATCATTGAAAATAAGAATGTGTTCTTAACTGACTTGCCTAGTTAAATAAAGATTAAATAAAGTTGTAAAAAAATAATTATATATATATATATATATATATATATATATTTTTTTTTTTTTATTTAATTTTTTTAAATCGGCCAAATCGGTGGTCCAAAAATACTGATTTCCGATTGTTATGAAAACCCTAATAAAATCAGCCATTCCGATTAATCGGTCAACCTCTAATCTTAACTAAAGTTATTCCCCAGGTGGATTGAGCAAGGTAATCTGATCCTCTGGTCTGCAGCAAGCTGAAAGCAAACTAACAGAAGGGCCCTTGTGTAAAAATGGGGGTACAGGGGATAAATCACGGGACACAATTTTAACGGCACTTTGATACAAAGTGATCCAACACGCATAAAAAGTATTTACAGGCAACAGAAATTATTAACCCAAAAATAGATTAGAAAACACTGATTTTAGTCGATGTGACAAACTTTTTTTAAATCATGTTAGCCAGCTAACTAGCTAGCAAGAGTGGCAAACTTAGCTAGCTGACATGTACGTGCTGACATATCACCACCCAGGATATGTTCTCTTGAGCATGGTGGAATGTGAATGCACCTCAACCAATGAAAACATGCCCCCCCATAGCAACTCCGCCCCGTTCCATGTGCGGCAGCCTGGGTTACTTGCTGTGACTTGGAAAAGCATGCACAGTTAAGGCAACAGGGTGGTGAAAGTGCACAGTCATGAGCTTGATGCTCCTTTCCAATAACTATCAAGGGTCTTAAATTTGTATGCTAGGGACAAGATGATCGGTGATAAACTGCCACTTATCCATCTCATCATATAATCTGTCCAATGTCCACTTAATCAGCATACTGTTGTCTAACGAGAATGCGCGAAAACCAGATTGGGCAAGTTCGCCATTTATCGCAACAGTTTGTCTGAGAAAACTATCATCAGAGTGGAAAATTAAATGGAAACACATTCAACTCATGTTTTATATTCAGTACATGAAAACTTAAGCGCAAAAGTGTTTTATTTGCACTACGTCATCACGCACAGCTGCAACAAAGTCAGTCTGGTGGAAACACCTCTGATGTGGAAATCCACATATGTTTTAAAGCAGATTTTATCATATTTGCATGAAAATCTGGGGTAAATTCAATGGACCAACCAGGTTTCCATTTATTGTGGACGCATCCAAAAAGCTGGCCCCCAGTGTCTGGTCTGGAGAGCGAAGTCATGAGCTCTGCTGGTGGGTTACTGCATAGCAAACTATCAGTGCCAAAAGCCCTGGTCTGCCCTAGAAAGCCTATGTAAATTACAAATCGGCAGGAAGGTCAAACTAAAAACGCAGACTGACGTTTTGGGCTCAAAAATATGTTTATTATGATCAAGTTCCATCCCCACAGTGAATTATTTGAAAGTTTGCTACAAATCTATATAATTAAATATCTAGTTGTGCGTGATGACGTAGTGCAAATAAAACACTTTTGCGCTTAAGTTTTCATGTACTGAATATAAAACATGAGTTGAATGTGTTTCCATTTAATTTTCCACTCTGATGATAGTTATTAAATATCTAAAATATTTAATTATAGTGATCCATAGTGATCCATTCTGAATACTACATTTGTCGTCACACAGGACCACGTGCTGACACAGACCAATTACATGCCGGCAGGCTACAAGTCAGCTCCCGGTTAATAAACTGGACGTGATAACCAGAAGTAAAATTCTCACAAGTTAAATTAGATTAGCTCCCGGTTGACACTCTCAGGCAGGATAAAAATGACTACATTTACCATGATCCTTTGCTAGTTACGACCACTTTCACCATGATCCTTAGCAATTTTTTTTATGCCAGTAAGCCCCATTCAGCAATATGGAACGCTTCAAATTCAAATACTTCCGGCTTCATACGCGATCTTGAGTTTTCCATAGGAATACCTGGATGACATCAGCGCTATCACTATCTACTGGTTTTAATGTCTATGGAAAAATGCCACGACCGGGCTGATGGAAACAGGAAATGCCGATAAAATTTTATATATGCAGACAGACAATTTGTTCATTCGACATGGTGGGATCTTTTTGTGTTGGTAAAATAAATTAACCGAAAAACAGAAGTGTAAATGACTGAGCAAACATTCACATAACATCATATTGAAGTAAACTTGGAGTCAAACTTAACAAGGTGGTGAAAGTGCACGTGATGAGCATGATGATCCTTTCCAATAAAAGAGAGTATCTTATTCTGGTGACATGACGATTTACGCTTGGCCAAATAAAAAAGTTTACTTGGCTCATCGCGCTCTAGCGACTCCTTGAGACGAGCCGGGTGCCTGCAGGCTGACCCCAGTCGCCAGTTGAACGGTGATTCCTCCGACACATTGGTGCGGCTGCTTTCCAGGTTAAGCAGGTGATGTTTTAAGGAGCGGGGTTTGGAGGAGGACACATGACTCAACCTTCGCCTCTCCCGTGCCCGTTGGGGAGTTGCAGGGATGAGACAAGATTGTAATCACGAAATTGGGGGGAGGGGGGGATACACACAAGTTAAGACAATGTGACAATTCGATACGGAGCATAAAGAAAATAAACATTCATAGGACCAGCAACGTTGCAGATTCCCTCAATACAATGGGGCGGCAGGTATTAGTTAAGGCTTTCCTGATAAAGCTGGCCTAGTGGTTAGTGGTTAGAGTGTTGGACTAGCAGCCGAAAGGTTGCAAGTTCGAATCCCCGCACTGACAAGGTACAAATCTGTCGTTCTGCCCCTGAACAAGGCAGTTAACCCACTAGGCCGTCATTGAAAATAAGAATTTGTTCTTAACTGACTTGCTTAGTTAAATAAAGGTAAAATACAATTCTACAGGATTAGCATTTAAAAAGTGACCGGCGGTCGGAAAAGCAAGTAATAAAGTGGCTGTAGATGATTTTGAAAAGATGTTAAATGAATAAAACAGGTATGGTACGAGTTTGTTGAGTAGTTCGCTGAAATTCACTATGATTGTGTTTATTTTCCACTTTGATGGTGAACTTTCTGTACTGCTAACATTCACTTCGTTTTTAAGTCCGGCACTGGTCCAATGAATTTGTTTATTTTCGAACACTTCTGCATGTAATTATTTTGTTATCTTCAACCTAGGGCAACATCAGGAAGTACCATTAGCCACCCTAGCATGGTGGTGGAACATTTTGTTTTAATAAAGACAGTACACATATTTTTCAGATTTTTTTTCCAACCAAATGGCCATTAAATCGAGTTAAGGAAAGAAACCGACGCCTTTGCAGCCTGATTGGAGGATCTTTTATGTATGAACCGGTCACCATGGTACACGAGTGCATTACCGGCTGTGCAGCAAATGACAAACGAAGTAAGGAATAACAGCAGCAGGGCTAAACTCTGGTAGGAAAATGCTAATTTGTTTAATGCAGATTTTAGAATATTCACATGAATACTAGCAAGTTTCTCACCCAGTGGCATATGGGCTATTTAGGTGAACGCTGATGCCACCCCATGATAAGCAGTACTAACTTTGTCAAATATTGTCCATTCCTGCATGCCTCTCCAGGATGCTGTTGGAGAGAAGCACCTCTGCTGTGCTCCACCACTGTTTAAAAAAATGATCAAACATAAATCATGTAGCCAATAGCCCAGGGGTTCTCAAAGTGGGGTCCGCGGACAAGGTACTGCAGGGGGTCTGCGGACAGATCTCAAAATAAAAAAAATAAAAAATAATAATTGCAAATGAAGGTTACTAACAGATTAAACAAATTCAGGCCAAGGGATTCATGGAATAAGTTTAGTAATACAATATTATTAATCTACAATTTATGTTCGTAACCATGGGAATCATGGGCATGTGAGGCTCACAGGGATATTGGAATCCACAGTACTCCCCCAGTTATACATTTTAACACAATACTTTCTGTATTCCCAAAAGTATTTATTTTTATTTGATATATACATAATGCACTGTAATTAAAAGGTAACTGTCCAGTGAAAATCTCACTTAAAAGTTAATGTTCTATTAACTCAAACAATGTTGTTGGCTCATCCTATACCTAGTGGTCAAATCATAAATTGGAGAATTATTATTTTTACATCTCTAACTTATCTCAAACAGACTTTTTAAAAAATGCTTTCCATTTCCTAACTGAGGAGGATGCTGGCCAATCAGCAGTCTACCTGCATGAATATTTTGAATGACTGATATGTTCACACCATTATGTTGTTGGGGTACACCTACACCATTCCAAAACAGAAAATATCATTTTTTTATCATACTTATTTGCATTTTTTTGTGCGGAAAACTATTTCACTCATATTATAACTAATTATAGGTCATATTTCATGGAACACTGGACAGTTACTTTGGGCTTTGAAACGGCAAAATTCTCTCTGCTTCGTGGCAAAATGTGTAGAATTGCAGGAAATTTGCTTGAAAACCAACATTCTCTCTCCAATGCCTCGAAGCTGGCCTTTAAAAATGTTTTTCCCAGGGCCCGAGAGACTTGGTTCTTCCGGCGATGCACTCCCTTCCCTGTATGCTATTTCTTTCTCACTCGAGTTGTGCTGATTATGAGGTTTATGAATTCGCCAACACAAAAGGGATCCCCGGCCCCAAAAAGTTTGAAAACCCCTACTAGCCTACGGTAGAAGAGTATCGTTTTCTGTAGCCTTCTGGCTGGAGAATTACATTTAAATCACAATATCATGAGATACACGTTTTACATCATGCACGTTAATCCGATCAAATAGCCTAACCTAAACGGCGCCCAATCAATAAAAATGCGCTTAGTTGTGAATATGACATGTTACCAAACAATATTGGCCTATCCTAAAAAAAAACAGGACAAATCAAAGTAAAATTTACAATATCTGGAATTAAAAATAATAATAAATAAATCAGGACTCTCACAACGGCTAAACTGTCCAGGAAATTCGCCCCGTGTGCTAAATTGTCATGTTAATCAGTGATTTCAGGTTTGTAGACCTATTTATCAATTTTTGAGGAACTGCATCATAGCGAGAGAAAAAAATACTTATGCATGTCTCGTTGTGTAAATTGATGTGTACATTGATTTCATGGTTTCTCAGGATAAATCCTGATAAAGTTGGGTAGTTAATTTTCAAAGCCAAAATTATTAGCCACGGAAATCAGGACTAATAAAGCCAATGAAGCTGCCGACTTAAACGATAGGCCTACTACATTGATGTGTATTCATAAAATTCCATTGCGGGCCACACCGTAGGCTACACTATTCTAGTTTTGCGGGGGAGGGTGGCACATTTTTTGTCTCTCCTAGGACGGCAGAAACGATGTATATACACAAAAGTCGACATTTCGCTATGAACATGCTGCGATATGGACTGTCGTAATGTAGCATTTTAAAGTTTGTACTCACCTAATTTGTTACAATAACGGTCTTTCGCCTCTTCCGCACATAAGTGATACATTTCTTAATGTTTCACAGATTGGACATATTTACGTTCACACACCATTCGCAGCAACAGAAAATACTCGGGAGAGGCAGCTGTCTCCACCCAGGAAGTTGGATCATAATAACATGGTACCAGAGGGTTTCCACTGGGCTCGTTTGAGTTGTAAGTCTTACATGCTGACCAGACCGGACACGTCGCGTGCGCGAGCGTCGCAAAATACGTCGCAAAATACATTTAGAAATCCATGTTATTCAATTATTGCACCCACACTGCTCGGTGTGCCAACGAGCGTCTGCGACGCCAAGGGCTAAAATAGAAGTCGTTCCTATTTCTGACGCAGATCTGCTGAAAGTCATCTCCTCATTGGTTTATAGAAGCAGGTACCCACTTGCATCTCCTCATTGGTTATATCCACGTGGGTGATTGAAAGACGAACTTTGTTGCCGGTTGTCATGGTAATACAATGAAAGTTTAGATGCGATCGCCATATAAGTTCAAAGATGAAAAGCCTGGAAGGAGAAGAGATGACTAGAAACGATGTGGTTGGTCGTTTTATATGTGGATTAATTGTCGGAGTAGAGGTCCTTGTGCATTTCAGGTAAAATAACAGCTCAGTGCATATATCCCAGGACAAATTAGCTAGCAACAGCAAGCTAGCTAAATAGAACAAATTAACGTTAGCTAGCAAGTGCAAGCTAGCTAGCTCAATTGCCATACATGTTTAATGCTTTTCGACCAGTCCCCAAATTAATGTCATTGGTTCAGTTTGTTTTGATATTTTAACCTGCGTGTCGTGATCGCGTTTGGTGTGGGGGGGCAAAATACATTTATGCACGATTGCGCACGTGCGCAGCCGGTTTGGGTTCCGTGTTACATGCTGACCAGACCAGACACGCGATCGTAGCAAAATACATTTTGAAATCCATGTTATTCAAATATTGCACCCACACTGCTCGCTCGCGCGCGCCAACGACCTTCTGCGATGCCAAGGGTTAAAATATTATATTTCTGACGCAGATCGCGCTGAAAGTCCTGCCTCTCCCATCTTCTCATTGGTTTATAGAAGCAGGTACCCACGTGCCATCTCCTCATTGGTTATACCCACGTGGGTGATTGAAAGACAAAATGTTTTGCCGGTTGTCGTGGTAAAAGTGTAGATGCCAATCACCATATAAGTTCAAAGATGAAAAAGCCTGGAAGGAGGAGAGATGACTAGAAACGATTCGGTTGGCCGCTTTATGTGTGGATTCATTGGCGGAGTAGAAGACCTTGTGCATTTCAGCTAAAATAACAACTCAATGTTTATATCCCTGGACAAATTAGCTAGCAACAGCAAGTTAGCTAAGTAGGACAAATTAGCTAGCAAGTGCAAGCTTACTAGCTAAATTGCCATACATGTTTAATGCTTTTCGACCTGTCCCCAAATTAATGTCATTGGTTCAGAGTTTGTTTGATATTTTAACCTGCGTGTCGTGATCGAGTTTGGTGTAGAGGGACCAAATACATTTCTGTGTCAGAAATGGAAAGGGTGTTCTATTTTAGCCCTTGGATCGCAGACGCTCATTGGCGCGCGCGAGCAGTGTGGGTGCAATAATTGAATAACATGGATTTCAAAATGTATTTTGCGATGTGTCAGGTCTGGTCAGCATGTAACAATTGTCACCGACTTGACAAAAGTTATCCGCTTGAACGCGCCCATTCACATGCTCCCTGAAAAGCTGTAGTAATAAAGCTTATAATTCACTGGAAGGGAAATGCGTTGATTAAAGTATTGATGATGCAAATTATTCATGACAATCAGGCTGAGCAAACTAATGTGCTTATTATCTGATTTCTAAATAACCACGTATCTGAACTGAGTGGAGACTACAGTATTTGGAGTGAACCTCCTCTGCGCAGTCAATACTTGTTTAAACCTTACCGTGGACCTACCTATTTTTCTCCTCTGTTGTTGCATGCCTTTCTTTGTTAGCTGAAATCCATCATTTTTAATAAAACAATCACAAGCACACAAAAACAATACAAGCACATTTTTCCTCCATGCTGTTGCCAGGGGCGTCATGCACATTATTCCGAGAGGGGGCACGAAGTACATGCGGATGGATGAGGGGGGTGACGAGGACAGCTATTTATTGCAATCTGAAAACATGTGATGGCAGTAAATTAATGACATGACAATGGGCCTCAGGATCATCACGGTAACTCTGTTCATTCAAATTGCCATCGATAAAATGCAATTGTGTTTATCTTTAGCTTATGCATGCCCATACCATAACCCCCCTGCCACCATGGAGAACTCTGTTCACAATGTTGACATCAGCAAACCACTCTCCCACATGGTGACATACACACTGTCTCAATTATCTGGCAACAGATCTTGTGGACATTCCTGCAGTTAGCATGCCAGTTGCGTGCTCCCTCAAAACTGGAGACATCTGAACAATATGGAACATTGAGGATCTTTTATTTCAGCTCATGAAACATGGGACCAACCCTTTATATGTTGCATTTATATTTTTTCAGATGCGCAACTTTGGTTTTTAGAAATGGGGAGACTTAATTTGGCAGGGGGTTCTCTCATTTTTTGGGGCATCTAAAGCTTATTTCCTTCATTCCTACACAATCTAATATGACCCATGGCCCTTCTAGCTGTCTCTATTTAGAACAACAAAAAGTAAACAAAAATGCCCAGTCATCAAGTCATCACATAAGTAGTTAAATAAAGTTCACCTGTGTGCAATCTAAGTGTTACATGATCTGTCATGTGATCTCAGTATATATACACCTGTTCTGAAAGGCCCCCGAGTCTGCAACACCAGTAAGCAAGGGGCACCACCAAGCAAACAGCACCATGAAGACCAAGGAGCTCTTTCAACAGGTCAGGGACAACGTTGGGATGAAGTACAGCTCAAGGTTGGATTATAAAAAAATATTAGAAACTTTGAACATCCCACGGAGCACCATTAAATCCATTATTAAAAAATGGAAAGAATATGGCACCACAACAAACCTGCCAAGAGAGGGCCGCCCACCAAAACTCACGGATCAGGCAAGGAGGGCATTTATCAGAGATGCAACAAAGAGACCAAAGATAACCCAGAAGGAGCTGCAAAGCTCCACAGCGGAGATTGGAGTATCTGTCCATAGGACCACTTTAAGCCGTACACTCCACAGAGCTGGGCTTTTTAAGGAAGAGTGGCCAGAAAAAAGCCATTACTTAAATAAAAAAAATAAGCAAATGTGTTTGGTGCTCTCCAAAAGGCATGTGGGAGACTCCCCAAACATATGGAAGAAGATACTAAAATTGAGCTTTTTGGCCAAAACGCTATGTCTGGCGCAAACCCAACACCTCATCACTCTGAGAACACCATCCACACAGTGAAGCATGGTGGTGGTGGCAGCATCATGCAGTGGGTATGTTTCTCATCAGGGACTGGGAAACTAGTCAGAATTGAAGGAATGATGGATGGCGCTAAATACAGTGAGATGCTTGAGGGAAACCTGTTTCAGTCTTCAAGAGATTTGAGACTGGGACGGAGGTTCACCTTCCAGCAGAACAATGACCCTAAGCATACTGCTAAAGCAACACTTGAGTGGTTTAAGGGGAGACATTTAAATGTCTTGGAATAGCCTAGTCAAAGCCCAGACCTCAATCCAATTGAGAATGTGGTATGACTTAAAGATTGCTGTACACCAGCGGAACCCATCCAACTTGAAGGAGCAGGAGCAGTTTTGCATTGAAGAATGGGCAAAAATCCCAGTGGCTAGATGAGCCAGGCTTATAGCAACATACCCCAAGAGACTTGCAGATGTAAAAGGTGACTCTACAAAGTATTGACTTTGGGGGGTTGAATAGTAATGCACGCTCAAGTTTATTTTTTTTGTCTTATTTCTTGTTTGTTTCACAATAAAAAAATATTTAGAATTTTCAAAGTGGTAGGCATGTTGTGTAAACAAATGATACAAACCCCCCAAAAATTAATTTTAATTCCAGGATGTAAGGCAACAATATAGAAAAATTCCAAGGGGGGTGAATACTTTCGCAAGCCACTTCGTAAGCCACTGTAGTATGTTCTATGGATGGTCTTAAACTGCAGTAATTTATGCCTGAGATTATATGGCATTATGGATTATATGAACATACATACATATCTGTATCCATTCTTCATCAATAACGTCTCCCAGGTCTTCCTCAAAATTTTGTTTTACATGTTTTGTACCATCGAGAAAAGCCTTTAACCTTAAGTTGATTTCCAAAATGTATCAAGGGATACAGACGGTTCTTCCCTGGCTGCCTGACCCTGATGAGACCCCCCATCTGATCCTGCTCAGAGGAGACATGACAAAGAATTACCTTGGTGTACATTTATTTATACATTATATTATCCAAGAATAGAAATAGTTCAATAATTGAAATGCCCATTATTCCCAGATCCCAGACTGTAGCTTTAAACTGCTGTACTGTAGCTACTGTAGGTATACCCACCAACTCACGATGGAACTTTGTATCCATTCACTGTTTGTTATAACATACTACAAAATTCACCTGAGCTCCATAGACTGGTCTTCTCTGGCTGTCTGACCCTGCAGGTACCTCTGTCACCACCTGATCCATCTGGCATGTGTCAGAGTAGTGTTGTGTACTGACTATGCACCATGACAGTGAAGCATGTAAAGCTGTTTATACAATCTCAGTGTGAAAAGTAGGGAATTAGCTAGGGAAAAGGACAGATCAATAACATTACGCTGCTATACTGACTAAAAAAAAATTATATTGATTTTCAATGGTTTGGCCGCTGGTTTCATCGTTTGATTCATGTCTAGGGTAATTGAGACAAAACTAATAGCTAAATTTAGTGAGCTAGCTAACTAATGGTACATTAACAAATTTACTTCTGTTGAAACGGGACAAACAAAGGATACAAAACATTACCATACACACTAAAGCTGTTAGACACTGCTACCTGACAGAGAGCTAGAGGCTAGCTAGTACTGAACTGGTCGTGGTAGCTACTAGCTAGCTACCTAGCGGCTAGTAGTTAATTCAATTCAGTCGAGAGGGGATGAAACATTAGCGAACGTAACATGACAGTTACACTACTAGCTCAGCACTAGGAATAAATACTTTAAACTTGTTTTCTTTCAAACAACAGTTACCTTGCCAGCTAGATCAGTCAACTAAAGAGTTGACAGTTTCTGCTCTGCTTACAACTCTGAGAAAATGAGCGACAGACAGCAGCTGCCTCTGATCATCTCTCCCATGCTGGTCCTATACGCCAGGCTTTGAGAAGCTTTCCCTTAACACAGCCTGTCCCCACGCTCTGTGGTGTCCGTGTGGTCCTAAATCCAGCCTGCTGAAACCGTAAAACAGCCTACCCGACAGCTCTGATGCATCCACTTGGTCCAAAAGCACACGGAGGCTGCATTTTGTATTATAATATAACTGAAGGGGGCAAAAATGCAATTTCAGAATGTGGGGGTGGGGGGGGGGGTCATGTCCCCCTGTCCCCAGTGAAAGTTACGCCCCTGTATTTTTGTTCAGTGTAGTATCATAACCCAAGAATTAAATAAATTTGAATCAATTGTGGATCTATTTATTGCCAGTCTGTCAATCTTTGCATAGCTCTGTCTATGAATTTCCCAGTGGAAAATGTCTATGAATTTCACAGTGGATAATATCAATGAATTCAGTGAATTTGAATTCACTATCTATGAATGTCCAACATCATTACATTTCTTGGAGGCTAGTATTACAGATAATTGTTTTTTCTTTTTTCTATTTATTTATCAAGAAGGAATTATTAGGCTCATAGCTTGATCAAATTAATTTACATACATACCTCATCCTGTCCATCACCAGCAGCTAAAATAAAATCAGACGATGTGTGTCACTCTACACCAGGGTTCCCCAATAGGCGTCCAAAATGTCGTCCAAAAAGTTATACTTTTGAATCATCTGTGCGTAGAACAATAGTTGAACAACAGATGTTGTGGCAGGACGTGAAACGAGCAGTTCATGATTGAAAACTCACAAATGTCGCTGAGTTAAAGCAGTTCTGCATGCAAGAGTGGGACAATAGGGGCGGCAGGGTAGCCTAGTGGTTAGAGCGTTGTACTGGTAACCGAAAGGTTGCAAGTTCGTAATCCCCGAGCTGACAAGGTACAAATCTGTCGTTCTGCCCCTGAACAGGCAGTTAACCCACTGTTCCTAGGCCGTCATTGAAAATAAGAATTTGTTCTTAACTGACTTGCCTAGTAAAATAAAGGTAAAAAAAATATATATATATAAACAGTAATCCACAGCAATGTGAGAGACTGATCAACAACTACAGGAAGCATTTGTTTGCAGTCATTCTAGCTAAAGGTTATTGAGTGAAAGCGGGCAATATTTTTTTTTTACAAGGCAATTGGGTGTTAACTTTTGAACGGTAGTGTGTTTATATATATATATATATACCGTTCAAAAGTTTGGGGTCACTTTGAATGTCCTTGTTTTTGAAAGAAAAGCACATTTTTGTCCATTAAAATAACATACAATTTATCATCAGAAATACAGTGTAGACATTGTTAATGTTGTAAATTATTCTCGTAGCTTGAAATGGCTGAGTTTCAATGGAATATCTACGTAGGCGTACAAAGGCCCATTATCAGCAACCATCGCTCCTGTGTTCCAATGGTACGTTGTGTTAGCTAATCCAAGTTTCTCATTTTAAAAGGAAAACTGATCATTAGAAAATCCTTTTGTAATTATGTTAGCACAGCTGAAAATTGTTCTGATTAAAGAAGCAATAAAACTGGCCTTCTTTAGACTAGTTGAGTATCTGGAGCATCAGCATTTGTGGGTTGGATTACAGGCTCAAAATGGCCAAAAACAAAGCCCTTTCTTCTGAAACTCATCAGTCTGTTCTGAGAAATTAAGGCTATTCCATGCGAGAAATTGCCAAAAAACTCAAGATAACCGTACAACGCTGTGTACAACTCCCTTCACAGAACAGCGCAAATGAGCTTTAACCAGAATAGAAAGAGAAGTGGGAGGCCCCGGTGCACAACTGAGCAAGAGGACAAGTACATTAGTGTCTAGTTTCTGAAACAGACGCCTCACAAGTCCTCAACTGGCAGCTTCATTAAATAGTACCCACAAACACCAGTCTCAACGCCAACAGTGAAGCATGCACCCCTGAGGGGCCCCAGTGTTGAGGATCACCGTGGCAGATGTGGTGTTGCCTACCCTTACCACCTGGGGGCGGCCCGTTAGGAAGTCCAGAATCCAGTTGCAGAGGGAGGTGTTTAGTCCCAGCGTCCTTAGTTTAGTGATGAGCTTTGTGGGCATTATGGTGTTTAACGCTGAGCTGTAGTTAATGAACAGTATTCTCACATAGGTTGAATTTTTGTCCTGGTGGGAAAGAACAGTGTAGAGTGTGATTGCGTCATCTGTGGATCTGTTGGGGTATGCGAATTGGAGTGGGTCTAGGGTATCCAGGATGAGGTTGTTGATGTGAGCCATGACCAGCGTTTCAAAACACTTCATGGCTACTGACGTGAGTGCTACGGCGCGGTAATCATTTAGGCAGGTTACCTTCGCTTCCTTGGGCACAGGGACTATGGTTGTCTGCTTGAAACATGTAGGTATTACAGACTCGGTCAGGGAGAGGTTGAAAATGTCAGAAGACACTTGCCCACGCATGCTTGGTCCACGCATGCTTTGAGTACACATCCTGGTAATCTGTCACGGCCTGCGACTTTGTGAATGTTGACCTGTTTTAAAGGTCTTGCTCACATCGGCTACCAAGAGCGTTATCACACAGTCGTCTGGAACAGCTGGTGCTCTCATGCATGCGTCAGTGTTGCTTGCCTCGAAGCGAGCATAAAAGGCATTTAGCTCATCTGGTAGGCTTGCATCACTGGAAAACTGGCGGCTGGGTTTCCCTTTAGGATTCAATCTTAATCCTGTATTGACGCTTTGCCTGTTTGATGGTTCGTAGTGGGATTTCTTATAAGTGTCCAGAATAGTTTCCCGCTCCTTGAAAGCGGCAGCTCTAGCTTTTAGCTTGATGCAGATGTTGCCTGTAATCCATGGCTTCTGGTTGGGATATGTACATACTAGGGATGCACCGATATGACATTTTTGGCCGATACTCATATCTAATATTTTCCTTGACAAAGAAAGCGATATCGATAACCGATATTAAACATTTTTGCGGCCTTTCAAGCATTCAAGTACAGTTAAATAGTTAACACACACGGACGCAATGGTCTAAGGCACTGCATCTCAGTGCAAGAGGCGTCACTACAGTCCATTGTTCGAATCCAGGCTGTATCACATCCGGTCGTGATTGGGAATCCAAATAAATCAATGACAGTGTCACCAGCAGAGCACTCACACACCATCACACCTCCACCTTCATGCTTCACAATGGGAACCACACATGCAGAGATCATCCGTTCACCTGCTCTGCTTCTCACAAGGACACAGGGGTTGGAACCAAAAATCTCACATTTGGACTCATCAGACTAAAGGACAGATTTCCACCGGTCTAATGTCCATTGCTCATGTTTATAGACCCAATCAAGTCTCTTTTTCTCATTGGTGTCCTTTAGTAGTGTTTTCTTTGCAGCAATTCAACCATGAAGGACGGATTCACGCAATCTCCTCTAAACAGTGGATGTTGAGATGTGTCTGTTACTTGAACTCTGTGAAGCATTTATTTGCGCTGCAATTTCTGAGGCTGGTAACCCTAATGAACTTATCTCCTGCAGCAGAGGTAACTCTGGGTCTTTCTTTCCTGTGGCGGTCCTCATGAGAGCCAGTTTCATCATAGCACTTGATGGTTTTTGCGACTGCCCTTGAAGAAACGTTCAAAGTTCTTTACACTTTCCGGATTGACTGACCATATCTTAAAGTAATGATGGACTGTCGTTTCTCTTTGCTTATTTGAGCTGTTCTTACCATAATATGGACATGGTCTTTTACCAAATAGGGCTATCTTCTGTATACCCCCCTACGTTGTCACAACACAACTGATTGTCTCAAATGCATTAAGAAGGAAATAAATTCCACAAATTAACTTTTAACAAGGCACACCTGTTAATTGAAATGCATTCCAGGTGACTACCTGTGCTGTATCAGATGACTTGGCCTCCACAATCCCCCGACCTAAACCCAATTGAGATGGTTTGGGATGAGTTGGACCGCAGAGTGAAGGAAAATCAGCCAACAACTGCTCAGCATCTGTGGGAACTCCTTCAAGACTGTTGGAAAAGCATTCCAGGTGAAGCTAGTTGAGAGAATGCCAAGAGTGTGCAAAGCTGTCATCAAGGCAAAGGGTGGCTACTTTGAATAATGTCAAATATAAAATATATTTTGTTTTGTTTAACACTTTTGTGGTTACATGATACCATGTGTGTTATTTCATAGCTTTGATGTATTCTGTCAGAGTTTACTAGGAGTGGTGGGTTGAGTCGGTCACGCCAAAATACAGGGCGCATAAAACAGACCAGCCCAAATACAAGACCAAACAGTCTGGAGAAAACAAACTCGAAAACACATCCACAACCAACAAAGTAACAATCCCGTACAAACCTAGGCGGACCTAACAGGTTTAAATAGACATCAATCAAGAAACGAAACAGGTGCAACCAATGAGACGAAATGAAAAGGAAAAAGGGATCGGTGGCGGCTAGTAGACCGGCGACAACGACCGCCAAGCGCCGCCTGAACAGGCAGGGGAGCCACCTTCGGTGGGAGTCGTGACAGCACCCCCCCCGACGCGTGGCTCCCGCAGCGTGCCGCCACCGGCCTCGAGGGCGACCCGGGGAACGAGGCGCAGGGCAATCTGGGTAGAGGCGGTGGAAGTCTCTCAGTAATGAAGGGTCCAAAATGTCCCCCACCAGTACCCAGCACCTCTCCTCCGGACCGTACCCCTCCCAGTCCACGAGGTACTGTAGGCCCCTCACCCGGCTTCTAGAGTCCAGAATAGCATGTACAGTGTACGCCGGGGACCCCTCGATGTCTAGAGGGGGCGGAGGGACCTCCGGCACCTCACCTTCCTGCAGGGGACCAGCCACCACCGGCCTGAGGAGAGACACATGAAACGAGGGGTTAACGCGATAGTAAGGAGGAAGCTGTAACCTATAACACACCTCGTTTATCCTCCTCATGACTTTAAATGGCCCCACACACTGCGGCCCCAGCTTCCGGCAGGGCAGGCAGAGGGGCAGGTTTCAGGTCGAGAGCCAGACCTGGTGCCCCGGTGCGAACACGGGGGCCTCACTGCAGTGCTGGTCAGCGCTCCTCTTCTGCCGTCCACTAGCTTGTTTTAATTATTCCTGGACGGCTCTCCAGGTGTCCTTCGAGCGCTGCACCCATTCCTCCACCGCAGGAGCCTTGGTCTGGCTCTGATGCCATGGAGCTAGGACCGGCTGGTAGCCCAACACGCACTGGAACGGCAAAATGTTAGTAGAGGAGTGGCGGAGGGAGTTCTGAGCCACCTCCGCCCATGGGACGTACCTTGCCCATTCACCAGGCCGGTCCCGGAAATACGACCACAGAAACCTACCCACATCCTGGCTCACTCTCTCCACCTGCCTCTTACTCTCAGGGTGGAAACCCGAGGTCAGGCTGACCGAGACCCACAGCCGTTCCATGAACGCCCTCCAAACTCTGGACGTGAACTGGGGACCCCGATCAGAAACAATGTCCTCAGGCACCCCGTAGTGCCGGAAGACATGGGTAAACAGGGCCTCCGCAGTCTGTAGGGCCGTAGGGAGACCGGGCAACGGGATGAGACAACAGGACTTAGAAAACAGATCCACAACGACCAGGATCGTGGTGTTTCCCTGAGATGGGGGAAGGTCGATGAGAAAGTCCACTGACAAGTGCGACCACGGCCGTTGTGGAACGGGGAGGAGCTGTAACTTCCCTCTAGGCAGGTGTCGAGGAGCCTTGAGTGCACACCGAACAGGAGGAGACATAAAACCTCACGTCCTTAACCAAAGTGGGCCACCAGTACCTTAACCAAAGTGGGCCACTGTCCTCTCGATCCCAGGATGACCCGAAGAGGGTAGTGTATGGGCCCATCGAATCAACCGATCACAGACACCAAGCGGCACGTACTGAACACCTGCTGGACACTGAGGGGGTGCAGGTTCCAACCGTAACGCCCGCTCGATCTCCACGTCCACCTCCCATACCACCGGTGCTACCAGACATGAAGCTGGGAGGATGGGAGTCGGATCGATGGTCCGCTCCTCGGTGTCATATAGGTGGGACAGCACGTCAGCCTGCATATTAAGGGAGCCTGGCCGATAGGAAATTGTAAAACAAAATCGGGTAAAGAACATGGCCCACCTGGCCTGACGCGGATTCAATCTCCTCGCTGCCCGGTCAGGCCAGATGAGGAAAGGGTGCTTGGCCCCCTCAAGCCAATGTCTCCACACCTTCAGAACCTGGACTACAGCTAACAACTCCCGGTCCCCCACGTCATAGTTCCGCTCCGCCGGACCGAGCTTCCCCGAGAAGAAAGCGCAGGGGCGGAGCTTTGGTGGCGAGCCTGAGCGCTGTGATAGCACAGCTCCCACCACAGCCTCGGAAGCGTCCACCTCCACTATAAACGCCAAAGAGGGGTCTGGATGAGCCAGCACGGGAGCGTCGGTGAACAGCTCCTTCAGACGACTGAAAGCTCTGGGAGCAGTCACCTGACCAAAACCCCGGATAAACCTCCGATAGTAATTGGCAAACCCTAAAAACCACTGCACCTCCTTTACCGTGGTTAGAGTCGGTCAATTACGCACGGCTGTAACGCGGTCACACTCCATCACCACCCCAAAGGTAGAAATAAGATAACCCAGGAAGGAAACGGCTTGTTTGGAGAACACACATTTCTCAGCCTTGACGTACAGGTCATGCTCCAGCAGTCGTCCAAGTACCCTACGCACCAGAGACAAGTGCGCGGCGCGTGTGGCAGAATAGATCAGTATATTATCGATATACACTACCACCCCCTGCCCGTGCAGGTCTCTGAGAATCTCATCTACGAAAGATTGGAAAACGGCTGGAGCATTCTTCAACTCATACGGCATGACGAGGTACTCATAATGGCCAGATGTGGTACTAAACGCGGTCTTCCACTCATCTCCCTCCCGGATACGCACCAAATTATACGCACTCCTAAGGTCCAGTTTTGTGAAGAAACGCGCCCCGTGAAATGATTCCACCGCTGTGGCGATGAGAGGTAGTGGGTAACTAAACCCCACTGTGATGGAATTTAGACCTCTATAATCAATGCACGGACGCAGACCTCCCTCCTTTTTCTTCACAAAAAAGAAGCTTGAGGAGACGGGTGACGTGGAGGGCCGAATGTACCCCTGTCCCAGAGATTCAGTGACGTATGTCTCCATAGCCACTGTCTCCTCCTGGGACAACGGATACACGTGACTCCTGGGAAGTGCAGCGTTTTCCAGGAGATTTATCGTGCAATCCCCTCGTCGATGAGGTGGTAATTGGGTCGCCCTCTTTTTACAGAAGGCGATAGCCAAATCGGCATATTCAGAGGGAATGCGTACAGTGGAAACCTGGTCTGGTCTCTCCACCGTCTTCACACCGATGGAAGCTCCTATGCACCTGCCTGAACACTCCTCTGACCACCCTCTGAGAGCCCCCTGTCTCCATGAAATCTCAGGATTGTGATTAGCCAGCCAGGGAATTCCCAGCACCACTGGAAACGCAGGCGAATGAATAAGGAAGAGACTGATCCGCTCCTTATGATCCCCCTGCATTACCATGTCCAGTGGCACCGTGGCCTCCCCGACCAGCCCTGACCCTAATGGTCGGGCTAAGGAGTGCACGGAGAAAGGTTGGTCTAACGACACCAGGGGAATCCCTAGCCTTAATGCGAGCCCACGATCCATAAAGTTCCCAGCTGCGCCTGAATCGACTAGCGCCTTATGCTGTAGAGAGGGAGAAAACTCAGAAAAATAAATTAGTAAGAACATATGGCCAACAGGGAGCTCTGGGTGAGTCTGGTGCTGACTCACCTGGGGTGAACGAGGTGTGCTCTGCCTGCCATCCCGACTCCCAGACGAGCTTCTCCAGCACCGATCAGCAGTGTGTCCTCTCCGACCACACCTGGTGCAGGAGGAGCCTCCTCCTCCGGTCCCCCTCGATGCGGCCCTCCTAACTCCATGGGGATAGGCGCGGGAGGGCCGGGAGGTGAACCCAACAGGGCCCGTTCTGGACGCCCGCGGGCAGCCAGCAGATTGTCCAGTCGGATGGACATGTCAATAAGTTCGTTGAGGGAGAGGGTGGTGTCCCGACAAGCTAGCTCCCTGCGGACGTCCTCCCGGAGGCTACAGCGATAGAGGCCCATCAGTGCCCTGTCGTTCCACCCCGCCTCTACGGCCAAGGTCTGGAACTCCAGCGAAAAGTCCTGCGCGCTCCTCGTCTCCTGTCGCAGGTGAAACAGCCGTTCACCCGCCGCTCGGCCCTCCGGTGGTAACTGTGCTATCTAACCTCCAAACAAGCTTCAATGCCATACAACACTCCTTCCGTGGCCTCCAACTGCTCTTAAACGCTAGTAAAACCAAATGCATGCTTTTCAACCGTTCGCTGCCTGCACCAGCACGCCTGACTAGCATCACCACCCTGGATGGTTCCGACCTTGAATATGTGGACATCTATAAGTACCTAGGTGTCTGGCTAGACTGTAAACTCTCCTTCCAGACTCATATCAAACATCTCCAATCGAAAATCAAATCTAGAGTTGGCTTTCTATTCCGCAACAAAGCCTCCTTCACTCACGCCGCCAAACTTACCCTAGTAAAATTGACTATCCTACCGATCCTCGACTTTGGCGATGTCATCTACAAAATTGCTTCCAACACTCTACTCAGCAAACTGGATGCAGTTTATCACAGTGCCATCGGTTTTGTCACTAAAGCACCTTATACCACCCACCACTGCTCTAGTCGGCAGGCCCTCGCTACATATTCATCGCCAGACCCACTGGCTCCAGGTCATCTACAAGTCCATGCTAGGTAAAGCTCCGCCTTATCTCAGTTCACTGGTCACGATGGCAACACCCACCCGTAACACGCGCTCCAGCAGGTGTATCTCACTGATCATCCCTAAAGCCAACACCTCATTTGGCTGCCTTTCGTTCCAGTTCTCTGCTGCCTGTGACTGGAACGAATTGCAAAAATCGCTGAAGTTGGAGACTTTTATCTCCCTCACCAACTTCAAACATCTGCTATCTGAGCAGCTAACCGATCGCTGCAGCTGTACATGTAAAAATAATCGGTAAATAGCCCACCCATTTTTACCTACCTCATCCCCATACTGTTTTTATTTATTTACTTTTCTGCTCTTTTGCACACCAATATCTCTACCTGTACATGACCATCTGATCATTTATCACTCCAGTGTTAATCTGCAAAATTTTAATTATTCGCCTACCTCCTTATGCCTTTTGCACACAATGTATATAGACTATCCTTTTTTTCTACTGTGTTATTGACTTGTTAATTGTTTACTCCATGTGTAACTCTGTGTTGTCTGTTCACACTGCTATGCTTTATCTTGGCCAGGTCGCAGTTGCAAATGAGAACTTGTTCTCAACTAGCCTACCTGGTTAAATAAAGGTGAAATAAATAAGGAGGAGGGGTAGGTGGTGCTGGTGGAAGAGGAGCTGGAGGTGAGTTAGGGAGGCCACTCCTCTCCCATCGGTCCATCCTCTCCATCAGCTGGTCCATTGCCGACCCAATCCGGTGGAGAATGGCCGTATGATGGACTCGCTCCTCCATCGATGGGAGAGGAGGTGCGGCTGCTCCTGCTGACTCCATTCAAATGGTGCGGGATTCTGTCAGAGTTTACTAGGAGTGGTGGGTTGGAGTCAGGTGCAGAGAGCAGAGGGTTCGGTAAATCGTTATTCTCCGGCACAAAATGGTCACGCCAAAATACAGGGCGCATAAAACAGACCAGCCCAAACACAGGACCAAACAGTCTGGAGAAAACAAACACGAAAACACATCCACAACCAACAGAGTAACAATCCCGCACAAACCTAGGCGGACCTAACAGGCTTAAATAGACATAAATCAATAAACTTAACAGGGAACAGGTGCAACCAATAAGACAAAACGAAACGGAAAGTTGTCGAGCTCCGCCCGAACAGGCAGGGGAGCCACCTTCGCTTGGAGAGGTGACATCTTCACTATTATTTGACTCTTATTGTGTACATATATATATATATATATACAGTAAATATATATTTATTTTGTTGTTGGACATTAAAGGCTGTGAAACCACCAGGAAATTGGCCTCCCGAGTGGTGCAGCGGTCTAAGGCATTGCAGTGTTTGAGGCGTCACTACAGATCCGGGTTCCATCCCGGACTGTGTCCCGGACTGAGACGACGCACAATTGACCTAGCATTGTCCGGGTTCGGGGATGGTTTGGCCGGCCGGGATGTCCTTGTCCATCGCGCTCTAGCAACTTCTGTGGCGAGCTGGGCACATGCACACTGACACAGTCGGCAGTTGTACGTTGTTTCCTTCAACACATTGGTGGTACTCTTTGCCTGGTCCATTCAGTGTGCTCCCGATGCAAAATACCACTGACAGATATTTTTATAAATAATTAGGATAAAACGTGGGCTTAAAACTGAAGTTTTGTTTTTAATAAAAATAAATCAAATGGAAAAATCTGAGGGGGCACGTGCTTTTTTTGCCCCCTATGGGCATGATGCCACTGGCTGTGGCTCTAACATAGCAACTCACATAGCAAATATGCCAAATTAATTTCAATGAGGAAACAGTCAGTGGTTGTATTTGATTAACTTTTTATTTAAAAGGTATGGATTTCAGCAAACAAAGAAAGCCAGAGAGGGAAAAAAAATAGATACACTGTAAGGGTTTAAGAATTTACAATTTTGAAGTATCGATTATACAGCAACTCGAAGAATGTTGGAGGTTTAGTCCAAAAACTCTAGGCTCCACTCAACTCCGCAGAAGAAATCAGCATGGAGTTGAGATACTTGCTAATTTCTAAATAGTTTGGACTGTGCAATATAACTAATTTATTAATTTGTTATGGAAAGGTTTGTGAACGTGCGCAGCATCTTACATCAAGCTGACCCTTGTGATCAAGCAGCCAAACACTTTCTAGAACTGGATACGTGATAACATCATAACAAAGAGTTATTTGTACATCACCCAAGAAATAAGAGCTACAACCTGATTAATACCATACTTTATTTTCCCTCTTTAGAAGAAAGCTATTTCTGAACATTTTCTACATCAACCCGGGAGAGCACTTTGATGCGTTTGGGCATGGCCACGATAATCTCCACCCCTGCCCTTTTTCTCTTCCCCATGGGGGTGGTAACTGTTTTGACGCTAGCGTCCTTCTGAACCAGCATGGCCTCACTCTGAGCCTGGAGAACGTCCAGTTTCTGCCTGAGCTCCTGTAGGTGGTCAATGTCGTTGATCCCACTCACATTCTCCATGATGGATTTGAGTTTGGCCACACACTCCCTCTGCAGTTCCTCATTTTGCAGTTCCTCCCTCTCCCGCAGACCCTGTGAAGCCTGTGGGGCCACCCACTGTGTTTGTATGCTATACAGTTGTAACTGTGGAGTTTGAGGAGTTTGCACCAGTGGCACTGTTTCTTCAGGCCCATCCCACTGAAGAGAGACTGGGGAAGCTGGGGAGAGATGCATTAGACCATTGAGGGCTTCCTCTATCTCCTCTGTTGTGGTGTGAGTGGTCTGTGAATGCAGCGTGAGCAGAGGGTGGTCCCTGTATTTGGGACACAGGTGCTCCCAGGTCCAGTTAGGCTCAGACCTGAAGACGTGACAGAAGTGTTCACAGGGCAGGCGCTGGTCCCTCCACACCTCACACTCACAGGAGGGCCAGGTGGACTCTGAACCGAAGCTGACCGCGTAGGACCGCGCTGCCGTGGTCTCTGCCCGACTCTTCACCCGGAAGGTGCCGTCGGCGGCGTCGCTGGCCTGCTCCACCACGATGTCGGGGTCTTGCAGGGCCGCAGACATGTTGTCCATCACCAGGGCCACCACACTCCAAGGGCGATGCCACAGGAACGGAGGCACAGTGGGGTTGAGGCTGTACTCGCCAGAGGACTGGCTGTTGAGGTCTGTGTACCTAGAGGTTCAGGGAGTGTAGCAGGTTTAGACTGACCAAACATCAAAACACTGACATTAAAGGGGAATTACACTCCAAAATAAAAGTTTACAAAGGTAGTCAAATGTAAAGATGAGTCCACAGCCTACATCTTAACCCCAATGCAGAAGATAAGCACTGTAAATGATATGGTGTTTATCTTCCATAAATTTTGCAGATATCTCAACAGAAGACCACTTTTGACAGCGAATACTATTCTAAATGACATTGAATCCTATTCTAAAACGAACTTACCTTTGGTGCATCTGTGGGAAGTAGTCGTCAACCAGAAACTGCAGCATTTGGCTCAGGGTGTCTTTTTTATGGACCTTCATGTTATTATGTGTGAAAAAGTCGCTCTGCATTTCCAGACCTCCGTTCACCATAGACACAAAGTTGACAACATCAACCCTCACAGCGTTCGCCCATCTCTGAATGAACAAAAACAAGAGCATGTAGCTAACTCTGTATGCGCCATCATTAGACTAGGATGCACATTATGGACCTATAGCTAGCATATTATGGATCTATAGCTAGATACTGTATCACAGATTCAGCTAGCAAAAACATAACACACTTGCTGCTGTTACTTCTACAGACTGTCTACATACAGTAGGTGTGGTTTAAACATGCTGTCTGCTTCAGGATGAAAGCACCTTTTAAGCACAGGTCTGAGATCTGCTTTCTGTCTAACCAGCCTGACCTTCATTAATACGCAGGTTATGACACAGCAGGGCCAGGACCTGACCCCATTGCCCCTATGATTTCAGTAATTGACATGTGCACTACAAACCTTCTCCTCTGACAGCCACTTGTTAGTGAACCAGTTCTTGAAAAGTTGTCTCTTTTCCAACCAGATGGGGCTCTGCTGTAGTAGTTCTACTGCCCCCTGGTGTTGCTCTCTGGTAAGGGCACCAGCAATGGCCTTCATCATATCAAAGATCCCCTCCTGGTTGGTGATGGCTCGGGACCGGTTGCTCAGCCACTTGGTCCAGGTCCTCTCCCGCAGGTGATCGCTGAAGACTGCCTGAGCACCTGAGATTGGAATGAGAAACAGTCCGTAATTAGCAAACTCTAACCCCCTAATCTTCTAGTATTTAGAGATTGTAACAGATTAAACATTTTCTTGACCAACAGGTCTTTTCAAAAGAAAATCCTGAAACTCACAGCCAACAGTGCTGAGAGCACATTATGAAGCTAACTTGCTTTTCCCACCTCATAGCTAACATTAAAACCTCACCACTGTTCACCTGTGAATGCTGCCTCCACCGCCTTCATCTCCACAGGGCAGTGTTCAGTGAGGATGTAGGCTGGACTCCAGCCCCGGTTCCATTGCCTGAACACCCCCAGCGCCTCCCCCAAGGCTTCGGCGCTCCTCGACTGCACGACAAACAGGCCCACCGGCGCCACGCTCACATTGGTGCGCACGCACAGGAAGAAGAGTGGCAGGGGGAAGCGCGTCCTCTTATAGGCCGCGTCCAGGAAGCACACCTCCTTGCCATACTGCCGAAGCAGCCGCCGCTGCCAGTCCGTCTGGTAGCAGAGCAACAGGTTCTCGCTCTCTGATTGAACCCTAAGCAGGAAGTTGATTCTAGGAGCTTCTGCCTTCCAATTCTCTGCCAATGTCTAAGAGGGAGGGGGGGGGTTGTTATGATTAATAGCTGAGGTGAAACTTTTGCATCCTTCCAATTATTTCAGTGCTAACCAAACTCCTTTTTGCGCCAGCGTGAGCTGTATAAATGGTTGTGCACCTTGACTTTTGCTATAACATGTCTGTCTTATTCTAAACCACAGCAGTGATATTCCCATATTCCCCGACTTAAATAACCCCAATGACGTGTCATGGAGTAATATTTATCTGTGCTCTGTTACATCACACACACATGTATTAATTCACCACACCAAGTGTGTAGAAGTTTCAGACTACATACTTTCTAAAAAGCAGTTCCAGAATGAGGGGTGCTTTAGCTCTGCTGGTGTTGCTGTTCTGTCTGTTTGGGGAATGGGCTCAGGGAGAGAGTGGTGGGGTCCGAGAGAATGACACCACTCAACACAGTTGTTGTTGTAGATTTACATAATAATGGCCAGCATCTACTGTCAAGTAGGGTGGCAGGTAGCCTAGCGGTTAAGAGCGTTGGGCCAGTAATAGAAAGGTTGCTGGTTAGAATCAGCCAACTAGGTGAAAAATCTGTCTGTGCCCTTTGAGCAAGGCACTTTACCCTAATTGCTCATGTAAGTCACTCTGGATGAGAACGTCTGCTAAATTACTAAAATATAAATACAATCGCAATGGAGGCAATGACTATGTATCCAATTCAGTGACTGCGTTTAGACAGGCAGCCCAGTTCTGATCTTTTTTTTCACTAATTGGTGTTTTGACCAATCAGATCAGTTCTGAAAAAGATCTGATGTGTAAAGATCAATTAGTAAACACAACCTTTGTTGGTGGAGAAAGGAGTCTCTGGAAAGACTCCAGGATCTTGGCTGATGACAAACATTTTCAGTGGCTTTCTGCTCTTCCCATGTAAGGATAACACACCACAAAGATGTTATGAATTTTCATTTTTCTTGAATCCGTGGAAAACTCTGCATGTGTGTTCCTGAATTGTATAATAAAGGCTTGTCAAGTCTCTTTCTATCATGCACAGAAACAGGCACTGACACACAATCATCCAAACAGACTGGGGTTTGGGAAGCTATTCAATTGTCATTTAAATTCTTCAATTCTTTACCCATTGATTCTAGAAGAATATAACGTATAAATGCCTCATGTGCTCAGCACAACTGTCGGTTTATCCTTGATTTTGTGCATCAGGAGACTGAAAGCAATATATACTGAAAGCATGAATGTTGACATGCAGACTGTGTTGGGACTATATCAAAAAGACTAATGAAACAATAGTGAGTAAAATGCCCCTTTAAACAAGTGTTTCAAAGAGGGTGTGTGACATGCATACAAACTGTTCATAAATTGCAGTGAAAACATACAGCTAACACCACAAGCCCCAATGGCCTTATCTCATTATCCAAATATCTGATGAATAGGTGGGAATGATAGTGCAGCACAGCCTTCTCACCAGCAGGTTGACCAGGTCTATTTTGCTGTAGTGTTCCTCCGCGATGACCTGAGCCATAACGGCGTGGATGGTTTTCTCTGTGGGGAAGAAGCGCCTCAGCGGCGGCGGGGTCGTGTCTTGGAACAGCTCCGTCTGCACGTACTGGACCATCTGGTTCTTTACCTCCTTCACCTTCCTCACCCCCTGCTGCACCAACGCTCGGATGTAACCTTTGACCCTGTCGTCCATCTGATCTGCACCCTGAGGGAACGAGGAGAGAGTGGCTTTTGTTAAGTAGGGAGAAAATACCCCTAACCACTGTTACAGGGTCAGATACTTGTATTCCCCAGGGAATTTTAAGAGGTCAAGGTTTTATTACATCTGTGTACCGAACAGACATACAGGCATACAGATACTAGTTATGTAGCCTAAAGAGAGTCCAATGCAATAGATCCCATGGTCATAGTATAGTAATAACATAGTAATACCTTTCCAATAGGATGTCCCTTGTGGTCAGTGACATTGGGTATTTTGAGGAAATATTGTATCTTCCACTGCACTGAGGCTGGGTCTGTCTGGAGAGCTTGTTTGATGGAAATAGACATGACCCTCCTCAACCGTGATGTGTCCTTCTCCAACTGATGCAGTATGGAGCGAGCGCACACACACACACAGATATAATTATGTATATTAGTCTGATGTGCATTCTAATGTTGACTGTGGAGCACGGTCACTGGAGTTACATAATAAACATATATAAACATAAACACAGTTTCACACGTACCTTGAATCCAGGGAACTTCACAATGCGGCTGATTGTGAACACAGCAGGGCATGCTACTTTCTTGGTTTTCAGCAACAGGTTTCTTTTTTCCTTGCCATCCTTTGCCTGAAAGACCAAAATGAGTGGCAGGTGAGAATGGAATTGTTGAGATTGGTTGTGAACCCCACAACTACCTTGAAGCATTGATGAAACCAGGGTCATATTCATTATCATCAAGGACCATAACCACCCGAGCCACGGCATGTTCACCCCGCAATCATCCAGAAGGCGAGGTCAGTACCGAGAGACTGAAAAACAGCTTCTATCTTAAGGCCATCAGACTGTTAAATAGCTATCACTAGCCGGCCTCCACCCAGTACCCTGACCTGTCACTGTCACTAGCCAGCTACCACCCGGTTACTCAACCCTGCACCTTAGGCTGCTGTCCTATGTTCATAGACATGGATTTACTGGTCACTTTAATAATGGAACACTGGTCACTAATAATGTTTAAATGCTGTTTTACTCATTTCATATGTAAACTCAGCAAAAAAAGAAACATCCCTTTTTCAGGACCCTGTCTTTCAAAGATAATTCGTAAAAATCCAAATAACTTCACAGATCTTCATTGTAAAGGGTTTAAACACTGTTTCCCATGCTTGTTCAATGAAACATAAACAATTAATGAACATGCACCTGTGGAACGGTCATTAAGACACTAACAGCTTACAGACGATAGGTCACAGTTATGAAAACTTAGGACACTAAAGAGGCCTTTCTACTGACTCTGAAAAACACTAAAAGAAAGATGCCCAGGGTCCCTGCGCATGTGCATGAACGTGGCTTAGGCATGCTGCAAGGAGGCATGAGGACTGCAGATGTGGCCAGGGCAATAAATTAGAATGTCCGTACTGTGAGGCGCCTAAGACATCGCTACAGGGAGACAGGACGGACAGCTGATCATCCTCGCAGTGGCAGACCACGTGTAACAACACCTGCACAGGATCGGTACATCCGAACATCACACCTGTGGGACAGGTACAGGATTGCAACAACTGCCCGAGTTACACCAGGAACGCACAATCCCTCCATCAGTGCTCAGACTGTCCGCAATAGGCTGAGAGAGGCTGGACTGAGGGCTTTTAGGCCTGTTGTAAGGCAGGTCTTCACCAGACATCACCGGTAACAACGTTGCCTATGGGCACAAAACCACTGTCGCTGGACCAGACAGGAATCGCAAAAAGTGCTCTTCACTGACGAGTCGCGGTTTTGCCTCACCAGGGGTGAGAGTCGGATTCGCGTTTATCGTCGAAGGAATGAGCGTTACACCGAGGCCTGTACTCTGGAGCAGGATTGATTCACAGCATCATGCTGTGTGTCACAGCATCATTGGACTGAGCTTGTTGTCATTGCAGGCAATCTCAATGCTGTGTGTTACAGGGAAGACATCCTCCTCCCTCATGTGGTACTCTTCCTGCAGGCTCATCCTGACATGACCCTCCAGCATGACAAAGCCACCAGCCATACTGCTCGTTCTGTGCATGATTTCCTGCAAGACAGGAATGTTAGTGTTCTGCCATGGCCAGCGAAGAGCCCGGATCTCAATCCCATTGAGCACGTCTGGGACCTGTTAGATCGGAGGGTGAGGGCTAGGGCCATTCCCCCCAGAAATGTCCGGGAACTTGCAGGTGCCTTGGTGGAATAGTGGGGTAACATCTATCAGCAAGAACTGGCATATCTGGTGCAGTCCTTGAGGAGGAGATGCACTGTAGTACATAATTCAGCTGGTGGCCACACCAGATACTGACTGTTACTTCTGATTTTGAACCCCCTTTGTTCAGGGACACATTATTCAATTTCTGTTAGTCACATGTCTGTGGAACTTGTTCAGTTTATGTCTCAGTTGTTATTTGTTATGCTCATACAAATATTTACACAAGTTAAGTTTGCTGAAAATAAACGCAGTTGACAGTGAGAGTACGTTTCTTTTCTTTTCATATACTGTATTCTAGTCAATGCCATCCTATTCAACTTTTGCTGTATATATACACTATTCTATCCTATGTATTCTACAGATACACTAAATATTCTATCCACATACTGTCCATAATGTCTATACATCACACACACACACACACACACACACACACACACACACACACACACACACACACACACACACACACACACACACAGTACCAGTGAAAAGTTTGGACACACCTACTCATTCCAGGGATTTTCTTTATTTTTGCTATTTTCTACCATGTAGAACAATAGTGAAGACTTCAAAACTATGAAATAACACATATGGAATCATGTAGTAACCAAAAAGGTGTTAAATAAATCAAAATATATTTTATATTTGAGGTTCTTCAAAGTTGTCACCTATTGCCTTGATTATAGCTTTGCACACTCTTGGCATTCTCTCAACCAACTTCACCTGGAATGCTTTTCTAACAGTCTTGAAGGAGTTCCCACATATGCTGAGCACTTGTTGGCTGATTTTCCTTCATTCTGTGTTCCAACTCATCCCAAACCATCTCAATTGGGTTGAGGTCGGGGGATTGTGGAGGGCAAGTCATCTGATGCAGCACTCCATCACTCTCCTTCTTGGTCAAATAGCCCTTATACAGCCTGGAGGTGTGTTGGGTCATTGTCCAGTTGAAAAACAGATGATAGTCCCACTAAGGGCAAATCAGATGGGATGGCGTATCGCTGAAGAATGCTGTGGTAGCCATGCTGGTTAAGTGTGCCTTGAATGATAAATAAATCACAGACAGTGTCACCAAAGCACCACCACACCATCACACCTCCTCCTCCATGCTTCACAGTGGGAACCACACATGTGGAGATCATCTGTTCACCTACTCTGCGTATCACAAAGTCACGGCGGTTGGAATCAAAAATCACAAATTTGGACTCATCAGACCAAAGGACAGATTTCCACAGGTCTAATGTCCATTGTTTGTGTTTCTTGGCCCAAGCAAGTCTCTTCTAATTAGTGTCCTTTAGTAGTGGTTTCTTTGAAGCAATTCGACCACGAAGGCCTGATTCACGCAGTCTCCTCTGAACAGTTGATGTTGAGATGTGTCTTTTGATCTCTGTTTGGGATGCAATTTTTGAGGCTGGTAACTCTGAAAATGTTATCCTCTGCAGCAGAGGTAACTCTGGGTCTTCCTTTCTTGTGGCAGTCCTCATGAATGCCAAGAGTGTGCAAAGCTGTCATCAAGGGAAAGGGTGGCTACTTTGAAGAATTACCAATATAAAATATATTTTGATTTGTTTATCACTTTTTTGGTTACTACATGATTCAACGTGTTATTTCATAGGTTTGATGTCTTCACTATTATTCTGCAAACTAAAGCAAAACCCTTGAATGAGTAGGTGTTTCCAAACTTCTGACTGGTACTATATATATATATATATATATATATATATATATATATATATACACACACACACACAGTGGGGCAAAAAAGTATTTAGTCAGCCACCAATTGTGCAAGTTCTCCCACTTAAAAAGATGAGAGAGGCCTGTAATTTTCATCATAGGTACACTTCAACTATGACAGACAGAATGAGAAAAAAAATCCAGAAAATCACATTGTAGGATTTTTAATGAATTTATTTGCAAATTATGGTGGAAAATAAGTATTTGGTCACCTTCAAACAAGCAAGATTTCTGGCTCTCACAGACCTGTAACTTCTTCTTTAAGAGGCTCCTCTGTCCTCCACTCGTTGCCTGTATTAATGGCACCTGTTTGAACTTGTTATCAGTATAAAAGACACCTGTCCACAACCTCAAACAGTCACACTCCAAACTCCACTACGGCCAAGACCAAAGAGCTGTCAAAGGACACCAGAAACAAAATTGTAGACCTGCACCAGGCTGGGAAGGCTGAATCTGCAATAGGTAAGCAGCTTGGTTTGAAGAAATCAACTGTGGGAGCAATTATTAGGAAATGGAAGACATACAAGACCACTGATAATCTTCCTCGATCTGGGGCTCCACGCAAGATATCACCCGTGGGGTCAAAATGATCACAAGAACGGTGAGCAAAAATTCCAGAACCACACGGGGGGACCTAGTGAATGACCTGCAGAGAGCTGGGACCAAAGTAACAAAGCCTACCATCAGTTACACACTACGCCGCCAGGGACTCAAATCCTGCAGTGCCAGACGTGTCCCCCTGCTTAAGCCAGTACATGTCCAGGCCCGTCTGAAGTTTGCTAGAGAGCATTTGGATGATCCAGAAGAAGATTGGGAGAATGTCATATGGTCAGATGAAACCAAAACAGAACTTTTTTGGTAAAAACTCAACTCGTCGTGTTTGGAGGATAAAGAATGCTGAGTTGCATCCAAAGAACACCATACCTACTGTGAAGCATGGGGGTGGAAACATCATGCTTTGGGGCTGTTTTTCTGCAAAGGGACCAGGATGACTGATCCGTGTAAAGGAAAGAATGAATGGTGCCATGTATCGTGAGATTTTGAGTGAAAACCTCCTTCCATCAGCAAGGGCATTGAAGATGAAACGTGGCTGGGTCTTTCAGCATGACAATGATCCCAAACACACCGCCCGGGCAACGAACTAGTGGCTTCGTAAGAAGCATTTCAAGGTCCTGGAGTGGCCTAGCCAGGAAGATGGTGCCTCTTCCTGTTCGGGCGGCGCTCGGCGGTCGTCGTCGCCGGCCTATTAGCTGCCATCGATTCCCTTTCCTTTTGTTTCTGTTAATTGGGTCTAATTGGTTACACCTGTTTTGAGTTAGTTTTGTTTGTAGGCTATTTAAGGGCACTAGGCCCACTGGGTATTGTGCGGGCTTGTTCTCTGTTTATTGGTGTTGGTGTATTAGTGTGATCTCTATTTTTCCGGACAGTTTTAGTCCTGTGTATTTAGGACGGGTTGTTTCATGCGCCCTTGTGTTTTGCATGTCCGTGTCTCCGCTGTCTTTGGAATAAAAGATCCACGTACGGAATTACCTGCTCTTTGCGCTTTACTCCTCCACTCACCATTCATAGAACTCATAACAACCCCATAGAACATCTTTGGAGGGAGTTGAAAGTCCAAACATCACTGCCCTAGAGGAGATCTGCATGGAGGAATGGGCCAAAATACCAGCAACAGTGTGTGAAAACCTTGTGAAGACTTACAGAAAACGTTTGACCTCTGTCATTGCCAACAAAGGGTATATAACAAAGTATTAGAGATAAACTTTTGTTATTGACCAAATACTTATTTTCCACCATAATTTGTAAATAAATGTATTAAAAATCCTACACTGTGATTTTCTGGATTTTTTTTCTCATTTTGTCTGTCATAGTTGAAGTGTACTTATGATGAAAATTACAGGCCTCTCATCTTTTTAAGTGGGAGAACTTGCACAATTGGTGTATAACTAAATACTTTTTTGCCCCACTGTATATATACACACACACACACACACACACACACACACAGGTTTGGTGTCACTTAGAAATGTCCTTGTTGTTGGAGGAAAAACATTTTTTTGTCCATTAAAATAACATCAAATTGATCAGGATATAGTGTAGACATGGTTAATGTTGTAAATGACTATTGTAGCTGGAAACAGCAGATTTTTTAATAGTACACGCAAAACACCAGTCTCAACGTCAACAGTGAAGAGGTGACTCTGGGATGCTGGCCATCTAGGCAGAGTTGCTAAGAAAAAGCCATATCTCAGAATAGGCCGATAAAAAGAAAAGAGGAACTATGCCTAGAAGGTCAGCATCCCGGAGTCGCCTCTTCACTGTTGATGTTGAGACTGGTGTTTTGCGGGTACTATTTAATGAAGCAGCCAGTTAAGGACTTGTGAGGCATCCGTTTCTCAAACTAAACGCTCTAATGTACTTGTCCTCTTGCTCACTTGTGCACCGGGGCCTCCCACTCCTCTTTCTATTCTGGTTAGAGCCACTTTGCTCTGTTCTGTGAAGGGAGTAGTACACAGCGTTGTACGAGATCTTCAGTTTCTTGGCAATTTCTTGCATGGAATAGCCTTCATTTCTCAGAACAAGAATAGACGGACGAGTTTCAGATGAAAGTTCTTTGTTTCTGGCCATTTTAAGCCTGTAACCGAACCCACAAATGCTGATGCTCCAGATACCTAACTAGTCTAAAGGCCAGTTTTATTGCTTCTTTAATCAGGACAACAGTTTTCAGCTGTGCTAACATAATTGCAAAAGGGTTTTCTAATGATCAACTAGCCTTTTAAAATTATACACTTGGATTAGCTAACACAACGTCCCATTGGAACACAGGTGTGATGGTTGCTGATAATTGGCCTCTGTACGCCTACGTAGATATTCCATTAAAAAAATCTGCCGTTTCCAGCTACAATTGTTAATGCTGTAAATGACTATGTCTACACTGTATTTCTGCTCAATTTGATGTTATTTTAATGGACAAAAAAGAAAAAATGTCTTTCAAAACCAAGGACATATCTAAGTGACCCCAAACTTTTGAATGGAAGTGTATACACACACACACACACTCCGGACTCCGACATTGCTTGTCCTAATATTTATATATTTCTTAATTCCATGCTTTTACTTTTAGATTTGTGCATATTGTTGTTAAATATTACTGCACTGTTGGAGCTAGGAACACAAGCATTTCGCTACACCTGCAATAACATCTGCTAAATATGTGTATTTGACCAATAAAATGTTTTTTGATTAGGCACCATATGGAAGAAAATTTACTGAAATAAGGTGGGACAACCTCAACTCCAATAAGAAAAGCTCCTTTCCTTTTTCCATTGCACAATGTTTTGAAAAGTTTTGCTATGTGTCCTAATGAATTTGATCCAGGTTCAGATGCACAATACGTCCTAATCATTTACATGGAACACTTAAAAGGCGTTTCAGAATATCATAGATATTAGCACCCTTTGATCCTGAAGTTCCTGCCTCTTCTTGATTCCACACTTTGCCCGGCCCCTGTGGCATCCCATTAGCTTGTGTCCGATGAACACAAACGGTACACCGTCAAAGGGGATACAGGGAGTACCCTTGCCGTACTTCCATTCCCAGTATAACCGGTTCTTGTGGTCCTGTGGTTTCCAACCTGTTTAGCAGAACACATTGAAAGAGCCATGAGTCCAGGGGTGTATTCATTAGTCGGATTCTGTTGCAAACCGTTTTGCAATGGAAATCGTTTACAGTCTAGGTACCAACCTGAGCTTACAGAGCAAACAGAACAAAACAGGGAGGGACCTACCTGAATTTGTCATATAGAAACTTGTTTTATTTTGCAAAACATTTTATGTATGGAGTAAACGGTTTCTTACTAATGAATACACCCCCGTAGTTTGCATAATATACATCACTAGCTACATAAGAATAATAATCAATCAATGGCTACTTAGTATAGTAGTATCAGTGGCTAAATAGTATAGAAGGGCTAAAAGATAGCAGTAGCTTGATCAATGCAAGTTTGCTCCAGAACACTCAAAGATTTTTTATAACTAACCCAAGATAGACTAGAGCCTGTCGTTTCCAATAGGAGCAAATGAATCATAGTGAGCAGAAGAAGCAAGGAGGTGGGCAGAGCCAAGCCCGAGCTACTGAGATCCTATTGGCGCATTGATTTGCATATCTCATTTAGGGAACGACTACTCTGTGAAGTACCCTTGTACTCCTTCTAAACAACGTATATTTTTTAAACGTTGGCAAAGGGTGAAGTCTACAAAACACAGTCCACTCTGTTACAGATTATACTTCTGAAAGAACTGTATATAGATCAAATGTTTCATCGATGAGAAAATGTGCAGAATTTGGGCGAAAATCCATCTCGCTCCATCTTCTCTCACTGCCGGCCACTGGGATTCCTCTCATCACCATATTTGGTAGAGAGTAAACGCCAACAGGATGCATCACATGTATACATCCGGTGAAATGTCTGTCTCATTGTTATATATGTGACGCTCTTTAGCTTGCTAGCTAGCTTACCTTGGTCATTGAAGCGCTTGTCCACACGGTAAGAAATATATTTCACACAGGTTGACTCTTCGACGTGTGAGATATGCTTATTGACCTCTTCAATTGTTTCAAAGACCGCTTCGTTGCTCATTTTTGATTATTATCTGTTACCAACGCAGAGAAACAGTCATGTAAACATTCAAATAATGTTGCTAGCTAGCTAAGTACCAGCACAGAGTTTCTAAACCCAGAGGTACAACATCGCGAGGCTTCTGGTAACGTTTGCGAGACCGATCAGGCCGGGGGTTGTGGTTTGAGACGTCAATGCGCAGTTCGGCGCGAGACGCCTTTAGCGTCCCAACAAGCCATTTTAGCATGGGCATGCTGTCGCTATAATGGCACAGATATAGAGCTGAGTCCTATTTATCTCTATGCTTTCCACCAAATATTTATTTATATAAAAAGTTGTAGTAAATGGCACCTTTGTTTAACTAGGCAAGTCGGTTAAGAACAAATTCTTATTTACAATGCTCCGCCCTATGGGACTCACAATCATGGCTGGATGTGATGCAGCCTGGATTCGAATAGTTGCAAAATGTAGTGATAGCCCTCCATCTTCAAGATCCTTTGTACCCTGTACAAATCTCCCACTTTTCCACCACCAAAGCACCCCCAGACCATCACATTGCTTCCACCATGCTTGACAGATGGCGTCAAGCACTCTTCCAGCATCCTTTCATTGTCTCACAAATGTTCTTTGTCATCCAAACACCTCAAACTTAGATTAGTCTTTCCGTAACACCTTTGTCCAATCTTCCTCTGTCCAGTGTCTGTGTTCTTTTGCCCATCTTAATCTTTTCTTTTTATTGGCCAGTCTGAGATATGGATTTTTCTTTGCAACTCTGCCTAGATGGCCAGCATCCCGGAGTCGCCTCTTTACTGTTGAGACTGGTGTTTTGCGGGTACTATTTAATGAAGCTGCCAGTTGAGGACTTGTGAGGCATCTGTTTCTCAACCTAGACAATATACTTGTCCTCTTGCTCAGTTGTGCACCAGGGCCTCCCACTCTTTCTATTCTGGTTAGGGCCAGTTTGCGCTATTCTGTTTAGGGAGTATTACAAGATCTTCAGTTTCTTGGCAATTTCTCACGTGGAATAGCCTTAATTTCTCAGAACAAGAATAGCCTTTTAAAATTAGAAACTTGGATTAGCTAACACAACGTACCATTGGAACACAGGAGTGATGGTTGCTGATAATGGGCCTTTGTACGCCTACATAGATATTCCATAAATCTGCAGTTTCCAGCTACAATAGTCATTTACAACATTAACAATGTCGACATTGTATTTCTGATCAATTTGATATTTTAATGGACAAAAGTGCTTTTTTCAAAAACAAGGACATTTAAGTGACCCCAAACTCTTAACTTTTAGAGATTACCAATGTCACGGTCCCCATTACAACGAAATACATGTAATTTTGTCCTTGAAACATGTCATTGAAATACTGTAGAATTCCATTCATTTCAATGGAGGACTGCTCCTACTACGGAGTGCCAATATGGCCGATCGGTGGCTTCAAAGCCTCTCAATGACCACAACATAGCATCAGCCAGGGTTTGTATTGGTTTCTACGAATTTAGCTTGCAAACGTTGCCATGACATCGCCTACAAGTGTGATCGGGATTTCGATTGGCGAATAATTGTCTGGCTATATTCACACTGTGCGGTCTCAGCGCACAGCTAGCTAGCTAGCTAAACTATTGGGAACCACTGCCCATATAGTAGAGGCGTTTGAGGTCAATCCATACAATTTTGTAACGTCGAAATGATGTGCACGTGCATTAGTGTATATGCCCATCACAAAATCCGGTGCTAGCTGAGACGGCTCTGCTTCATCGTACACACTTGAGCCCCTGGAAAGCTGAAATAATGACGCAATTAATTCACTTAAGGGAAATTCGTTGATTGATGCCAATTACTCATCAGGTTAAGCAAGCTAATGTGCGTATTATCCGATCACAAAATAAATAACCTTAACTTCCAAACCACTATGCAATAACTGATTTATTAATTTGTTATGGGAAGATTTGTGAACCTGCGCAGTGCCTTAAATCAAGCTGACCCAGAACTGGGTACAATGTCACCACATCCTAACAAAGAGACCTTTGTTAGATGAAGACAACCAGAGTTACATATAGCAAGGAGTTGATGATCAGAACACTACATGGGGGTTATATAGACGAATAAATGATTGACTATAATTATTTTATTAGTCATCTCAGGGATCTTACTTAACGTCAGACAAGCAATTTCCAGTTTTGCTCATCACAAAGAGGCAATAGACATTCAATTTAAAAAAGTATACAAATTGTGTAGGACAACACTAAATACTACATAAAAACAACCCACAAGTTAAAAGTGGCAGAGTTGCATTTTAATACTGAACATTCTTTATTTTCCCTTTTTAGAAAAAAGCTATTTCTGAACATTTTCTACATCAACCCGGGAGAGCACTTTGATGCGTTTGGGCATGGCCACGATAATCTCCATCCCTGCCCTTTTTCTCTTCCCCATGGGGGTGGTAACTGTTTTGACGCTAGCGTCCTTCTGAACCAGCATGGCCTCACTCTGAGCCTGGAGAACGTCCAGTTTCTGCCTGAGCTCCTGTAGGTGGTCAATGTCGTTGATCCCACTCACATTCTCCATGATGGATTTGAGTTTGGCCACACACTCCCTCTGCAGTTCCTCCTTTTGCAGTTCCTCCCTCTCCCGCAGACCCTGTGAAGCCTGTGGGGCCACCCACTGTGTTTGTATGCTATACAGTTGTAACTGAGGAGTTTGCACCAGTGGCACTGTTTCTTCAGGCCCATCCCACTGAAGAGAGACTGGGGAAGCTGGGGAGAGATGCATTAGACCATTGAGGGCTTCCTCCATCTCCTCTGTTGTGTGAGTGGTCTGTGAATGCAGCGTGAGCAGAGGGTGGTCCCTGTATTTGGGACACAGGTGCTCCCAGGTCCAGTTAGGCTCAGACCTGAAGACGTGACAGAAGTGTTCACAGGGCAGGCGCTGGTCCCTCCACACCTCACACTCACAGGAGGGCCAGGTGGACTCTGAACCGAAGCTGACCGCGTAGGACCGCGCTGCCGTGGTCTCTGCCCGACTCTTCACCCGGAAGGTGCCGTCGGCGGCGTCGCTGGCCTGCTCCACCACGATGTCGGGGTCTTGCAGGGCCGCAGACATGTTGTCCATCACCAGGGCCACCACACTCCAAGGGCGATGCCACAGGAACGGAGGCACAGTGGGGTTGAGGCTGTACTCGCCAGAGGACTGGCTGTTGAGGTCTGTGTACCTAGAGGTTCAGGGAGTGTAGCAGGTTTAGACTGACCAAACATCAAAACACTGACATTAAAGGGGAATTACACTCCAAAATAAAAGTTTACAAAGGTAGTCAAATGTAAAGATGAGTCCACAGCCTACATCTTAACCCCAATGCAGAAGATAAGCACTGTAAATGATATGGTGTTTATCTTCCATAAATTTTGCAGATATCTCAACAGAAGACCACTTTTGACAGCGAATACTATTCTAAATGACATTGAATCCTATTCTAAAACGAACTTACCTTTGGTGCATCTGTGGGAAGTAGTCATCAACCAGAAACTGCAGCATTTGGCTCAGGGTGTCTTTTTTATGGACCTTCATGTTATTATGTGTGAAAAAGTCGCTCTGCATTTCCAGACCTCCGTTCACCATAGACACAAAGTTGACAACATCAACCCTCACAGCGTTCGCCCATCTCTGAATGAACAAAAACAAGAGCATGTAGCTAACTCTGTATGCGCCATCATTAGACTAGGATGCACATTATGGACCTATAGCTAGCATATTATGGATCTATAGCTAGATACTGTATCACGGATTCAGCTAGCAAAAACATAACACACTTGCTACTGTTACTTCTACAGACTGTCTACATACAGTAGGTGTGGTTTAAACATGCTGTCTGCTTCAGGATGAAAGCACCTCTAAGCACAGGTCTGAGATCTGCTTTCTGTCTAACCAGCCTGACCTTCATTAATACGCAGGTTATGACACAGCAGGTCCAGGACCTGACCCCATTGCCCCTATGATTTCAGTAATTGACATGTGCACTACAAACCTTCTCCTCTGACAGCCACTTGTTAGTGAACCAGTTCTTGAAAAGTTGTCTCTTTTCCAACCAGATGGGGCTCTGCTGTAGTAGTTCTACTGCCCCCTGGTGTTGCTCTCTGGTAAGGGCACCAGCAATGGCCTTCATCATATCAAAGATCCCCTCCTGGTTGGTGATGGCTCGGGACCGGTTGCTCAGCCACTTGGTCCAGGTCCTCTCCCGCAGGTGATCGCTGAAGACTGCCTGAGCACCTGAGATTGGAATGAGAAACAGTCCGTAATTAGCAAACTCTAACCCCCTAATCTTCTAGTATTTAGAGATTGTAACAGATTAAACATTTTCTTGACCAACAGGTCTTTTCAAAAGAAAATCCTGAAACTCACAGCCAACAGTGCTGAGAGCACATTATGAAGCTAACTTGTTTTTCCCACCTCATAGCTAACATTAAAACCTCACCACTGTTCACCTGTGAATGCTGCCTCCACTGCCTTCATCTCCACAGGGCAGTGTTCAGTGAGGATGTAGGCTGGACTCCAGCCCCGGTTCCACTGCCTGAACACCCCCAGCGCCTCCCCCAAGGCTTCGGCGCTCCTCGACTGCACGACAAACAGGCCCACCGGCGCCACGCTCACATTGGTGCGCACGCACAGGAAGAAGAGTGGCAGGGGGAAGCGCGTCCTCTTATAGGCCGCGTCCAGGAAGCACACCTCCTTGCCATACTGCCGAAGCAGCCGCCGCTGCCAGTCCGTCTGATAGCAGAGCAACAGGTTCTCGCTCTCTGATTGAACCCTAAGCAGGAAGTTGATTCTAGGAGCTTCTGCCTTCCAATTCTCTGCCAATGTCTAAGAGGGGGTGGGGGGGGCGGGTCGTTATGATTAATAGCTGAGGTGAAACTTTTGCGTCCTTCCAATTATTTCAGTGCTAACCAAACTCCTTTTTGCGCCAGCGTGAGCTGTATAAATGGTTGTGCACCTCGACTTTTTCTATAACATGTCTGTCTTATTCTAAACCACAGCAGTGATATTCCCAATGGACTTAAATAACCCCAATGACGTGTCATGGAGTAATATTTATCTGTGCTCTGTTACATCACACACACATGTATTAATTCACCACACCAAGCGTGTAGAAGTTTCAGACTACATACGTTCTAAAAAGCAGTTCCAGAATGAGGGGTGCTTTAGCTCTGCTGGTGTTGCTGTTCTGTCTGTTTGGGGAATGGGCTCAGGGAGAGAGTGGTGGGGTCCGAGAGAATGACATCACTCAACCCAGTTGTTGTTGTAGATTTACATAATAATGGCCAGCATCTAATGTCAACAAGTAAGGTGGCGGGTAGCCTAGCGGTTAAGAGCGTTGGGCCAGTAATAGAAAGGTTGCCGGTTAGAATCAGCCAACTAGGTGAAAAATCTGTCTGTGCCCTTTGAGCAATGCACTTTACCCTAATTGCTCATGTAAGTCACTCTGGATGAGAACGTCTGCTAAATTACTAAAATATAAATACAATCGCAATGGAGGCAATGACTATGTATCCAATTCAGTGACTGCGTTTAGACAGGCAGCCCAGTTCTGATCTTTTTTTTCACTAATTGGTGTTTTGACCAATCAGATCAGTTCTGAAAAAGATCTGATGTGTAAAGATCAATTAGTAAACACAACCTTTGTTGGTGGAGAAAGGAGTCTCTGGAAAGACTCCAGGATCTGGGCTGATGACAAACATTTTCAGTGGCTTTCTGCTCTTCCCATGTAAGGATAACGCACCACAAAGATGTTATGAATTTTCATTTTTCTTGAATCCGTGGAAAACTCATGCATGTGTGTTCCTGAATTGTATAATAAAGGCTTGTCAAGTCTCTTTCTATCATGCACAGAAACAGGCACTGACACACAATCATCCAAACAGACTGGGGTTTGGGAAGCTATTCAATTGTCATTTAAATTCTTCAATTCTTTACCCATTGATTCTAGAAGAATATAACGTATAAATGCCTCATGTGCTCAGCACAACTGTCGGTTTATCCTTGATTTTGTGCATCAGGAGACTGAAAGCAATATATACTGAAAGCATGAATGTTGACATGCAGACTGTGTTGGGACTATATCAAAAAGACTAATGAAACAATAGTGAGTAAAATGCCCCTTTAAACAAGTGTTTCAAAGAGGGTGTGTGACATGCATACAAACTGTTCATAAATTGCAGTGAAAACATACAGCTAACACCACAAGCCCCAATGGCCTTATCTCAGAAGACAATCCAAATATCTGATGAATAGGTGGGAATGATAGTGCAGCACAGCCTTCTCACCAGCAGGTTGACCAGGTCTATTTTGCTGTAGTGTTCCTCCGCGATGACCTGAGCCATAACGGCGTGGATGGTTTTCTCTGTGGGGAAGAAGCGCCTCAGCGGCGGCGGGGTCGTGTCTTGGAACAGCTCCGTCCGCACGTACTGGACCATCTGGTTCTTTACCTCCTTCACCTTCCTCACCCCTTGCTGCACCAACGCTCGGATGTAACCTTTGACCCTGTCGTCCATCTGATCTGCACCCTGAGGGAACGAGGAGAGAGTGGCTTTTGTTAAGTAGGGAAAAAATACCCCTAACCACTGTTACAGGGTCAGATACTTGTATTCCCCAGGGAATTTCAAGAGATCAAGGTTTTATTACATCTGTGTACCGAACAGACATACTAGTTATGTAGCCTAAAGAGAGTCCAATGCAATAGATCCCATGGTCATAGTATAGTAATAACATAGTAATACCTTTCCAATAGGATGGCCCTTGTGGTCAGTGACACTGGGTATTTTGAGGAAATACTGTATCTTCCACTGCACTGAGGCTGGGTCTGTCTGGAGAGCTTGTTTGATGGAAATAGACATGACCCTCCTCAACCGCGATGTGTCCTTCTCCAACTGATGCAGTATGGAGCGAGCGCGCACACACACACACACAGATATAATTATGTATATTAGTCTGATGTGCATTCTAATGTTGACTGTGGTGCACGGTCACTGGAGTTACATAATAAACATATATAAACATAAACACAGTTTCACACGTACCTTGAATCCAGGGAACTTCACAATGCGGCTGATTGTGAACACAGCAGGGCATGCTACTTTCTTGGTTTTCAGCAACAGGTTTCTTTTTTCCTTGCCATCTTTTTCCTGAAATATCAAAATCAAATGTTAATTGTCACATGTAAACAACTGGTGCTTACAGGTCCTTCCCAACAACAAAGTAAAATAACAGAAAAACAATAACAAGGAATGAATACACAATGAGTAACAATAACTTTGCTATATACACGGTGTACCTGTACTGTGTCGATGTGCAAGGGTACGAGGTTATTGAGGTAGATATGTACATATAGGTAGAGGTAAAGTGACTAGGCAACAGGATAGATAATAAACAGTAGCATCAGCGTATGTGATGAGTCAAAGGAGTTAGTGCAAAAAGGGTCAATGCAGATAGTCCGGGTAGCTATTTGATTAACTATTTAGCAGTCTTAAGGCTTGGGGGTAGATGCGGTTCAGGGTCCTGTTGGTTCAAGACTTGTTGCATCGGTACCGCTTGCCGTGCTGTAACAGAGAGAACAGTCTATGGCATGGGTGGCTGGAGTCTGATAATTTTTAGGGGCTTCTTCTGACACTGCCTGGTATAGAGGTCCTGGATGGCAGGTAGCACTGCTCCAGTGATGTACTGGGCCGTACGCACTACCCTCTGTAGCGCCTTGCGGTCAGATACAAAGCTGATGCCATACCAAGCCGTGATGCATGCATGCTCTCAATGGTGCAGCTGTAGAACTTTTTGAGGATTTGAGAAAATTAGTGGTAGGTAAGAATGGAATTGTTGAGATTGGTTGTGAACCTCAACTACCTAGAAGCATTGATGGAACCAGGGTCGTATTCATTAGGGACCATATGGAAGAAAATGTAATTAAATAGGGAGGGACAACCTTTACTCCAATAAGAAAAGCTCCATTACATTTTCAGTTGCACAATGTTTTTTAACGCTTTCCCATAGTGCCCCAATGAATTTGTTTCAGGTCTAGATGCAAAATACATCCTAGCTACAGATTGTTACACCTGATAATGTGATCTAACCAAAGATTTAAGGACCTAGACAGCATTGCCAATATAAGGTTGGTGGAAAATTCTCTGTGCTACACCAAACGGTATCTAACCTGTAACTCCCAGTAATGGGTACCAAAAATATTTTGTTCATCACATTATCTGGTGTAACAATCTGTATGTAGCTACATGGAACACTCAAACCATTTCAGAATATCATAGATAGTAGCACCCTTTGATCCTCAAGTTCCTGCCTCTTCTTGAATCCACACTTTGCCCGGCCCCTGTGGCATCCCATCAGTTTGTGTCCGATGAACATGAAGGGTACTCTGTCAAAGGGGATAGAGGGAGTACCCTTGCCGTACTTCCATTCCCAGTATAACCGGTTCTTGTGGTCCTGTGGTTTCCAACCTGTTTAGCAGAACACATTGAAAGAGCCATGAGTCCAGAGGTGTATTATGTTAGTCTGATTTGCAGCAAAACATTTTCTGTTGCAAAACGTTTTGTCAACGGAAGCCGTTTACTTTCTAGGAAACAAACAGAACTAAAACGGGGAGGGACTTACCTGAATGTGTCCAATAGAAAACTACGTTTTCGTTGCAAAGCGTTTTGTTTGGAGTAAACTGTTTCCGTTGCAAAATGCAACACAAAAACGTTTGCAATCGAATCCGACTAATGAATACACCAGTAGTTTGTGGAGGTTACATCACTACATAAGAATATTAATCAATCAATGTAGGTAGCTAAATAGTATGGAACTGCTGAACGATAGCCATGTTACTCTGGTGATTGTTTGCACATTCTGCAGCTTGATCAATGCACGTTTCCTACAGGCAGCAAGCCACTCTTTGGCTAACGTCGAGAGCTAGTTTACCTTGGTCATTGAATCGCTTGTCCACACGGTAAGAAATATATTTCACACAGGTTGACTCTTCCACGTGTGAGATATGCTTATTGACCTCTTCAATTGTTTCAAATACAGCTTCGTCGCTCATTTTTATTTATAATCTGCTACCAATACATATAAACATTCAAAAAATGTCGCTAGCTAAACTAAAGCGGTAATGTTTGCGATTATTTAATTGGTTCACGTGCGGATCAATAGACCCGCCTTCTTAAAATTGTGGTTTCTCATTGGTGTAACGCGAGTTCCGTCACTAAAATGGAAACAAACAATTGGCTTCTATTCGAAACCAATCAACCATTTCTTACGCGTCATTAGATTGCGACTCAATCACGTTGAGGACAACACGCTTGACGGTACCGAATGTAAAATATTTTCGTAGCAATTTTCCTCAATGTTTCAACAGAATACAATCCGGGTTACGAATCGTATATTTTGGCATAGAAGTTATACTTTGTCGAGATCATGGACTCAGTTATCAAGGACAAAGACTACTGCACGTACAACCGCTTGCATCAGGGACCAGTCAATGGGTCCTCTTCACAGTCAAAGACACAGCAGTGGTTCGATTTTGCCAGTTGCTTTCAGGCATTATCGAAGAGACGTACCTCTACATAACCAATTCTCTACCACAACACACGTCTGCAGCGATTCTATTGGGAAGATTCATTCAACGCATTACCACTTGGTTTACACATGCAAGGTAATGGATGAGATTTTAAATGGAAGATAAGTTATTTTTTACATCATGTTTCTACAGTGACAGTCGTAGCATGATTTGGCAATCAATATTTGGTTGGTGAGGTGATCAAAACACTGGTACTCAGGGCCCGTATCCACAAAACATCAGAGTAGGAGTGTGATGGATTTTTATTTTGTATTTATTTTTATTTAACTAGGCAAGTCAGTTAAGAACACATTCTTATTTACAATGACAGCCTACCAAAAGGCAATATACCTTCTGCTGGGATAAATATATATATATATATATAATATATATATGAAAATGTACATGTATTGTCGTTGTGATGTGGGTTTTGTCCTATATTTATTTATATATATTGTAACGACCCTGGGTTTTTAAGCGCGGAAATCGACTCTGCCGCACGAGCGTGCTGGACGATAGCGTGCTGGACTTCGGGTTAGAAGGTCAATTGTTCGAGACCTGCTCCCTGCCTGTGTCATTGCAATATATATATAGGACAAAACACACATCGCAATAACAATACATCACGCAAAGCAGCCACACCTGTCAGTAAGAGTGTCCATGATTGAGTCTTTGAATGAAGAGATTGAGATCAAACTGTCCAGGTTGAGTGTTTATTTGCAGCTTGTTTCTGTCTCTTGCTGCAGCAAACTGAAAAGATCAGTTTTGCCTTTTAGATAATAATGAATACGATTATATGGATAGTTTTATAAAGTTCAGGTTCACCCTGACTCTTCTAATGAACTGTATCATTATTTGACTGTAAATGATCTGTATGCAGGTGTGCTCAACCAGGTCAACGAAGAGGATATCCAAGGTAGCCTATCATAAAGGTGTTGTCCTAGTGACCTGCCCAGGATGTGAAAAACACCACATTATTGCTGACAACTTGGGTTGGTTCTCTGATCTGAAGGGAAAGAGGTTGGTAGCCAAGTTAATATAGGTCTGAACATTTTACATGCATGCATTCTACAGTTGTGGCCAAAGGTTTTGAGAATGACACATATTATTTTTCACCAAGTCTGCTGCCTCAGTTTGTATGATGGCAATTTGCATATACTCCAGAATGTTATGAAGAGTGATCAGATGAATTGCAAAGTCCCTCTTTGCCATGCAAATGAACTGAATCCCCAAAAAACATTTCCACTGCATTTCAGCCCTGCCACAAAAGGACCAGTTGACATGTCAGTGATTCTCTCGTTAACACGGGTGGGAGTGTTGACGAGGACAAGGCTGGCGATCACTCTGTCGTGCTGATTGAGTTCGAATAACAGACTGGAAGCTTCAAAAGGAGGGTGGTGCTTGGAATCATTGTTCTTCCTTTGTTGACCATGGTTACCTGCAAGGAAACACGTGCTGTCGTCATTGCTTTGCACAAAAAGGGCTTCACAGGCAAGGATATTGCTGTCAGTAAGATCAACCATTTATCGGATCATCAAGAACTTCAAGGAGAGCAGTTCAATTGTTGTGAAGAAGGCTTCAGGGCGCCCAAGAAAGTCCAGCAAGCCCCTGGACCATCTCCTAAAGTTGATTCAGCTGTGGGATCGGGGCACCACCAGTACAGAGCTTGCTCAGGAATGGCAGCAGGCAGGTGTGAGTGCATCTGCACACACAGTGAGGCAAAGACTTTTGGAGGATGGCCTGGTGTCAAGGAGGGCAGCAAAGAAGCCACTTCTCTCCAGGAAAAACATCAGGGACAGACTAATATTCTTCAAAAGGTACAGGAAGTGGACTGCTGAGAACTGGGGTAAAGTCATTTTCTCTCCCCGTTCCGATTGTTTGGGGAATACGGAAAAAAGCTTGTTCGGAGAAGACAAGGTGAGCGCTACCATCAGTCCTGTGTCATGCCAACACTAAAGCATCCTGAGACCATTCATTTGTGGGGTTGCTTCTCAGCCAAGGGAGTGGGCTCACTCACAAATTTGCTTAAGAGCATAGCCATGAATAAAGAATGGTACCAACACATCCTCCGAGAGCAACTTCTCCCAACCATCTAGGAACAGTTTGCTGACGACCAATGCCTTTTCCAGCATAATGGAGCACCTTGCCATAAGGCAAAATTGATAACTAAGTGGCTCGGGGAACAAAACATCGATATTTTGGGTCCATGGCCAGGAAACTCCCCAGACCTTAATCCCATTGAGAACTTGTGGTCAATCCTCAATAGGCGGGTGGACAAACAAAAACCCACAAACTCTGAGCATTGATTATGCAAGAATGGGCTGACTTCAGTCAGGATGTGGCCCAGAAGTTAATTGACAGCATGCCAGGGCGGATTGCAGAGGTCTTGAAAAATAAGGGTTAACACTGCAAATGTGACTCATTGCATCAACTTCATGTAATTGTCAATAAAAGTATTTGACACTTGTGAAATGCTTGTAATTATACTTCAGTATTCCATAGTAACATCTGACAAAAATATCTAAAGACACTGAAGCAGCAAACTTTGTGGAAATTCATATTTGTGTCATTCTCAAAACCTTTGGCCACGACTGTGTTACAAGGATATGTATTATCCCTATTGATAGTGATATGCACAGAAGAGAAATGGAACTGCAGTCATAGTGAATCATAAGTGAATCCCATATTAATAGGTTGTAACGTTTGTGTGGACTAAAGGGCCCTACACACTTCACGCAAATGCAGCATCATTTTCTCACATAGTTCTAGGTACTTGAGATTTGGAACAAACTATATACGATGCTCCTTTGCTCTGTTTGCATGAAGTGTGTAGCCTCCTTAAGATGAGTATTATTCCTGAATCATTCTTTTTTATTATTCATGTTGGTTATTTTTCCTACAGGAACATTGAGGAAATCCTTGCAGCGAAAGGGGAGAAAGTGAAGAGGGTAGAAGAAGAGGCAGCCTTCGAGATTGTTATAGATGAGTCCGGCAAGGATACAACACAGACTGCTCAAGATGCAAAGAAACCTTCACCAGAGTCTGATGACTCAGGGAAATCATGACTAACTCTCTGTGGGTGTGGGTGTGTGTGCGCACAACAAGGACATCGTTCTCTATGAGGGGAAAAATTGCTATTACTAAGTAAATGTAACACTTCTTTTGATATTTCTATCTCCATATTGTTTTCATAAGATGTTGGTAATTTCTTATCACACTATTTTATACCAACTGAACACTACTGCCAGAATATTCCTTGGGTTTACACCAATCTTACTACTACTGCACTGATCACACAACAGAAGAGGCTGATGCTTGCAATTCATTTTTATTGTAAAGTTGTATGATATAAAGCATGAAGAATTAACATCCAAAGGCCCATTTAGGGCCATGACAAACTGCCTATCATAGACCCTCTTCCTCCATGATGTCCTCCAGCAGCACATGAAAGCAATGCTGTCAATCCACATGGAAGCAGAACAGAGTGGTCCTGTAAAACAATTATCCCGTCAGGAATTAGTCGAACAGTCATTGAACGAATGGGATTCACAGTAATACATTAGTCTGAAAATGTTTGATCATGAACCCCAGTTCTGGAGCCCCTATCCTATCCTCTCATCACAAGCCCAAGCACTTACCTCACCTGCTCTTCTGTGTTTTCCTCTTCCTGCCTCCCTCCCTTTTATCCTTTTCTATTGATGCTTCAACAGATAAAGAGACCTCATATGCCACAATCTGTTTCAGGAAAAAAACATCTGAAAGCCCACTCACTTGAAGTGAATAATCACATGAGATCAGGAATTGTAGTGTTGAAGTGTAGTTGAAAGACGTTGCATAAATGCACTTCTATCAACACTAATACAGTTGTCTACAGAGAACAGGCTTTGATAGTAAACACTTACCTAATGAAGTCATCCAGCTGTGCTCCTCCTCCAACCCTCCCATCCTTTCCAATTGATGCTTCAACAGATCTGTTTCTTTGGCTGCTCTTTTCATCTATCTCAGACTTGAACAGGCTTAGAAAGAGGACAAAAGGAAGCCAAAGCAACTTTAACTTGACCTTTTATCCCATGGTCCTTCCTGATTCTGTCCATCAGAACTTGAATTCTATATCTCCTACTTCCCTCCTGATAAACCACTCTGGTCTCTCTTCCTCCTCTCTCATGTTTCCTCCTCTTCACCCTCATGCCTGGCTTCCTTATAATTTGTTCCTCCTTTTACTTATTTTCTCGTTTTTTTTGTTTGTTTTTTCTCTTAAAAAAAACTGTTTATTTACATCTATCAACATACCTAGGAGCATTGACTTGTACATTTCTTCTTTTGTCTGCTCCCTTTCTTTTGTCATCTACTGAAAAGTTGTCGATGCCTCGTCCGCCGCTTTCTTCTGCTTCTTCCTTGTTCTCCTCTTTGCAGACTGTGCGTGAGCGGTCTCTGGACGCTGCTCCCTCTCTTCCCTCCGCACAGAGGCGTCAGATGTAGACGCTGTGACCTCGTATGCCACCACCTGTTTTGCTCTCTGTGTCTGTCCTTTTTTCTGACACAGCGCACGCCTCTTTTCTCTTTCAATCTGTGCATTCCTCTCTTCTCTCTCATACAGTTTCTCCATCTCCATCTTGAACCTGGCCTCGTGATCTTTTATTCTTTGAAGCTCTGCTCTCTTCTTATCCTCGTCCCGTATCCTTGTCTGCCTTTTCTGTTCCTCCTTCTCTTGTTCCTGCTGTATCTTCAATCTCCTTTTCTGTTCCTCTTTCCTCCTCTTCTCTTCTTTCTCTCGTGCCTTTTGCTGCATCTCCAACACCTTCATTCTCTCCTTTTCCCTGTTCCTCTCCTCCTCCATCCTCTGTTTCTCCATCTTTTTCTCTTCCTCTGCCCTCTTTTTCTCTTCTTTTGCACGGGCCTTCTGTTGCATCTCCTGCTGCTTTCTTTCTTTTTTCTCTCTCTTTTTCTCTTGCTCTTGTCTCTTTTTCTCATGTTCGATCTTTAGTTTCATCTCTGCCTTCTCCCTTTTCCTCTGCTCCTCTAACTTGTTTTTTTCCATATTTTCTGTCCTTTTCCTTTCCTCCTCATTCAATTTCTTCTGTATCTTTTCCCACTTTTTGAGCTCTTCGTCCCTGGCTTTTTCCTTCCTCCTTTCAATCTTCATCATCTCTTCATTTCTCTTAGCCTCATACTTGAAATATTTGATCCTGTCTGCGTAGCTCATGGCATTAAGTTCTTCTATCCCTCGGCTCGCCATCATAGACATTGCATTGGCGGTTGCAAATCTCCCTTCCCTTTTACCACTATCAATCTCCTTCCTGTCCCTCTTACCATAAGGATCCCTGTGTAGACATCTCTGCTGTTGTCCACTCATGCTCTCCTCACTTTCACTACTCCCCTCCTGACTTGTGTCCTCACTCACACTCTGAGACACATCATCCTCAGACGAGCACGAGGGAGTCACAGCATTCTCAGTGATGACGCGAAGCGCCTTGATGTAGTCAGCTTCTGTGTTCACTCTGTGAGCGAGCGGGCACAGCTCCTCGTAAATGGATTTCCATGTGAGTGACTCCTCACAAACATCGTCAGGCAGGTATAGATCAGATGATTGCCTCTTGAGCACATTCACAACCTCTGCCAGGTCCTGCTGGGTATCCCCCTGAGTGTCCTCTCGGGCGGCCACTGGCGTGGCCTCTGGGCTGTCCGGGCGCTCGGGGGCTGTGGCAGGGATATTAGATTGTTTTACTGCAGAAGAGCAGGAGGCCTCACTGTCATCGTTCTTGTCATCGCTGTTTGCCATTTTCTTCAGAATCTCTTCCTTTCTCTTTTGGGCCATCCTCTCTTTCAGCTGTGCTTTATACATGCTTGCAATTTCTGCTCCTCTCCGTTGAACTTCCTCAGACAATTCCTCAGACGATGCAGTCTCTTGCCTCTTAACCTCATCCTTGACCTTTGCCTGGCCAGTCAATGGGGACCTGGGGTGGACCTGCGGATGGGTCTGTCTCATCCGGGCAGGATGGCCGGGAGCCAGGAGGTGGGATGGGACAGCAAATCGGTGTGAAGCGTGTGGGTGTGACGTCTTGGACGGAGAATGAGGCCATTTATCAGGGGAGGTGCAGCTCTGTGTGTCCAGAGGGGGAAAGATTGAGTGTTTCTTAGGTGGGTCCTTCTGGGTGCCGGCAGCATGCTGGTCAGGCTCCGATTGGCTGTTGGCGAGGTACCTGTGGTGGTTGTACCAGGGGAAAGCTGGCAGTGTCGGGGAGACGGGACAAATAATGGAGGAGGTGGAGCGCTGCTTGATCACCCCTTTATCCACCCCAATCTGTATGATGACAGACACACTTTTATTACTTAATAGCTTGATGGTTATTGTTATTACTATCTTAAAACAATTACATGTGTATGGGTAATAAATATCATAGAGAAAACACGTTTTATTACTGTATATTAGCCTATTAGGAAAATGGGAAGGTCCACACTTTTGGAATCATTCCAATTCAGAAATTCTTCCATTCCTTTTCAACTTTATTCTAAGAATGCAGACCTTCCTCAGAATACTACCAGTGCAGAATTCAGACCTTCCTGAGAATACTACCAGTGCAGAATGCAGACCTTCCTCAGAATACTTCCAGTGTGCAGTTCTTTTTCTTGCCTTCTTATTTCACTATTCTATCTATTTAGATCTAATTTCTGTGTATCAGGATTGGGAACATCTAAAGCAACTACAGTATATCTACTTATATGAAAGTCTGATTAAAGAAAAACGGCTCTTGTTACCTCCTCCAAGAGTTGGTGCAGCCTAAATATTTCTCCATACAGCGCCTTAATCTCCCTCATGTTTCCTCGCTCAGTTCTCCATGTCTCTCTAGCCAATCTCCAATGGGCGAGGTCAAGGTCATGGATATCCTCCCGCATGCCTAGTTCAACCTGGGTTCCCTTCTCATTTAGCCTCTTCTTTTTCCTCTTCTTCTGGATTGAATCAGTGTTCTCCTTGTCCTGCCTACACACCTTTGGGGCAGTAGGGATATTGAGAATAGAACATGGTATATTTTATTTTACTCATTGGATTATTATGTGCCTTCCATTGTATTTCATTATTATAGAATATCAATAAGGTATAATGTTGACACTAGATCAAGCCGTAGTTTGTACAAAGTTTACACTGATTGGCCATACATGATTAGTCTGGACCACTTTAGTGGGTCGTAGATTTAGCCTGCAGATGGGACTTACATTAAGGCTGGGGAGTTGTGAGGAGTTGTGAGGCTGGTGTGTTCTGGGCCTGTGGAGTTCAGTAGTTCCTGTGCAGAAATCATCCTGTGCAGTCCGATTTGCCCATGGCTAGAAATGAGAATGATGACAAACATGCAGTCAGAAATGAGGTTATCATGATACAAGCTTGTTATTTTCAATCTTAGAAAGCTCATAGGCCTATATGTCAAAGTGATGATTTTAAATCACTGGAGTTTTGACTATGGGGGTGGTGAGAGAAAAGAGATTCTAACCATTCTTATGATGAGCCTTGGAAAGGAGAACTTTCCCATAGTTCCTTCAATTACAGTAATCCTGAAAAAGATACAATATGGCTTAAAAATATGATTATATTATTCAAATCATCTAAATTAAATTGTGCCACAAAGTAGGCCTTTTTAAACTAAATCACAAGTGGTCACAACTACTTACCACCAAAATAACCATCCAAAATATAGCAATGATTTTGATCCTGAATTGAACTTGTAAGTGTTGCTGTAATATGGCAAGCCATTTAGGCTGTCATCATACCAGAATACAATCATTTATGACATCACAATTGTGATGTAATGTGGTGCCATGGGAAGCCACACCCACCATGACAGACAACAAATCACCAGAGCCACATAGGCCTATTAACCAATTAATCCACTTCTATGTTTGAAATACAGTATATTTAGTACTAGTAAGCTCATAAACATAGTAAAAACCACACTGTAGCAATGTGTATCACTTCACAGCTACTGTTCATGATGCATCATGAGTGGCTGTCCTCTGATGGGACCCTATTCCCTACATTGTAACTCTTCAGGATGTGGCAGAGTATGAAAACCTTTGCACTGTCTCTGATGCAGGTGTTTTTTTCTCCCACTCATTATGACATCACTGTGGACATTTTGCCTGAGTTTGGCATCTCTGGGGATAATATGCTGTGTGCAGACCACTTTCACACATATGCACTAGTGAAATCATTGTATTTCCTCCTACATGAATGTATAATTGCAACATTACAGAATTTCTACAATTGTGCGTCGCCCTATGGGACTCCCAGTGCTTTAGACCGCTGCACCACTCGGAAGGCCAATATAAACGCATCTTCAAAGAATTTACTGAGTTACAGTCCATATATAGGTCAATTGAAATTAATTAATTAGTCCCTAATCTATGGATTTCACATGACTGTACAGGGGTGCATCCATTGGGTGGGCCTTGGAGGGCTCACCCACTTGCAGCCAGGCCCAGCCAATCAGAATGAGTTTGTCCCCACAAAAAGGCATTATTATATGCAAATACTTGTCAGCCTCCCTCCCAGCGTGGCTACAAATTCTCTAAAAGGATGTTCGAGGCACCTTATGGTTGAAAAATTAAGATTCAATTATCTAGCAACAGCTCTGGTGGACATTGCTGCAGTCATTATGCCAATTGCACACTCCCTCAAAACTTGAGGCATCTGTGGCATTGTATTGTGACACAACTGCGCATTTTAGGGGCTTTTTATTGTCCCCAGTACAATGTGCCCCTGTGTAATGACCATGCTATTTAATCAGCTTCTTGATATGCCACACCTGTCAGGTGGATGGATTACCTTGGCAAAGGAGAAATGCTCACTAACAGCGATGTAGACAAATTTGTTCACAAAATGAGAAAATACGCTTTTTTTGCATATGAAACATTTTTGAGATGTTTTATTTCATCTCATGAAACATGGGACAAACACTTTACATGTTGTGTGTATATTTTTGTTCAGTGTACATTTCCAAGGCAACACATCCTCTAAAACTAGCCTTCTCTGGGGTAGGCTAACTCTGAGCTTTCTCATATATCCTGAATGAATTGTCTGATTTGCGAGTTAAGGACCAATGAAATCAGATCGATAGGAGTGGGGGAAAAGGGGGCTTGTGCATTGATAAGCACCTCAAAATAAGTTAACAATAGGTAATAAAATATGTCACTTTTGCCCATAAGATGGCTCTAATTTGGACTATTTTACACCATAGCCTGATGAAATTTACAATAACTTTTCTAGAGTAAAAACATCCCCATATATAGGTTCAGTTTGCTCCAAGCAGAACTGGGCTAGGCGATGCAAACTTCTGTGCTCACACTCCCTAAAGACCTTCGCTTGAAAAACTAGAAGAAAGAGGCAATATTACTGTTTGTCTCTCTTGAGCCACCGTAGTAACAATATAGCCAGAAACACTTCCTCAAAATAGATACATCAAGACATCTGTATTGAATTATTTTCGTTTTTGCAGAGGAGGTCTTAGTCGTGCAATTACACATCAGTTTAGTGCAGTAATTCTCAAGTGAATGATAGCAAACACTTCATTGAAGAATCCCGTCCATAGTTCCCACCCCTACTGTAAACCAATCACTGATGAAGGGGTGTAGACTTTGACTACTAAACTTCCACTTGCCTCAACAAAAAAACTGGTGCATGCGAACAGTTGAAAATAACCTACCGAACACCAAAATGAACAAAAACTTCACAAAATGTATAAGCTTAAAGTGTTTTGACTGGGAAGCATGTGACAGCCTTTTACGGAAGGTTGATGAGCAAAATCCACCATCGCAGTACGGATGAAGCCTGAGATTTAAAAGACCCTGGGTAGATCTAGCTTGCTTCTTGGTATACCACTCTGGGAACACCTTGGACTTACGACATGGGCTCTATGCTACATTATGGACAGTACTATTCACTGCTCTATACTATGGATGCACATTACCACTGTCTATACTGCACTATACATGAACACTAACACTGTCTACACGGTTTCCCACAGCAGATATTTATTTTATGTCAATGGGGAGCCCACCATCATAGCCAAGATCCACAACAAGATATCAGAGATGGTCCAGAGAACACACAGGATTGAACTAAACATCCAGAAAGTCTGACCGCTCTACAACTGTGGCTGTATGACATGCCATACTCTTTTTGAACAGACGGCATCAGATACATGGCCTACACATACTAAGACAGGGGAGCGTTGTTCTGCCTTCTCAGATGCTTTATCTGCGGTTGATGTGTCTTTCTGTCAATAGTGTGCAACTGCAGCCCACATTTCGGGGTGTCCCTGCATGAGGGCATTCCTGCACCTGCTACATTATGCACAGTACTGTTCACTATATACTATGGATGCACATTAACACTGTCTATAATGCACAATCTGTTGTTGAGGTTGATTACTTACTAAGTGCTCCACCTGCATCTGTTCTGGTGACACAGGAGTTTGAGGTGGAGGGAATACAGGGCTTAGTATGTCCCTCAAGGAGGCTAAAAAAAGATTTTGACTTGGAAAAGTTGAATATTTTCAGGAGTCAGGTAATTGTTTAAGGGAGGAGGATTGGAGGGAAAGAGAGAGGAGGTTGAAAAGACTGAGGGAGGCAGAGGATGGGTTTGTATCTGTTGAAGATAGCAATGACAAGGGAGAGGGAATGTCGAGGAAGATTGGTATCAAGTTGAAACAAAGTGGGCCGGACACCAGTTTGAGTTCTGGAGGTGAAATGGAAGGGGCAGAAGGTATTGTGAGGAGCTTGGAGCCCAAGCCTTCCATTGATGGGCATGGCTATGATAAAGATACGATTGGTTCAGTGGGAGTAAGATTTTTGAAGAAGGTGGAACCAGGCCTTTTGTCTGATCCATGGTCGGTTTCAAGTTGGGTGGAAAAGATGGTGGGTGCCATTGTGTCGGTGAAGGTAACCCTGAGTGGAGGTGTCTGGTGCGAGAGAGGCAGGTTGAGGTGGCCAGGGTCATTGTAGTGAAGAAGATGTTGTATGCAGAGGAAGTGGAGGGTGGATCAAGGGTGAGGGATTCTGAGAGGATCCCTGTGAATAGTAGATCTTTGCCAGAACAGAGGGATAGGCCAATGAGTGATATATGTTTCAGTGAGTTTGGCTTAGCATTCATAGCCATTGTTATCTGCTGTACCGCAGAGATGACACATAAGTCATAGAAAATAGATGTTGTGGTGGCAGCTGCAGAGAAGTACTTGGGGGTATGAGATTAGATTTCAGAAGAGTTACAGGGTGTGTTGAGTTGTAGTGTCCCGTCCTCTCGGGTCGTTGGCCTGGGGTAGGATAAGATAGGGTTAAAGTAGTGGAATAAGGTGATGGGTTTTAACGAGTGTAGGGTTAGTTAGAAGGGTCATTTAATAGATATATATATATTTATTTTTTCACATTTCCCCTTTCCAATTTTGTTTCACAAAGGTAATGGATTCATACTATAGTTCAGTAGAGGGCGATAATGCAACATATTGGATGCCAACCGTCTTTAAACCTCACAGAAGCAGAAGAAGAAGAATGCACCTGTTCTTTTGTGATTGCTGCCCTGCCCACTATTTAACTGGAAGGAAAGCTATTCCACACAATTGTTTATGCTTTTTCTTTGGTTGTTTTTTTTCCAAATCTTGGGGGACAATTGTTGTTGCAACATGGTTTGGTTTCTGATTCTCATCTGGTTTGTCCAAGGTAGGACCAGTCATTTTGGTTATGTGACATCCTGTTCTTGAGTGTTTTCCATTTGAGGTAGGCCAGGCCGGCCCCACTGCGGACGCCAATTGGTTCATCATGTAATTATCTAACATGTATTATGTTTCCCTTGTGTATTTCAGTGGGCAGTGTTCCCATCACCAATTTCACAAATGCTACTACTTCAAATGCTACTTTCCCTGCCACAGGTAGGCAGGCCTGCATTTGGGACCAGTCATTTTGTTAGGTGACAGGCTGAAAGCTAGGCCTGTTTTCCATGTATATTTAATGTAGGCCAGCCCCACTGCAAAACTGTTGTTCTGTTCCTCTTTATAATATTTGCTTTCTGTATTTCAGTGGACAATTCTACAAACCCCAACAATTCTACAAATGTGACTTTCACTGCCACAGGTAGAACTCTGACTTGAGAATCACAGTAATCTCTTGGGGTGATGGGGCCTAAAGAAACAATTCAATCTGTTGTCTTCAAGTTTATGTCTTGTTTATCAATGGACATGATATTACAAAGTATAGTACAAAATAAGTTTGCTCACAATTTCTTTTAGGTTCTACTGCCTCAATGGGGACACGCCACAGACAAAATGATTGGGTTAAAACACCTGAAACCAGAGAAGGTAACGCATTCATTAGATGAAGCGCACAATCCTGGACCTCTACCATGAGGTCTGGACTTTAATGGCACTGGAGGTAGTGACTTGTAACTAGTACATGTCATGTCAGTGTTTCAGACCATCTCTCTCTGTTACAGAGGACTTACAGTTCGACCTTGCTATCATGGAGGGAGACATTCTGATTTCGGTGAGTCTGTTATCCCTGCTTTCTGTCCTGTTGCTGCCTCTTTTTTAGGCTGAAGCCAATTGATACCACCTTCTGGTATACACAGCCTGAAGCTAATGACTCCAAAATCATTCAAGCCAGATTGTTGAACAGAATTACATTTGAACGTGCTCTACCGGTTGTCCATGGTGTTTGTCCTTCAGATGGTTGCAATTTGAGCCTATATATCCACAGGAAAATATACAATGCATGCATAATAACTGAAGTGCCAGGTGATAGAAATTCCAACTTCAGTACCGCCACTCTAAAAAGTTGTTTTAACAGTACTTTCCTGTGGATATTTTTAACCATCTGAAGGATCAACACCACGGACCACCAGTAGAGTAAGTTTCAATGTCATTTTATTTAACATTCTGTCTTGTAAAGAAACCTTTAGTGATTTTGCAGTCATTAATTTCAGTCTGTGTAGAAGCTGGTACAGTGCCTTCTGAAAGCATCGTACCCCTTGACTTATTTCACATTTTGTTGTTACAGCCTGAATTCAAAATGGATTAAATACAAATTCTAACCCGTCTACACAAAATAACCCATAATGACAGTGAAAATGTTTTAGAAATGTTTGCTAGTTTATTGAAAATGAAATGCAGAAATATCTCAACTAGTCGCATCCCAGAGTCAATACTTTGTAGAAGCACCTTTGGCAGCGATTACACCTGTGAGTTACACCTGTGAGGCTCTCTGGGTAAGTCTAAGAGCTTTCCAGATCTGGATTGTGTAACTTCTCAAAATCTAATCAAAATTATTCAAGCTGTCAAATTGGTTGTTGATCACTACTAAACAACCATGTTCAGGTCCTGCAGTAGATTTGTCAAAACTGTAACTTGGCCACTCGGGAACATTCTGTCTTCTTGGTAAGAAACTCCAGTGCAGATTTTCCCTTGTGTTTTAGGTTATTGTCCTGCAGAAAGGTGAATTGTGCTCCCAGTGTCTGGTAGAAAGCAGACTAAACCAGGATTTCCTCTAGGATCTTGCTTGTGCTTAGCTCATAACGTTTCTTTTTTTATCCTGAAACTCCCCAGTCCGCTATGATTACAAGCATACCCATAACATGATGCATCCACCACAAACCACAACATTTTCTGCAGTATTACTTTAGTGCCTTGATGCAAACAGGATGCATGTTTTGGAATAATTTGATTCTGTACAGGCTTCCTTTTCACTGTCAATCAGGTTAGTATTGTAGAGTAACTAAAATGTTGTTCCATTCTCAGTTCTCTTATCACAGCCATTAAAGTCTAACTGTTTTATAGTCACTATTGGGTTCATGGTGAAATCCCTGAGCGGTTTCCTTCTCTGGCAACTGACTTAGGAAAGACACCTGTTTCTTTTGTATGGACTGGGTGTATTGAAACACCATCCAAAGTGTAATTAACTTCACCACGTTCGAAGGGATCTTCAATGTCTGCTTTTTTTTACCCATCTATGCAAGTTTTTGAAACCAACAGGACGTTGTAGTTAAATCTGTTTGAAACTCACTGCTTGTTTGAGACCTTACAATTATCTGTATGTGTGGGTTACAGAGATCAGGTAGTCATTCAAAATTAGTGTAAATACTATTGCACAGTAAGTCATGCAAATAATATTTGTGTGTCGGCCAGTGACGACAATCTCAATTTAAATCGTAGTGGCACGGTTTTAGTTGATTTGAATTTTCTTCTAAAAGATCTTAAAATAGATATAGTTTACAAAACATTAGGAACACTTAATATTGAGTTGCACCCCCCTTTGCCCTCAGAAAAGCCTCAATTCGCCAGGGCATGGACTCTACAAGGTGTCACGCATTCCACAGGAATACTGGCCCCATGATGTCCTCAATGCTTCCCACCATTGTGCCCAGTTGCCTGGTAGTGGATCTCTAATCCGAAATAGCTCGTTCCATCTCATCCCACAGATGCTTAATTGGATTGAGATCTGGTGACTGGGCAGGCCACTGCACTAAGCTGAATTCACTGTCATTTTTGTGGAACCATTCCTGGACAATCCTAGCCTTGTGGCTTGGGGCATTATCCTGCTGAAAAAATAAATTCAGATGGATACACTGCTGCCATGAAGGGATGCACCTGATTTTCAATAATGTTCAGACATTCAAACGTTGTGCAACTTTTATCCAACGTGTGCCATGAAAAGGCACCCCACAGCATCACTCCACCACTGCCACTCTCTAGCCTGCAATGTTGACAAACATCATGATGGCTGCATGTGGTTTTCTTCATACCCTAGTCCTCCCATCAGCGTGAAATTGCAACAAAAAAAACGGGATTCATCAGACCAGACGTTTTTCCAAATCTCCTGTGTGCAGTGTTTCCTTAGTCCACTGCAACATGTTTTTTGCTGAAAGAAGTGGTACTCTGTAAGGTTGTCGGCTGCCATACCCCATTTGTGTCAAGATTCTACGAGTTGAGCATTCTTTGGGCACAAATGTTTTACTGGACGGTCAATTGAATATAACTGTAGCCCGTCTGTTGTTCTGCACAATTCGTGTCACCCATTTTCGACCACTGGACTGCCATTGGCTGGATGTTCTTTGGGTGCTGGACCATTCTTCACACACACTGGAAACTGAGTGTGAAATACCCAGCAACATTGCAGTTCTTGACACACTCAACTGGTGAGCCTTGTACCCACCATACCCTGATCAAAGGTACTTCAATATTTTGTCCTGCCTATTCACCCTCTGAATGGCATATATACATGATCCATGTCGCAAGGCTTAACAATCCTCCTTTAACCGGTCTCTTCATATACACTGAACAGGTGACCTCTGTAAGGATCATAGCATTCACCTGGTCAGTCTGTCATGGAAAGTACACTGTATATTGCTCCTTTATTTCTACATACTTGGTCTGGTTTTAGTCATTTAAGTTAATACTGAAATAGTTTTACCATTTTAGAATTTAAAAACATTCATAGGGGAAACGCAGAAATAACAATTGAATTAATCGGAGGCCTATGCTGTCTCGCGACAGCTGGATTTAAGATGAGGTGTTTTGTCCTACAGGAAGACCGATTAGCTGTGAAGTCACTTTGGCCTGAGAAAGATGGCGTCACTTCTATCCCCTACAAGGTCAACGATTATCTGGGTGAGTGTCGAATACAGTAGGAGAGATGAACACTAACACTAGATGTTTTCTAATACAGTGAGAATGATATGCACCGTCTAATGGTAGATTGTCTCTGATCCACACAGTGGACAGAAAGGTAACTATACTAGCAGCGTTCAAGAAGATACACCAATGAGATTAACTACATAGACATCATCTCTGGGACAGGGTGAGTCCAAAGTGGGCACATTAACACATTATCTCCTTCCCAGCAGTTTACAGTTAACTCACAACCTCTCCTTTTTCCTGTGTTCAATCCTTTATTTTTCTCTCTTCCTGTCATATCCCCTCTTTCTCCTCCTTCTCTCACCTTTCTCTTTCTTCACTTAACTCTTGCTGTGCGTCGTATGTAGGTTTTCAAGGCGGGGCCCAGTCTCTGTACTTCGGTAGAGCCTGTAACGTGGGGAACCTGTGCCATGAGCTGATGCATGCCCTGGGCCTGCACCACGAGCACACACGGCCAGACCGTGACCAATACGTCACCATACAGTGGGACAACGTGGTCCCAGGTTACTCACACCAACACAACATACTAAACCACCTCACTGGCATTACATGTGGATCAGGGGCAGGGCTGGTCAATTTGTCCCCTGAAGAGCTGCAGTGTGTAGGCTTTAGTACTAGCCCAACACTAACATACCTGATTCAGCTTTTTGTGGTCTGAAGACCGTACAGAATAACTAACTATTGACATTTAATATTTTATTAGGTACTGCCTAAGTGTAACGGATGTGAAACGGCTAGCTTAGTTAGCGGTGGTGCGCGCTAAATAGCGTTTCAATCGGTGACGCCACTTGCTCTGAGACCTTGAAGTAGTGGTTCCCCTTGCTCTGCAAGGGCCGTGGCTTTTGTGGAGCGATGGGTAACGATGCTTCGTGGGTGTCAGTTGTTGATGTGTGCAGAGGGTCCCTGGTTCGCGCCCGGGTATGGGCGAGGGGACGGTCTAAAGTTATACTGTTACATAAGCAGCAGCTACTCTTCCTGGGCTCCACACACCATGAAACACTACATGACATGAATAGACAGTGCACCACAAGGACAGAACAACATTAGTTTAAAATAAGAATAGTCTTTCATACATTTATGCCTTAATGTTCCATTTATCATGTACTTATTATAACGGAAATACTGCAGCCATTCATTTCCCCATACATTGCAACCCTTTCCTCTACTGTTGAAATTGCTTTGTCTAAGCAGGTCCCGATGTCCTAATATCATAGCAACCTTGAATCCTGATATCCTAATCTCACAGTAC